>NC_092393.1:11522738-11855238 GCF_030028105.1 Mobula birostris | reverse complement strand
AGGGTAGTTTTGAGGTAACAGACTGGCTGGCACTCTGTGAGCCACATGGAGAGGATATTGATGGGCTCACAGACTGCACCACTGATTACATCAACTTCTGTGTGGACTGCAATGTTCCGACAAGAACTGTCCTTTGTTATTCAAATAACAAGCCATGGGTGACAAAGGACATTAAGGACATCCTGAATGCTAAAAAGAGGGCGTTTAGAGATGGAAATAGGGAGGAGCTGAGGGCAATACAGAGTGACCTGAAAGCCAGGATCAGGGAGGCTAAAGACAGGTACAGGAGGAAGCTTGATTGGAAACTCCAGCAGAACAACATGAGAGAGGTCTGGAAGGGGATGAGGACCATCACTGGGTTCCGGCAAACTAGCAACAGAGGAGCGGAAGGCAGTGTGGACAGGGCCAACGAACTTAACCTGTTCTTTAACAGATTTGACATTGTGGCCCCTGTCCATCCCAAACATGAGCCATCTGTTGTCGGACCCCAACCAACACATATTCCACTCTCCCCTCCTACCCCTCCTCACAGTCCCCACCCTGCTCTCATGACTATACCCCTTCCCCACACAAAACCACCACGGTGGGCTTCACAGCTGAACAGGTGAGAAGACAGCTGAAACGTCTCAACCCAAGCAAGGCTGCAGGACCGGATGGTGTCAGTACCAGGGTGCTCAAAGCCTGTGCCCCTCAGCTATGTGGAGTACTTCACCATGTATTCAACCTGAGCCTGAGGCTCCGGAGGGTTCCTGCACTGTGGAAGACGTCCTGCCTCGTCCCTGCGCCGAAGACGCCATGCCCCAGTGGCCTCAATGACTACAGACCGGTGGCATTGACCTCCCACATCATGAAGACCCTGGAGAGACTTGTTCTGGAGCTGCTCCGGCCTATGGTCAGGCCACACTTAGATCCCCTCCAGTTCGCCTACCAGCCCCGACTTGGAGTTGAGGATGCCATCGTCTTCCTGCTGAACTGTGTCTACGCCCACATGGACAAGCCAGCGAGCACTGTGAGGGTCATGTTTTTCGACTTCTCCAGTGCGTTCAACACCATCCGCCCTGCTCTGCTGGGGGGAGAAGCTGACAGCAATACAGGTGGATGCTTCCCTGATATCATGGATTCTTGATTAGCTGACTCGCAGACCACAGTACGTGTGCTTGCAAAACTGTGTGTCCGACAGAGTGATCAGCAGCACTGGGACTCCACAGGAGACTGTCGTGTCTCCCTTTCTCTTCACCATCTACACCTCGGACTTCAACTACTGCACAGAGTCTTGTCATCTTCAGAAGTTTTCTGATGACTCTGCCATAGTTGGATGCATCAGCAAGGGAGATGAGGCTGAGTACAGGGCTATGGTAGGAAATTTTGTCACATGGTGTGAGCAGAATTATCTGCAGCTTAATGTGAAAAAGACTAAGGAGCTGGTGGTAGACCTGAGGAGAGCTAAGGTACCGGTGACCCCTGTTTCCATCCAGGGGGTCAGTGTGGACATGGTGGAGGATTACAAATACCTGGGGATACAAATTGACAATAAACTTGACTGGTCAAAGAACACTGAGGCTGACTACAAGAAGGGTCAGAGCCGTCTCTATTTCCTAAGGAGACTGAGGTCCTTTAACATCTGCCGGACGATGCTGAGGATGTTCTACAAGTCTGTGGTGGCCAGTGCTATCATGTTTGCTGTTGTGTGCTGGGGCAGCAGGCTGAGGGTAGCAGACACCAACAGAATCAACAAACTCATTCGTAAGGCCAGTGATGTTGTGGGGATGGAACCGGACTCTCTCACGGTGGTGTCTGAAAAGAGGATGCTGCCTAAGTTGCATGCCATCTTGGTCAATGTCTCCCATCCACTACATAATGTACTGGTTGGGCAGAGGAGTACATTCAGCCAGAGACTCATTCCTCTGAGATGCAGCACTGAGCGTCATAGGAAGTCATTCCTGCCTGTGGCCATCAAACTTTACAACTCCTCCCTTGGAGGGTCAGACACCCCGAGCCGATAGGCTGGTCCTGGATTTATTTCATAATTTACTGGCAAAATTTACATATTACTATTTAACTATTTATGGTTCTATTACTATTTATTATTTATGGAGCAACTGTAACGAAAACCAATTTCCCCCGGGATTAATAAAGTATGACTATGACTATGACAATCATGGTGTCATCTGCAAATCTGCTGATCTTGTTGACTACATTATCATCCAGATCGTTGATATAGATAACAAACAACAATGGGCCCAGCAATAATCCCTGCAGCACTCCACCAGTTACTGGCCTCCATCTACTACCACTCTCTGGCTTCTCCAGTGCAGCCAATGTCAAATCCAATTTATTACCTCATCTTGAATACCAAGTGACTTAACCTTCTTGACCAACTTCCCATGGGGAACCTTGTGAAAGGCATTGCTAAAGTGCATGTAACAACATCCACTCCTTTGCCTTAATCAACTTTCCTGGTAACTTCCTCAAAAAACTCTACAAGATTGGTTAAACACAACCTACCGTGCACAAAGCCACGTTAACTATCCCTAATCAGTCCCTGTCTATCAAAATACAGCCAAATACTTATATCCAGTCCCTTAACATACCGTACAATAACTTATTCACTACTGATGTCAGGATCACCAGCCTGTAATTTCCTTGGTTATTCTCAGACCCTTTCTTAAACAATGGAAAAATATTAGTTATGTTCCAAACTTCCAGCACCTCACCTGAGGCTAACGACATTTTAAATTCTCTGCAAATTCTACATTAGCCTCCCACAGGGTCCATGGGTACACCTTGTCAGACCCTGGGTATTTATACACACTAATTTGCCTCATGACAGCAAACACCTCCTCCCTGTACTCTGTCCATGGCCTCGGTGCTGCTTTGCCTCACTTCTATAAATTCTATGCTCGTCTCCTAAGTAAATACAGCTGCAACAAAAAATCGATTTAAGATTTTTTATCTTAAATTATCTTGTTCAGCTCTTGAATTATCTTGTTGACCACTCTGATCTTCCAGATGACCAATTTTGTCGCTTGATATTCTTTTGCTCTTAATATGTCTGTGGAAGCCTTTGGGATTCTCCTTTCCTTGTCTGCTAGAGCAACCTCATCCTTCAGTAACACTTCCGACTTCCTTCTTAAATGCTAGCTTGTATTTCTTGCACTCAAATACCTCATCTGTTCCTTCCTGCCTATACCTGCTATGGTCCTCCTTCTTCTTAACCAGGGTTTCAATATCTCTTGAAAACCAAGGTTCCCTAAACCTGTTAGCCTTGCCTTTTCTTCTGACAGCAAACATAAAAAACCTGTACTCTCAAATTTTCACTTTTGAAGGCCTCCCACTTGCCAATTACACATTTGCCAGAAAAGAACTTGTCGCAATCCACACTACCCAGATTCTTTCTGATAAATTTAGAATCTCAACCTGAGGACCAATTCTATCCTTCTCCAAAACTGGTCTTGAAACTAATGGCATTATGAACACCAGATGCAAACTTCTGTCACCTGCCATCTCATTCCCTAATTAAGAGATTTAGTATCCATAAGACCACAAGATATAGGGGTAGAATTAGGCCATTAGGCCCATTGAGATGTTACACCATTTCATCGTGGCTGATCCAATTTTCCTCTCAGCCCCGGTCTCCTGCTTTCTCCCTGTATCCCTTCATGCCTTGACCAATCAAAAATCTATTAACCTGTGCCTTAAATAAACATCAATACTTGGCATCCACAGCTACCTATGGCAAAGATTTCCACAGATTCACCACTCTCTGGCTAAAGAAATTCCTCTTCATCTCTATTCTAAGAGGACACCCCTCTATTCTGAGGTTGTGTCCTCTGGCCTTAGACTCTCCCATCACAGGAAACATCCTCTCCACATCCACTGTCTTTCACCATTCAATAGGTTTCAATAAAGTCACCCTTCATTATTCCGAATTCTAGTAAATACAGGCCCAGAGGCATCAAACACTGTTAACATGACAAACAATTCACTCCTAGAATCGTTTTCGTGACCTCCTTTGAACCCTCTCCAGGTTCAGCATGTCCTTTCTAAAAGAAGGGTCCCAAACCTGCTCACAATACTACAATGATGCCTCACCAGTGCTTTATAAAGTCTCAGCATTACATCCTTGCTTTTATATTCCAGTCCTCTTGAAATGAATGTTAACACTGCATCTGCTTTCCACACCACAGACCCAACCTACAAATTAACCTTTCGGGAACCCTGCACAAGGACTCCTAAGTCTCTCTGCGCCTCAGTTTTTTGTATTATCTCTCCATTTAGAAAATAGTCAACCCTTTCATTTCTTCTACCAAAGTGCATGATGATAACCTTCCCGACACCGCAATCCATCTGCTATTTCTTTGCCCATTCTCCTAATCTGTCTGTCCTTCTGTGGTCTTTCTACTTCCTCAGAACTACCTAGCTAATAACTCACCAGGGGTGATTGATACGTTCGTGGCCTAAGGAAGAAGGAGATGAGTTATTAGCTTCAAACTTTCTGCATAAACACTCAAAGAATTGACCTGCATGTGCACGTAACGAGAGCTGTATCTCCTTCTACCTTAGGCCACAAGATTATCAATCACCCATCTGTGGACACTTTCTGGAGGTCCAAGATCTGTATGCTCCACAACCGCTGGATTAAGTGTGTAAATGTAGGAGGAGACTACGTTGAAAAATGTATGTGCTAGGTTTTCTAAAACTGACTCCTTCTATCTTAGGCCACGAACTTATCAATCACCCCTCGTATGTATTGATAAAGGAAAGTTTTCAGAACACATTTGACAAACCTTTACCCGTCTAGCCCTTTTACAATAAGGGGTGTCCCAGACAAAATGCAGAAAGTTAAAACATAATGTTACTTGCAACAATCTGTGATCTCTCCACAAATTTGCTCCTCTAAATCCCATTGACTGTTGGGTGGTCTAAAATATAATCCTATCAATGCAGTTATCCCCTCCTTACTCCTCAATTCCACCCATATACTTTGAGTAGATCATGCTCAGCCTTTCAATTCCTGACTTTGTACGTAGGCTTAACAACATCTTTCTCCACTATCTGCTCTGGTGTTTTCCTCCTGCAACTCCAGTTTGTACCCCTGCCCCTTCTTGTGCAGCACGAGCAAATCTTTCCCCTCCATTTAAGGTGCAAACCATCCCATGTCCTACCTTCCCTGGAAGAGAGCCCAATGATCCAAAAATCTAAAGCCCTCCTTCCTGCACCATCTCCATGGCCATGTGTTAAACTGTATGATCTTTTTATTTCTGGCCTCACTAGCACTTGGCACACATAGCAATCCTGAGATCACAACCCTGTAGGTCCTTGTGCTTTAACTTAGCACCTAACTCCCTGAACTCACTTTGCAGAACTTCATCACTCTTCCTACCCATGCAATTGGTACTGACGTGGACCATGACCTCTGGCTGCTTACCCTCCCTCTTAAAGATGCTGTGGACTCAGTAGGGTGCTAGATTCTAGAGACAGCCTCCTACTGCAAACTCAACAGGTGACTAATACCTAAAGACATGGTCCCTATTTAATTACAGAATGAAGGAGTTCTACAGTTCAAAATCCAGCACTTTAGTCCAGCACACACACCTTCCAATGAGCATCCATTTACACTAATCCCCTTTTAATTTCACTGCCACCCCATCAACTCTCACAAAATTTTACCACTTACACTACACACCCAAGACAATGAACAGTAATCAATCAACCTACCAACCCACGTCCTTGGATTGTGGGAATAAACCACCTACAAGGTCACAGGGAGTGTTTCCAAACTCCACAATGGAAATTGAATTTAAGTCACTTGAGTGTGAACTGCAGCTCTGTAATCTATGTGGAGGAATGTTATCATAACAATCTCTTAGGCACTCAGTAGGGCCAATCTAAAGAAGCGAAGTGTAAGCCATTGTTGGAATAGATAGTATTAAGAGTGGCCCGGATTTGGCCCATCAGGCTCAGGCAAGAACAGGGTAGGATAGAATTTAAGCAACACGCATCAAAGTTGCTGGTGAACGCAGCAGGCCAGGCAGCATCTCTAGGAAGAGGTACAGTCGATGTTTCAGGCCGAGACCCTTCGTCAGGACTAACTGAAGGAAGAGCTAGTAAGAGGTTTGAAAGTGGGAGGGGGAGGGGGAGATCCAAAATAATAGGAGAACACAGGAGGGGGAGGGATGGAGCCAAGAGCTGGACAGGTGATTGGCAAAGGGGATATGAGAGGATCATGGGACAGGAGGTCCGGGGAGAAAGACAAGGGGGGGGGGGGGGAACCCAGAGGATGGGCAAGGGGTATAGTCAGAGGGACAGAGGGAGAAAAAGGAGAGTGAGAGAAAGAATGTGTGTATAAAAATAAATAACGGATGGGGTACGAGGGGGAGGTGGGGCATTAGCGGAAGTTAGAGAAGTCAATGTTCATGCCATCAGGATGGAGGCTACCCAGAGGGAATATAAGGTGTTGTTACTCCAACCTGAGTGTGGCTTCATCTTTACAATAGAGGAGGCCGTGGATAGACATGTCAGAATGGGAATGAGATGTGGAATTAAAATGTGTGGCCACTGGGAGATCCTGCTTTCTCTGGCGGACAGAGCGTAGGTGTTCAGCAAAGCGGTCTCCCAGTCTGCGTCGGGTCGCCAATATATAGAAGGCCACATCGGGAGCACCGGATGCAGTATATCACCTCAGCCGACTCAGAGGTGAAGTGTCGCCTCACCTGGAAGGACTGTCTGGGGCCCTGAATGGTGGTAAGGGAGGAAGTGTAAGGGCATGTGTAGCACTTGTTCTGCTTACAAGGATAAGTGCCGGGAGGGAGATCAGTGGGGAGGGATGGAGGGGACAAATGGACAAGGGAGTCGCGTAGGGAGAGATCCCTGCGGAAAGCAGAGAGAGGTGGGGAGGGAAAGATGTGCTTAGTGGTGAGATCCCGTTGGAAGTGGCGGAAGTTACGGAGAATAGTATGTTGGACCCGGAGGCTGGTGGGGTGGTAGGTGAGGACCAGGGGAACCCTATTCCTAGTGGGGTGGCGGGAGGATGGAGTGAGAGCAGATGTACGTGAAATGGGGGAGATGCGTTTGAGAGCAGAGTTGATAGTGGAGGAAGGGAAGCCCCTTTCTTTAAAAAAGGAGGACATCTCCCTCGTCTTGGAATGAAAAGCTTCATCCTGAGAGCAGATGCGGCGGAGATGGAGGAATTGCGAGAAGGGGATGGCGTTTTTGCAAGAGACAGGGTGAGAAGAGATATAGTCCAGATAGCTGTGAGAGTCAGTAGGCTTATAGTAGACATCAGTGGATAAGCTGTCTCCAGAGACAGAGACAGAAAGATCTAGAAAGGGGAGGGAGGTGTCGGAAATGGACCAGGTAAACTTGAGGGCAGGGTGAAAGTTGGAGGCAAAGTTAATAAAGTCAACGAGCTCAGCATGCGTGCAGGAAGCAGCGCCAATGCAGTCGTCGATGTAGCGAAGGAAAAGTGGGGGACAGATACCAGAATAGGCACGGAACATGGATTGTTCTACAAAGCCAACAAAAAGGCAGGCATAGCTAGGACCCATACGGGAGCCCATAGCTACATCTTTAGTTTGGAGGAAGTGGGAGGAGCCAAAGGAGAAATTATTAAGAGTAAGGACTAATTCTGCTAGATGGAGCACAGTGGTGGTAGTGGGGAACTGATTAGGTCTGGAATCCAAAAAGAAGCGGAGAGCTTTGAGACCTTCCTGATGGGGGATGGAAGTATATAGGGACTGGACATCCATGGTGAAAATAAAGCGGGGGCCAGGGAACTTAAAATCATCGGAAAGTTTAAGAGCGTGAGAAGTGTCACAAACATAGGTAGGAAGGGATTGAACAAGGGGGGATAAAACTGTGTCGAGGTATGCAGAAAAGAGTTCGGTGGGGCAGGAGCAAGCTGAGACAATAGGTCTGCCAGGACAGGCAAGTTTGTGGATCTTGGGTAGGAAGTAGAAACAGGGAGTGCGAGGTGTGGGAACTATAAGGTTGGTAGCAGTGGATGAGAGATCCCCTGAGCGGATAAAGTCGGTGATGGTGTGGGAGACAATGGCCTGGTGCTCCTTAGTAGGGTCACGATCGAGGGGTAAATAAGAGGAGGTATCCGCGAGTTGTCGCTGTGCCTCGGCAAGGTAGAGGTCAGTACGCCAGACTACAACAGCACCCCCCTTATCAGCAGGTTTAATAATAAGGTTAGGATTAGTGCGGAGGGAGTGGAGAGCAGAGCGTTCCGAAGGAGTGAGGTTGGAATGGGAACAAGGTGCGGTGAAGTCGAGACGGTTGATGCCCGTCGGCAGTTAGCAATAAAGAGATCCAGAGCAAGCAGAAGACCAGAGCGGGGTGTCCATGAAGAGGAGGAGAGTTGAAGACGGGAGAAGGGGTCATCAGTGGGGGTGGAAGAGTCCTTGCCGAAGAAGTGGAGACGGAGACGGCGGAAGAAGAGTTCCGCATCATGGCGAACACGGAACTCGCTGAGGTGTGGGCGAAGGGGGACAAAGGTGAGGCCCTTACTGAGGACAGAGCATTCTGCCTCCGACAGTTGAAGGTCGGAGGGGATGGTAAAGACCCGGCACGGATGAGGGCTGGGATCAGAGGGGGGAGGGGGAAGCTGGGGGTGTCAGTGGAGAGGGGATGGTTGGGTTGAGAGGAAGATGGAGCTTCTGAGGACCCAGGAGCTGACGATGGGATCTGAAGGAGACGGGATTGCAGAGTATTGATGGGGGAAGGGGAGACGGGAGTCAAAATAGCAGCACATAAAGACACGGATAGAATTTAAGCTTGAGAAGTTATGAGAACATAAGAACATAAGAAATAGCAGCAGGAGTAGGCCATCCAGCCCATTGAGCCTACTCTGCCATTCAATAAGGTTATGACTGATCTGGCCATGGACTCATCTCCACCTACATACCTTTTCCCCAGAACCTTTAATTCCTCTACTTTGCAAAAATCTATCCAACCTTGTCTTAAATATATTTACTGAAATAGCCTCCACTGCTTCATTGGGCAGAGAATTCCATAAATTCAGATTCCTCCTCATCTCCATCCTAAATCTACTCTCCCGAATCTTGAAGTTATGTCCCCTAGTTCTAGTCTCACCTACCGGTGGAAACAACTTTCCTGGCTTTATCTTATCTATCCCTTTCATAATTTTATATGTTTTGATGAGATCTCCTCTCATTCTTCCGAATTCCAGTGAGTACAGTCCCAAGTGACTCAATTTCTCCTCATAGTCTAACTCTCTCATCCCTGGAATCAACCTGGTGAACCTCTGCACAGCCTTCAAAGCCGGTATACCCTTCTTCAAGTGTAACGTTCCGTTATTTTGGCTCGTGTGTGTCTAGGGGAAATCCCGCCCAGCACCTGCTTCAGCAGTCCCCTCAGGGTCAATCGTCGCCCGAATCAATCACAAACATCAATCATCAGCCAGCACACCCAGTAAATTTTAACACATACACTTTATAGATATTACTAATTCTAGGGCATTAATATACATTTGATACAGAGAGGAAAGTAATGAAAAAAAAAGGCGCCAACACTTATTCAAAGTCCAAGTTCTTCGCGCGCTACCGTTGGAGCTCAAGTTCGACGTCAGACGACCACCCGAATTCCGTCGACCCACGGCTCGGGACCACCCGAAGTGATCGACCGGAGCCTCTCCGCACGTCCGCCGTCCTCCTCGTCTCTCCTCCGGACTCCCCGCCAAAACTCAGTCCACAGTCATATCATACAGCATAGCATCCGAAAACAAAACGATACATAACCACCCATTGGCTAATAGCACCCTCTTATCACCCTCTAAACCAAAATAAACTGCTAGCGCAAACTCTCTGAAGCGTTACAACACAACAAAGCCGCATTCCACAGATTAACATAACAAAAATCGCATTTTAAATGTAACAAAAGAAAGACCCCGTACACTCTCCCCCCACCTAAAAAAAAGTCATGCCCTCATGACGTTAACAGAATTCACTAGTACTCCTTGTAAAACACAAAACCCAACCCAGGTGCATAAAGCAGTGACATAACTTTGCAGGGCAGTGGAGATCACACCCTGCTCTCCCGGCGCTATATAAGTGAGTCTTTCCGGGGGATGCCTACTCCTCTGAGGCCTCTGTACTTCCTCTGCTGTCTCTCCCTGTTCAGACACCCCAGGTGACCCCTCGAGCCTATCTGTCGGACCTTCCCCTTCACCGGGATCCCTCTGCCCCGGTGAGCCCTCTGGCTCGGGTTCTGCCTCCACCCTCTCCTCCCCCAATGCCGGCTGTAATACAGGCGGCTCTGCAACACCCTCCCTCGGTCCCCCTGACTCAGTGATGGAAGGGCCAAGAGTCTCTTCTCCTGGCACCGGGGAATCAGCGAACGGAAGCAGGTACCACACGTCCGAATCATCTTCTTCCGATGACGTATCCCTTCTCGAGGTGGGGACCGGCCCCGTTTTCTTCGCAGCGGCCTCTTCCCGCGCCCCGCGCCCTCGCAGAGTCCTCGTACTAGGAGTAAACTCCCATTCGGACTCTGGGTCCATCTTCACCTCTCGACCCAGAGGCAACAGGTGGTTCCGATGGAGTACCTTGACAGGCCCCTGCCCGCCCTCAGGTCTCACCCGGTAAACCGGGAGATTCGGCATCTGACTCTCCACCACATATGGGGTGGCTGCCCAACGGTCCGCCAACTTGTGCTTACCCTGTAGTCCTAAATTCCGGATAAGGACTCGGTCTCCCGGCAATAGCTGGACGAACTTTACCTTCTGATCATACCTCCTTTTATTCCGCTGGTTCTGCTTGGTGGCTGCCGCCTCAGCCAACTCGTACGCCCTTTTCAACTCTCTCCTCATATCGGACACGTACTTCAGACATGGCTTCGAAGGTATTTCCCCCGCTTCAGTCCCAAAACACAGATCAATGGGCAGCCTCGCTTCCCGTCCGAACATCAGATAGTAGGGCGAGTACCCCGTAGCATCATTGCGAGTACAATTGTAACAATGAACCAAATGGGCGATGTGCTGACTCCACTTACTCTTCCGTCCAATCTCCAAGGTGCCGAGCATGTCCAGCAGGGTCCGGTTAAACCTCTCGGGCTGAGGATCACCCTGCGGGTGATAGGGGGTGGTTCTGGACTTTACAACCCCAAGCATATCCAGCAATTCATGGATAAGCCTGCTCTCGAAGTCCCGTCCCTGATCACTGTGGATCCGCCGGGGAAGGCCATAATGAACAAAGTACTTCTCCCATAACACCTTCGCCACTGTAGTCGCTTTCTGATCCTTAGTAGGAAAAGCCTGCGCATATCTAGTGTAGTGATCCGTGAGGACCAAAACATTCGCGGTATTGCTGGTGTCCGGCTCAATAGACAGGAAATCCATACACACCAGGTCCATGGGTCCTGCACTCTGCAAGTGGGATAACGGAGCCGCCTGCGCCGGCAAGGTCTTCCTCCTGACGCAACGGCTACAGGTCTTACAGTATTCTTCCACCTCCCCCCTCATCCGGGGCCAGTAAAACCGGTCCTTGACTAATCCATAGGTCTTCTCTACCCCTAAGTGCCCGGAATCATCATGTAGAGCCTGAAGCACAGCCTTTCGATACTTCTCGGGCATGACCAGCTGCCAGCGCCGGGGGTGGTCCGGAGGCGACGTGACTCGGTACAGGACGTGGTTCTTCAGCTTCAACCGGGGCCACTCCTTCAGTAGTAGAGGAACGGAGGCATGTTTCGCCTTCTCCACCTGCCCCATATCACCCTGGCTAACCGCGTACCAGATAGTGCCAAGGCTTGGGTCATCACGCTGAGCCGCCTGTACTTCCTGGTGACTCAACTCCGGCAGCTGCCGGTTCCTCAGAGCAGTCACATTACAGTAAACAGTGGGTAGCGCGTCACCGTCAGCCCCCAGTTGATCTACTGCCCGATCCGTTCCCATCTGTGCTCCTACTTCCCCGTCGCTCCCAACTTGACACATGGCCTTTACTCCCTGGGCAGGGACACTCTTCCACTCCTCGGCCGTGCCCGACTCGTCGTGCGCCCGACGAGACAGGGCATCTGCATCGATGTTCCGACTCCCCGGGCGGTACTTCAGGCTGAACTCATAGGCAGACAAGGCTGCTAACCACCGGTGCCCAGTAGCGTCCAGCTTCGCCGAAGTCAGGATATAAGTGAGGGGGTTGTTATCAGTTCTCACTTCAAACTGGGCCCCGTATAGGTAGTCACTCAACTTGTCTACCACCGCCCATTTCAATGCCAAGAACTCCAGTTTGTGAGTGGGATAGTTTCTCTCAGATGGCGACAAGCTCCGACTGACAAACGCCACTGGCCTCAATCCGTTTCCCTGTTCCTGGTACAGAACAGCCCCCAGACCGTCGTGACTGGCATCAGTGTGTAGAACATACGGCTTCCGGGGATCAGCAAAAGCCAACACTGGGGCCTGTGTCAGCGCCCTTTTTAGAGATTGGAACGCATCCTCACATTGAGCATCCCACCTCACTCCAAAAGGCTCCCCCGGGTTCAAGTATCCTCCTACCTCCGACCCTCGGTCCCCCTTCCTCTTCCTCCCCACAGGTGGATAGCCACACAGCAGCTGGTTCAATGGATGACTCATTTTCGCATATCCCTTCACGAATCGCCGGTAATATCCGCAAAACCCCAAAAACGAGCGTAAGGCGCTCACCTTCTGAGGTCTCGGCCAGGTGGTGACTGCGGCTATCTTACCCGGATCGGTGGCCACTCCATTTCGCGAGATTATGTGCCCGACATAGCTGACCGACGTCTTACAGAACTGGCATTTATCCAGGGAAAGTTTTAACCCTTCCTCTTTCAGCCGACTCAGCACCTTCAGCAGCCGCTCCTCATGTTCCTCCAACGTAGATCCAAACACTATCAGGTCGTCCAGGTACACCAATACCTCCAGCAGGTTCATGTCCCCCACTGTCCGCTCCATGAGCCGCTGAAAGGTGGCTGGGGCCCCCGAGATACCTTGGGGCATTCGTTCGAACTGGAAAAACCCCAGGGGACAGATAAAGGCTGTCTTCTCCTTATCAGTCTCGCTCATCGGAATCTGGTAATACCCACTCCGCAAATCCAATACACTGAACCACTGTGCACCACTCAGACAGGCCAACGCATCTTCCACCCTCGGGACCGTATATTGGTCGGGAACAGTGCGGCGGTTCAGGGTCCTATAGTCCACGCACATGCGTACCTTCCCATTTTTCTTCCTTGCCACCACTATGGGGGACGCATAGGGGCTTCGGGACTCCGCAATAATCCCTGCATCTTTCAACTGCCGCAAATGCTGCCGCATATCCTCCACATCTGCTGGGGCCAACCGCCGCGACCTCTCCCTAAACGGGGTGTCATTTGTTACCCGAATGGTGTGCCGAGTGCTCTTGGAAAACCCTACATCAAACTCGCCCTGAGAAAAGACATCCCCTAACTTCAGCATCTTCTCCACCAGCCTGCTCTTATACGCCGGCGGTACAGGGGAGTTTTCAAAATTAAAGGCCTCCTCGGTCAGCCGCCCCCCGTCTCCCAATAGTTCTCTTCCAGTGGGCTTCACGGGGGCGCTGGACATCACCGTCACCGGGAACAAGTGCGCGAGGGGCATCCCGCGCTTAAAGGTGATCTCCCTCTCCGTTATGTTCCGTATCATCACCCCCATCCGCCGTGCCTGTACAGCTGAGGGCCTCTGCAATTCAGGTCTCACCAGCGCCCCAGCCAGGAACCAGGACTCCCTTTCCAGGTCGTCGGGGGCGTCTACTAGCAGGGCCTCTCCCGGCGGCAATCCGGGGAATCTGGGGGTTCCCATCACTAATGCCGCCTCCCCTGGCTGTATCACCTTAGGCCTCGCCTGAGTGCACCACATCGTCCCTCGTTTGCACTCCGGGTCCAGCCCCTGGGGGTCACTCACTCCTTCGTACACTCCTCGGAACACGGGGTGTACCGAGAGGGTCTCCAAAAAGTTCTCCCCCCCCTTCTTCTTACAGGCTCCCAAGAGCCGTCGCACCAGAGGGGAGTTAGTCCCCACCAACAGGGCAGCACCACCGGTCTCCACCGGGTCCGGACAAACCAACACCAGCGTCTCAAAGGCTTCCGATACTCCCACATCTCCCTCTGAAAATTCCAATCTCACTGACAAGTATCCATCGTACGGGTAATCACCATCACTTATGCCCCAAATCTCCAATGCGTTAAACGGAGTTACTGCCAAATGCTTCAGATATTTGTGGTAGAACGACCGGTACAGTAAGGTAACCTGCGACCCGGTGTCAAGGATGGCTTTCGCAAAGATTCCCTCTATCCGTAGGGACACGCTGGAACGGGGTCCCACCAGCCCATCAGGAATTTGGGCTTGTTCGTTCCGGGGTTCCATAGGGGTTTTCTGGGAACGTGTTCCTCCCGAGACTCCAGTCCGTTCCCTCACTGAGCCTCTCTTAAGTTTCCCGACACCTCTCCCTTCTTGGTGGCCTGGGGGCCCTCCCCCCTCGGCGCATCTCGTCTCTCACAATCCTTCCGTAAGTGGCCAGCTTCCCCACAGTGGTAGCACGCCCCCGGCCACTCACATTCCCGGCGGAAATGCCCCTCTCTCCCACAGTTATAGCACCCACTACTCGCCGCCTCTCTCCTCCCGATACGGGCCCCCGAGGACCCCTTGGATTTCTCTGGTCTCATCCCGGCTACCACCTCCTGAACCGCTGAAGACCGTCCCTGAGGGTCCGAGCCCCCTGGTCGGCCCAAAGCACACTCCTCGGCCCGTACCTCTCGGATCAGCCGTCCGAATGATGGAGGGGAGCTCTGCTTAAATGACTGCCGTACACTCCAAGCCACCCTGTCATCCTCCCGGGAACCGCTACATATCTGGCTCATCCTTAACTCCGCCACATCGTCCTCCCTCACTATACCTCGTCGCAGCAACCCCGTAAGCTTTCCTTCCAGCCTGAAAGCATAGTCGGAGAGCTTTTCCCCTCTTCTCTGCCCCATCCGTTGAAACTCTGCTAAATGCCGCCAGGGATCCCCTGACAGTCCAAACACTTCCTCCAAAGCGTCTAAACACTCCGATAGGGAAGCCAAGGGGCGTGCCGCTCTCAGATCGCGGACGACCCGGGCCGCCCCGCCCCTTAAGCTTTCCACCAATCGCTGTCTCTTTTCCTCATCCGAAACTGGCCACACCTCTAACAATTGGGATGTATCTTCAACCCAGGTCTCATAGTCATCCTCCCCTTCCGGGGTGGGCTTGGCTCCCGAGAAAATTCTCAGCTTCGGGCGGTGCACCTCAACCCTTCTCGCCAGGGAGGTAATGGCAGCCGTTAACTCGGCAGTCTCCTCAAGCCCATGGGGGCGGGGCCTGGCCAAACCTTCCCACTCCACACCTCTACCTCCTGCTACGGGCACCCGGCCAGGGGCCTCCTCTAGCTCCTCCTCCTCCGGCACCTCCTCACTTGCGTCCTCGGGGAGGGTATGGAGACCCCACGGCCCCGCCTCCCCCTGGACATGGACTGTCGCTGGTAATTCTAAAGCCATGACGTCGGCACTCGCCCGCACCAACATCCAGCTAGCTTCCAGTTCTTTCCCACCCCTTCTAGCTACAAGTTCTACCTGCCCGATACCTTTAATCAAACTCAACCCTCGCACCAGTACCTCTGCCGGAATGCGATAATCGACCCCGCTTACCACACACGCATGATTCACCGGTACCTCCTCCATTTCACACCAACTTACAATCTTATCTCGCTCCATCTTCACACCACTTACCGCAACCACAAGTACAACTTTCCCGAAAAAAAATCCAAATCCCTGACGGTAGCCCCCACTTGTAACGTTCCGTTATTTTGGCTCGTGTGTGTCTAGGGGAAATCCCGCCCAGCACCTGCTTCAGCAGTCCCCTCAGGGTCAATCGTCGCCCGAATCAATCACAAACATCAATCATCAGCCAGCACACCCAGTAAATTTTAACACATACACTTTATAGATATTACTAATTCTAGGGCATTAATATACATTTGATACAGAGAGGAAAGTAATGAAAAAAAAAGGCGCCAACACTTATTCAAAGTCCAAGTTCTTCGCGCGCTACCGTTGGAGCTCAAGTTCGACGTCAGACGACCACCCGAATTCCGTCGACCCACGGCTCGGGACCACCCGAAGTGATCGACCGGAGCCTCTCCGCACGTCCGCCGTCCTCCTCGTCTCTCCTCCGGACTCCCCGCCAAAACTCAGTCCACAGTCATATCATACAGCATAGCATCCGAAAACAAAACGATACATAACCACCCATTGGCTAATAGCACCCTCTTATCACCCTCTAAACCAAAATAAACTGCTAGCGCAAACTCTCTGAAGCGTTACAACACAACAAAGCCGCATTCCACAGATTAACATAACAAAAATCGCCATTTTAAATGTAACAAAAGAAAGACCCCGTACACAAGCAAGAATACCAAAACTGCACACAATACTCCAGGTGCGGCCTCACCAGTACCCTGTACTGGTCACCTGTTGAGTTTGCAGTGGGAGGCTGTCTCTAGAATCTAACACCTTACTGAGTCCACAGCATCTTTAAGAGGGAGGGCGAGCAGCATAACCTCCCTGCTCTTAAATTCAATCCCTCTAGCAATGAAGGACAACATTCCATTTGCCTTCTTGACAGCCTGCTACACCTGTAAACCAACCTTTTGTGATCCATGCACAAGCTCCCAAGTTCCTCTGCACAGCAGGATGCTGCAATTTTTTATCATTTAAATAATAACCTGTTCTTTCATTTCTCCTTCCAAAATGGATGACCTTGCATTTACCAACACTGTACTCCATCTGCCAGACCCTTGCCCACTCACTTAACCTATCTACATCTCTCTGCAGACTCTCCATCTCTTCTGCACAATTTGCTTTTCCACTCAATTTAGTATCATCAGCAAACTTAAATACACTACACTTGGTCCCCTCTTACGGATCATTAATGTATATTGTGATCAGTTGCAGGCCCAGCGCTGACCCCATGCAGCACACCGCTCTCCACTGATTGCCAACCAGAGTAACACCCATGTATCCCCACTCTCTGCTTTCTATTAGTTAACCAATCCTCTATCCATGCTAATAAATCACCCCCAAC
Source organism: Mobula birostris (assembly GCF_030028105.1). Taxonomy (NCBI): domain Eukaryota; kingdom Metazoa; phylum Chordata; class Chondrichthyes; order Myliobatiformes; family Myliobatidae; genus Mobula; species Mobula birostris. The sequence continues at coordinate 11,838,149 of NC_092393.1, read as the reverse complement.
TCTATGCATCCTTACCTTACGGATAAGTCTTTTATGTGGCACCTTATCAAAAGCCTTCTGGAAATCCAAGTAAATAATGTTCATCTGTTCCCTCCTATCCACTGCGCTCGTTATATCCTCAAAGAACTCCAGTAAGTTTGTCAAACAGGACCTGCCTTTGCTGAATCCATGCTGCATCTGCCTGATGGATCCATTTCTTTCCCGATGCCGCGCTATTTCTTCTTTAATGACAGCTTCAAGCATTTTCCCAACTACAGATGTTAAACTAATTGGCCTATAGTTACCTGCCTTTTGCCTACATCCTTTTTTGAACAGTGGTGTGACATTTGCCATCTTCCAATCTGCTGGGACCTGCCCAGAGTCCAGAAACTTTTGGTAAATTATCACCAAAGCCTCTACCGTAACTTCTGCCATTTCTTTCAGTACCCTGGGGTGCGTTCCATCAAGACCAGGGGACTTGTCTATCTTCAGCCCACCAGTTTGCTTAGCACTACCTCTTTAGTGATAGCTATGGCATTGAGGTCCTCACCTCTTATCACATCCATAACATCTCTCCACCATGAAAACTGACACAAAACTGACACAAAATAGTCATTCAAAGCCTTGGCCATTTTCTCATTACCCAATATCAATTTGCCCTTCTCGTTCTCCAAGGGACCTACATTCACCTTAGGCATCCTTCTCCACTTTATATAATTATAAAAACTTTTACTATCTGTTTTTATATTTTGTGCTAGTTTATTTTCATAATCTAACTTCTCTTACTTTATTGCTCATCTAGTGGTACTTTGTTGCTCTTTAAAGTTTTCTCAATCTTCCAGTTTCCCACTACTCTTGACGACTTTGTATGCACGAGCTTTTAGTTTGATGCCTTCTTTTATTTCCTTAATTATCCAAGGCTGGCTCTCCCCACCCTTACTGTCCTTGCTTTTAACTGGAACATACTTTTGTTGAGCACCATGAAAAATCTCCTTGTAAGTTTTCTGCTGTTCCTCAACTGTCCCACCATATAGCCTGTGTTTTCAGTCTACATTAACCAAATCTTCCCTCATCCCATTGTAGTCTCCATTGTTTAGGCATAATACACTGGTTTTAGATTGAACTATTTCACCCTCCATTTGTATGAGAAATTCAATTATTCTTTCCAAGAGGACCCCTAACTACATGATCACTAATTTTACCTGTTTCATTGCACAGGACCAGATCTAAGATAGCACGTTCCCTTGTAGATTGAGTAACATGCTGTTCAAGAAAGCTATCACAGATGCATTCTATAAAGTCCTCCTCAAGACTGCCTTGACCAACTTGATTCATCCAATCTATGTGCAAGTTGAAGTCGCCCAAGATAACTGCTGTTCCATTCTTACATGCCTCAGATATTTCTCTGTTTATTGCCTGTGCCACCGTAATGTTATTATTCGGTGGCCAATAAACAACTCCCATCAGTGATTTTTTTCCCTTTACTATTCCTAATCTCTACCCCGATGGATTCAACATTCTGCTTCTTAGATCTTATATCATCTCTCACTATCGCCCTGATCTCATCTTCAATTAAGAACTCTACCCCACCTCCCTTACCTCTCTGCCTATCCTTCCGTATTACCTGATATCGTTGGATATTTAATTCCCGATCCTCTTCAACCTGCAACCACGTCTCCATAATGGCCACTAAATCATACATCTTTGTATTGATTTGAGCCACAAGTTCACTGACCTTGTTTCAGATACTACAGGCATTCAAATAAAGTGCCCTTGCACTCATTGTGCTTTTTAAAATCTTGTAATCTTTTACTCTTCTGCACTTGACTTTTCTTTAGTCTTACTTTTCTTTTTTATCTTTCATTTTTTCTTTATCTTTATCCACACTTTTCTTTTTTACTTTATCCATACTTCTCCAATCTGTTGAACCCACCCTCCACTACTTAGTTTAAAGCCCTATCCACAACCTTAATTATGCAATTCGCTAGGATCCAAGTGCCATCACGGTTCAGGTGCAGCCCGTCCCATTGGACCAGCTCCCTCCTTCTCCAGTATTGGTGCCAATTTCCCATGAATTCAAACCCACTTCTCCCACACCAATCCTTCAGCCACGCAGTTAACTCTCCAATCTTCCTGACCCTATGCCAAATTGCACAGGGCTCAGGTAGCAACCAGAGATTACGTCCTTTTTGGTTCTGCTTTTTTAATTTAGTCCCTAGCTGCTCAAATTCTGTCAGCAGAACCTCTTTCCTCATTCCACCTATGTCGCTGGTACCCACATGGACCATGACAACTGGATCCTTCCCCTCCCACTGCAAATTCCTCTGCAGGTCAGATAAGATGTCCCAAACCCAAAAGCCAGGCAGGCAACACAGCAACAACACTCTGTCCTCGCGACCAAGAACCCTGTCTATTCTCCAGACTATACTATCCCCAATTACCACTACATTTCTCTTCTTTCTCCCCCTTGAAAGGTTCCCTGAACTATGGTGCCACAGTTAGGTTGCTTATCCTTCCCACAGTCCCCACTGTTATCCACACAAGGAGCAAAAATCACAGACCTTTTGGACAAGCTCAAGAGTTGAGGCTCTTCCAGCAATGTCTCTTGGATCCCACTACCCACCTCTCGCTCTCTTCGAATTGACTGGTCCGCCACGAGGTATAACAAGTGTAGGCAAAATGGTAACAAAGGCAGTGAAATGGTCCTCCTGTAAGATGTGGGACTGCAAGGTACCTAACAGTCTTACTGATAACTACATCGGCAGGAAGTGTACTCAACTTCAGCAAAGTCAGCATAGTTTCCTTAAGGGGAAATCTTGCCCGACAAATCTGTTGGAATTCTTCGAGGAAATAACAGGCAAGATAGACAAAGGAGAGTCAGTGGATGCTGATTATTTGGTTTTTCAGGAAGCCTTTGACAAGGTACCGTACTTGAGGCTGCTTAACAAGGTAAGAGCCCAAGGCATTACAGGAAAGATACTAGCAAGGACAGAAGATTGTCTGACTGGGAGGAGGCAAAGAGCCAGAATAAAGGGGGCCTATTCCGGTAGGCTACTGGTGACTAGTGGTGTTCCGTAGAGGTCATTATTTGGACCGCTTCCTTTCACGTTATATGTCAGTGATTTGGATGACGGAATTGATGGTTTTCTGGCCAAGTTTGCAAACGATACAAAGATGGGTAGAGGGACAGATCGCGTTGAAGCAGAAATACTTAGATTTTATTTATTTCACAATGCAGCACACAGTAGGCCCTTCTGAACCTTTGAGTCATGCCGCCCCAAGTAACCCCTGACAACCCCTTCTTCTTCTCACCTAATCACCAGACAATTTACACTGACCAATTAACCTAACTGCTAAGTCTTTGAAGTGTAGGAGGAAACCGGAGCACCCAGAGAAAACCCATAGAGGGCATATTGAGACTCCTTACAGATGGCACCGGAACTAAACTCCCAACTTCGACACCAAGCTTTAATAGCATCTCGCTGACATGTACTATGGCTGGGAGAATAGTCAAAGAAGTGGCAGACAGAATACAGAGTAGGGCAGTATATGGTCATGCACATTGACAGAAGGAATAAATGTGTAGACTATTTTATAAATGGGGAGAAAAAGGTCAGATGTGCAAAGGTACTTGGAATTTCTTGTGCAGAATTCCCTAAAGTCAATGGTAAGGAAGGCAAATGCAATGTTAGCATTCATTTCGAAAGGATTAGAACATAAGAGCAAGGATGTGAAGCTAAGGCTTTATAAGGCATTGGTCAGGCCACACTTGGAGTATTGTGAGCAGTTTTGGGCCTTATCTAAGAAAGGATGTGCTGGCATTGGAGAGGGTCTGGAGGAGGCCCACAAGATTATTCTGGGATTGAAAGGTTTACCATATGAGGAGCATTTGATGACTCTGGGCTTGTACTCACTGGAGGTTAAAAGAATGAGGGGGAATCTCCTCGAAGCTAATCAAATATTAGAAGGCCTAGATAGAGTGGATGTGGAGACGATGTTTCTATCGTGGGTAGGTCTAGAACCAGAGAACATAGCCTCAGAATAAAAGTACGTCCATCTAGAACAGAGATGGCGAGGAATTTCTTTGGCCAAAGGGTATTAAAGCTTTGGAATTCATTGCCATGGATGGTTGTGGAGGCCAAGTCATTAAGTATATTTTAAAGTGGTGGTTCATAGCTTCTTGATTAGTCAAGGCGTCAAAGGTTATGGAGAGAAAGCAGGAGAATGGAGGGATAATAAATCAGCCATGATGGAATAGCAGAGCAGAATCATGAGCTGAACAGCCTAATTCTGCCCCTACGTCTTATAGTCTGATGGTCTTACGATGATTGTATATAGGAAAATGCACTTCACGTTCTCCTATATAAACTGCATAGTGCACAAAATGAAAATGAATTCCCTGGAATGTGTTCTCTATCTGGTCAGGGAAATGGGTAGCCAAGAGTGGCCAACTGGGTGCTCTGGTTTGGTCAAAGTTGCCATCTAAAGAAAGGTTTGGGTTTACCTAGGGATTGGAATGCTGTGTGTGTGGCAGGGGTGGGAAAGTGGGGGGATGTGCTGGAGGTCAGAACCTCCGTTAGGGAATTTAATAGGTTGATGTTTGGGCTATCAAGGGGAATTAGGGCCAAAAGTAATAGGGAAAATCAAAGCAAAGAGTTGCAATCCATAGTTGTGACTTGTCCAAGAATAGTTGCTCTAATAACAGTTGTATTAATGTCCCCTGCAATGTTCCTGAAAGGAATGTTGCACTGGGCATAAAGTGACCTGAAGCACAGTTGATGCAGAAACCTAAGCAAGTTTTGCAAGAACAAGACCCGTTCATGTTGTTAAGTAAAAATAGAAAATGCTGCGAACACTCAGCAGGCCAGGCAGCACTCACGAAGAAAGAAATAGGGTGAACATTTCAGGCTAAAGACTCCTCTGTCTGAAAAAGGGGGGTTGACATAAAACGTTAACTGCTTATTGTTCCACAGACCATGCTTAATCGGCTGAATGTTTCAGAATATTCTGATTATGTTACTTGAAATATTAAGCTGAGCACTTGTAATTGACTTCTAGTGATCTTAGACAATGACAAAACATTATATCCCTGAGCAGCAACAATTGTACCAGAACAATATACTCAAATACTGCAAATACTGGAAATACGAAATAAAATTTAAAATGCTGGGAATACTCAGCAGGTCAATAAATATCTCTGAAGTACCTCTGAAATACAAGCTAATACTGTATTTCAAGTCGATGACCCAACATCAGAGTGAAGTGCAATTCAGTGCCCAATTGAAATTCCAGAATGGCTTCAGGAAACACCCAGTCTTAAACACATGACACAACAACACAGGTACTTCTACATTATTTTCCCTCCCTCTCCTGTTCTCTGTAGGTGATGGACAATTTGATTTCCTGCACTTGCAAAAGATTGCTTAGAAAAATAAAAAGGAATAAAAGTAAGTTCTTTTCTTCAGCTTGAAGATTTCATTTTAAAATTAAAACCAAATAAAAGCAATCAAAGTTGGAAATATTGTACCACTTTGTCTTTCATGGAGGTATGCCGGAATATGGCAGTTCCAAACTTAAAGCCCTGCGACTGTCAACAGAAGGAACAGAACACACATCTCTGGCAAAAGCTGTTGACCTCCTCACAAATCAAGAGATAAGCATCATTCTGATAATTAGGATTGGAAAGTGAGCCCTACATAAACAAATGGCAAGTAACAGGTTTTACCAAACTCCTGTAAACAGTACTCAGCTACAGAATGGGTTAGACTTCTTTGTGATGGATGAGTTCAAAGATTGTTGTAGTAAGAGGCACACAATGACAGCAATTGATAAAAATTTCTCTGCCTGGTTCAAATTCTCATTCCTTCCAAAAATTTTGGGTCCATTGCATTTAACATCAATATTCTCCACTTGATTCATTTAGGGCAGGGGTCCCCGACCTTTTTTTATGCCATGAAGCCTTACCATTAACCAAGGGGCCGTGGACCCCGAGTTGGGAACCCTTGATTTCGGGTGAAATCTGTAGTGTACATTAAACAAGTGAGAGAGTGAAATCTTGTCAGGGGGGTTTGTCATTAAAAGTACTGATACAGTTTGAAAGCCTTAAGTATACGGTATTTATTCATCTTTGGTTTCCAACCCACATTTGTTTATAAAACATTCTCAAAATTAACTACATTATTAGAGCCAATGAAATACAAAAGCACTTCACAGAAAAGACCATTCCATTTGTTGAATCTGAATAGCCTCTTCAAAGAACAATCCAGCTATCCCAGCACCCATATAATATTTATCCAATTCAGTTTTGTAGGCTGTACATAATGAAGTAAAAGAAAACAGTTTTATTGTAGCAACACACATCAAAGTTGCTGGTGAACGCAGCAGGCCAGGCAGCATCTCTAGGAAGAGGTACAGTCGACGTTTCAGGCCGAGACCCTTCGTCAGGACTAACTGAAGGAAGAGTTAGTAAGAGATTTGAAAGTGGGAGGGGGAGGGGGAGATCCAAAATGGTAGGAGAAGACAGGAGGGGAAGGGATGGAGCCAAGAGCTGGACAGGAGGTCCGGGGAGAAAGACAAGCGGAGGGGGGGAATCCAGAGGATGGGCAAGGGGTATAGTCAGAGGGACAGAGGGAGAAAAAGGAGAGTGAGAGAAAGAATGTGTGTATAAAAATAAATAACGGATGGGGTGACGTCGACTGTACCTCTTCCTAGAGATGCTGCCTGGCCTGCTGCGTTCACCAGCAAATTTGATGTGTGTTGCTTGAATTTCCAGCATCTGCAGAATTCCTGTTGTTTACAGTTTTATTGTGTTTCTTTACAAATAAGGTTAATGTACGTGATAACTCCTTAGGTTTTATTGATCAGTACATGAGGTAGTACAGAGGGAATAAGAATAACCAAATGCAAAATACAGGGCTACAGTACAGAGCGAATCAGTGCAGGCAGACAATAAGGTATAAGGTCATGACGAGGTAAATTGTGTGGTCAAGAGTCCACTTCACCATACTAGGGGACCATTCATCAGTCTTATAACAGCAAGGTAGAAACTATCCTTGAGGATGGTTGCACGTGCTTTCAGGCTTTTCAGGAAGGAAGAGGAGAGAATGCCCAGGGTATAACAGTATGGACTGAGAGCTGCTATCAGATCAGAAACAAAGAGTAACTGTGAATAATAGGGATCGATACTTGGATCCCAACAGCTCATTATCTCTATTGATGGTTTCACTGAATGAAGCAAATATAGTGTTTTGAAGCTTGTAGGTGGCACACTGTGAGTAGGGTTGAGGATGTAAAGAAGCTTCAAGAGGATAGAGACATACTGAGTGACTGAATGGTGGAAGACGGAGTACAATGTGAGATTATTCACTTCTGCAGTATACACAGAAATGATAAATAATTAAATGATGAGAAATAGGGAAATACTGATGTAGAAAGGAACCTGGCTGCCTTTGTACGTAATCACTGAAAGGCAACAGGCAGTTGAAGCAGTAGTTCAGAAATCAGAGTACACTTACCCTCGTTGCTAGATTATTTGAACAGAAAAGTAAAGACATCTTAACAGAATTATATAAGGCCTTGATGAGACCACTACAGCAATGTTGTGTACAACTTTAGTTTCCCTTTCCAAGTGAAGTTTCACCTTAAAATTCTAATAATCTTCTATCTGACCAATTAGAAATCCTGGTATTTCAGGATCTAGTGATGTACATCACAATCCCTTTGGCAAGACCCTGGTTCCTGCATTCCTTGTCACTAACCTGGGGCAGAGTTTCTATACTCCTTTCAGACTCTTCATGCCTTTAATTTATGTAATCCATTACATGCACCAAGACTCCACTCTGACACTCCCTTTCACTCAGAGGCCCTGATACAAGCTCCATCCAACTCAATGAGGCACCAGATATCAAGCTCCCTTCTGATTCCACTTCAACTTGCCAGGACTTCACTTACCACGCTCTCTTTAAACTGACAAGGATCCCGATTTAAACTCATCGGCTTCACTGGGAAAGCCTAACACCACACCCACCTGAATAACGCAATGTGTCACTGGATGGTAATTAGCAACTAGACCCCATGCTGATTTGACCATCTTTCTTCCTGAGCTATGGAACTCAGATTAACTCTTGCAAAGAGATCAATTCACTTAGCAAAGAATCGGAATAGGACTTTGGATTGGAACCATCGTGGCATAGTGGTTAGCACAACACTGTTACAGCTCGGGGCATTTTGGAGCTTGGAGTTCAATTTTAACGCCATCTGCTAGGAATTTGTACGTTGTCACTGTGAGTGCGTGAGCTTCCTCCAGGTGCTCCAGTTTCCTCCCACGGTCCAAAAGTATTCTAGTTAGTACGTTAATAGCGGGAGGAGAAGATGGCAGCACGACGCAGCTCACAGCCGCCACTCTGGTGGTGATGTCTGTTATTTGTCAAGTAGGGTGCCGTGCACAATTCTGATTTGATGGAGACGGACGTGAGAGCACGGAGGAACATCTGGAGAAACTTCTGAAATGCCTGCTTCACTGCTGCTGCTGTTGTGTGGTCCGGAATCTCCGGGGGAGAAGGCCCTGAGTCCTCGGCTTTGCTTGTTGCTCGGCAGCCAGGGAGGGCTCGGAAAGGCTGTATCAGAGGGGCTGACCAGCTCAGACGGAGTCAGAGTCGGCTGCGGTCGGGTGCTTCCAATACATCAGCAAGTTGTCAGCACTTGGAGGTTCATGGCAGGAAGAGTTTCTCCCCTCTGCTGTCTGCGTTAGATAATGGATCGATCGGGACTTTGAGATTTTTTTTTACTGTGACCATGGTCTGTTCTTTATCAAATTATGGTATTGCTTTGCATTGTTGTAACTATATGTTATAATTATGTGGTTTTGTCAGTTTTAGTTTTGGTTTGTCCTGTTTTTTTTTTGTGATATCATTCTGGAGGAGCATTGTATCATTTTTTAATGTATGCATTTCTAAATGACAATAAACCAGGACTGAGTGCCCTCATAATCTAGTCTAATCTAATAATCTAATCTAATTGGTCATTGTAAATTTTCCTGGGATGGCTAGGGTTGGTTAGGTTAGATGGGTTGCTGTGTGGTGTAACTCATTGAGCCGGAAGGTCCTGTTCTGCACTACGCCTCTAAATAAATAAACAAACAAACAAATAAATAAATAAATTCTCTAAGGCCAGCTATTACACAAGTCGGCGTAGAAGGCTGAAAAAAGATGTCCAGCCAAAGCAGCCACTAGATAAATAGCACAACATGCAAACAGCCCACTAGTCATACCGCTATCATAAACATCTATCAAACAATGACTCTTCCATTGTCAACAGCTCCCCCTTCCTCCATTACCAACACAAGCTGGTTGGAGTCTAAATATCAGCTTAAGAATCATGGAGTCATAGTCATAGCTATAGTCATACTTTATTAATCCCGGGGGAAGTTGGTTTTCGTTACAGTTGCTCCATAAATAATAAATAGTAATAGAACCATAAATAGTTAAATAGTAACATGCAAATTATGCCAGTAAATTATGAAATAAATCCAGGACCAGCCTATTGGCTAAGGATGTCTGACCCTCCAAGGAAGGAGTTGTAAAGTTTGATAGCCATAGGCAGGAATGACGTCCTATGACACTCAGTGCTGCATCTTGGTGGGATGAGTCTCTGGCTGAATGTACTCCTGTGCCCACCCAGTACATTATGTAGTGGATGGGAGACATTGACCAAATGGCATGCAACTTAGGCAGCATCCTCTTTTCAGACACCACCGTGAGAGAATCATACCACAGAGGAACGGGCTCTTTAGCATCGATTCTTAATCTCCCATTACACCAACCCTCCATTGTCCTTTTTATTGCCTCCATACACCCGCCAACTGTCATTGGATTCTACAGCTCTCCTGCAGTCCAAGAGCAATTTAGCCTGCTGTACTGCGTGGCTTTGAGAGGTAACCAAAGTATTTAGACACAGGGGGAGCATGCAGGTTCCACACAGACAGCATTCCAGGTCAGGATTGAACCTTGAAAATGAGTCTGTAGGGAACAGTTCAGTCATGGGGCAAGTGAACTTGAGTGAAGATGTCCCCTCTGGTTTAAGAGCCTGATGGTTGAGGGCTAGGAACTGTTCCTGAACCTGGTGGTGTGGGTGCACCGTACTGCTCTCCCTATCACCAAAGTCTACCCCCCTCCCCCAAGTACTGTGTATTCTATGAGCAACCTTCTGGACTTTCACAGCAATCCAACAGCTGGCATGAGTCATTTCTTTCCCTCCTACTCAACCACAAATTATCAGAATTACTGCATTCAATTTGACAACTGGGATTTGAACTCTCATCCCCCTCAGTGGCCAGTCAAATATTATCATTGTGAGGGTACTGCAGCCTGGGATAGCAGCTTACATTGGTGGAGAACCCAGCGAGAAGATGAAATGCTTATCGAAACTCAGGCCAGCATTAATGAATGGAAGTCATCACCTGTCTTTGTTTTCAATCTATTAATGTGGACATTCGAGCAAGTGCACAACTAAATTAAAATAAGATGCCTATATGCACAAACATGCCCCAAGCTTCAGGCAGTCAATGATAAATCACTCAGAAATCTCGCAATCCAATATTGCCTCTGCAAACTGCATAAGGATCATCAATGACTGTAATGCACAAAATGCTGAAATATCTGGCCGCTACCTTAGCTTGCACATGATAACTTAACAGGGGACATCTATTTATTACTAAGCTCTGCATCAGTATTGGGAAGAATTAATTGTTGTGGCATACAGATACATGTACAGAATTACAAAGAACTAATGTGATTGATCTGAAAAATTAACTTTCGCTCTCAAATACCGCCTGATGTTCAGAGTACCGCTAGCATACTCAGCTTTCATTACAGATTTCCAACATCTTCATTTTCTTGTTATTTTTTTTAAATAAAAAGTGATTTTGTTTTGTGTTTACCACATCTGCTAATGTATTTGAAAAATATATTAAATGCTGTCTTTCAGAATCTCTGAAAAGACTATTTTTTTAGATCAGAGATGAATCAGATGAGGAGAAGGTCAGCAACTTTAAATTCCTCAGTGTTAGTATTTCAAAGGATCTGTCCTGGGTCCCGCACTTAAGTGCACCTAGGAAGAAAGCACATCAGTGCTTCTGCCTTCTTAGAAGTTTGCAAAGATTCTGCATGACATCTAAAACTTTGAGAAACATAGATGTGTTGTGGAGAGTATGTTGACTGGTTGCATCACGGCCTGGTATGGAAACACCAATGCCCTTGTACAGAAAAGCCTCCAAAAAGTACTAGATACAGCCCAGTCCATGATGGGTAAAGCACATCTACAAAGAGTGTTGTTGCTAAAAAGCACCATTGATCTTCAAGGACCCCCAAAATTCACACTATGCTGTCTTCTCACTGCTGCCATCAGGAAAGAGGAATAGGGGCCTCAGGACCCACACAACCAGGTTCAGGAACAGTTCTTACCCCTCAACCATCAGGCTTTTGAACCAGAGGGGATATCTTCACTCAAGTTCACTCATCCCATGACTGAACTGTATCCTCAACCTACTGACTCATTTTCAAGGACTCTTCATCCCATGGTCTCAATATATATTGCTTATTTATTATTATTATTTTCCTTCTTTTTGCATATGCACAGTTTGTTGTATATTTTTGTACATTGGTCTGTCTGTCTGCTGGGTGTGTCCTTTCATTTCTTGTATTCACAGTGATTGCCCGCATGAAAACAAATCTCAGGGTTGTATATAAAAAATGCTGGTGAACGCAGCACACCAGGCAGCATCTGTAGGAAGAGGTACAGACAACGTTTCGGGCCGAGACACTTCGTCAGGACTAACCGACAAAGTTAGATTCTATAATTTCGGACATGCATAAAGTCCTTGAACAGTCAAGGACTGAATCTATTTGAAGAGAGTTAAGCAGCAAGAAGGGAGTTACAAAACAGCTGTGGGTCAAAATAAAAATGCAAGTGGGAGATTAAACACAATTAACCGGAAAAAAATGTATAGCCACATGACAAAGTTGGGGTTAATAAAACACAGATGTTCAGATTTGTTAAAACCAAGTTGCATTAAGTTAACCAGTGAAAGTTTTTGATGAGGTAACAGGGAGGATTGATGAAGGGAATACAGTAGCTGTTGAAATGGATTTCTAGAAATTTTTAATAAAATTATATACAAAAAGCTGGTTTGCAAACTGACAAAAACATTATGATCCAGTGAGGACTGAGCAGGTTATAGTTGGAAAAGGTAAAGGCAGGAGAAGAAGGAATCTGACAGGACATGAGAGTGGATCATGGGAGAAAGGGAAAGGGAAGGGACACCAGGGGAGGAGATTGGCAGGTGAGAAGAGAAAAGAGGGGAGCCAGAGTGGGAAATTGAAGAGGGAGGGAGGGAGGGGGAGGGGGGAAATTAAATGGAAACATAGAAAACCTACAGGACAATACAGGCCCTTCGGACCACAAAGTTGTGCTGAACATGTCCCTACCTTAGAAATTACTAGGTTTACCTATAGCCCTCTATTTTACTAAGCTCCATGTACCAATCCAAATGTCTCTTAAAAGACCCTATTGTATCCGCCTCCACCACCGTTGCCGGCAGGCCATTCCACGCACTCACCACTCTCTGAGTAAAAAACTTACTCCTGACATCTCCTCTGTACCTACTCCCCAGTACCTTAAACCTGTGTCCACTTGTGGCAACCATTTCAGCCAGGAGAAAAACCTCTGTCTGTTCACACGATCACCGCCTCCCATCATCTTATACACCTCTATCAGGTCACCTCTCATCCTCCGTCGCTCCAAGGAAAAATGGCCGAGTTCACCGAACCTATTCTCAAAAGGCATGCTCCCCAATCCGGGCAACATTCTTGTAAATCTCCTTTGCACCCTTTCTATGGCTTCCACATCCTTCCTGTAGTGAGGCGACCAGAACTGAGCACAGTACTCCAAGTGGAGTCTGACCAGGGTCCTATATAGCTGCAACATTACCTCTTGGCTCCTAAATTCATTTCCATGACTGATGAAGGCCAAGACACCGTGTACCTACTTAACCACAGAGTCAACCTGCGCAGCTACTTTGAGTGTCCTAAGGACTTGGACCCCGAGATCCCTCTGATCCTCCACATTGCCAAGAGTCTTACCATTAATACTATATTCTGCCGTCATATCTGACCTACCAAAATGAACCACTTCACATTTATCCGGGTTGAACTCCATCTGCCACTTCTTAGCCCAGTTTTGCATCCTATCAATGTCCCGCTGTAACCTCTGACAGCCCTTCGCACTATCCACCACACCCCCAACCTTTGTGTCATCAGTAAACTTAGTAACCCATCCCTCCACTTCATCATCCAGGTCATTTATAAAAATCACGAAAAGTAGGGGTCCCAGAACAGATTCCTGAGGCACACCACTGGTCACCAGCTCCATGCAGAATATGCCCGTCTACAACCACTCTTTGCCTTCTGTGGGCAAGCCAGTTCTGGATCCACAAAGCAATGTCCCCTTGGATCCCATGTCTCTTTACTTTCTCAATAAGCCTTGCGTGGGGTACCTTATCAAATGCCTTGCTGAAATCCATATACACTACATCTACTGCTCTTCCTTCCCATTCCCATCTCGGCATGTCAGTTCATGGCCGCCTCTACTACCACGATGAGGCCACTTTCATATTTTGTCTGGGTAAAATCCAAACAGGTGGCATGATCGTTGATTTTTCCAACTTCTGGTATGCCACTGACCTTCCTGTACTACCAGCCACAGGAGATCTGTCCAAAACAGATACCATGCTGCTCTTTACAATGTATGTCAATGATCTACTCTCTATATATCCATGACTGCGTAGCTAGGCATAGCTCAAATACCATCTATAAATTTGCTGACGATACAACCATTGTTGGTCGAACCTCAAGTGGTGACAAGAGAGTGCACAGGAGTGAGATACGCCAACTAGTGGAGTGGTGCCGCAGCAACAACCCGGGACTCAACGTCAGCAAGAAGAAAGAGCTGATTGTGGACTTCTGGAAGGGTAAGACAGAGGAACACATAACAATCCTCATAGAGGAATCAGAAGTGGAGAGAGTGAGCAGTTTCAAGCTCCTGGGTGTCAAGATCTCTGAGATCTAACCTGGTCCCAACATATTGATGCAGTTATAGAGAAGGCAAGATAGCAACTATACTTTATTCTTTGAAGAGATTTGGTATGTCAACAAAGACACTCAAAAACTTCTATAGATGTACCTTGGAGAGCATTCTGACAGGCTGTATCACCGTCTGGTATGGGGGGAGGCTACTTCGCAGGATCAAAACAAGTTGCAGAGAGTTGTAAATTTAGTCAGTTCCATCTTGGGTACCAGCCTACAAAATATCCAGGACATCATCAAGGAGCGGTGTCTCATAAAGGCAGCGTCCATTATTCAGGACCTCCGGCACCCAGAGCACGCCCTTTTCTCACTGTTACCATCAGGTAGGAGGTACAGAAGCCTGAAGGCACACACTCAGCTTCTTCCCCTCTGCCATCCAATTCCTAAATGGACCTTGAACCCTTGGATACTACCTCACTTTTTTTAAAGATATATAGTATTTCTGTATTTTGCACAATTTTTAATCTATTCAATATTTGTATACTGTAGTAAGTATACTGAATAAGATTTATTTATTATTATCATTTTTTCTTCTATATTATGTATTGCATTGAACTGCTGCGACTAAGTTAACAAATTTCATGTCACATGCCAATAATAATAAACCTGATTCTGATTTGGACTATGGGATTAATGGATTTGTGGCTAAATTTGCCGATGATACAAAGATAGGTGGAGGAGTGGGCAGTGTTGAGGAAACAGAGAGGCTGCAGAGAGACTTAGATAGTTTAGGAGAGTGGGCAAAGAAGTGGCAAATGAAATACAATGTTGGGAAGTGTATGGTCATGCACTTTGATAGAAGAAATAAACAGGCAGACTATTATTTAGATGGGGAGAGAATTCAAAACGCAGAGACACAAAGGGACTTGGGAGTCCTTGTGCAGGATACCCTAAAGGTTAACCTGCAGGTTAAGTCGGTGGTGAAGGCAGCGAATGCAATGTTGGCATTCAATTCTAGAGGGATAGAATACAAGAGCAGGGATGTGATATTAAGGCTCTGTAAGAAACTCGTGAGCCCACACTTGGAGTACTGTGTGCAGTTTTGGGCTCCTTATTTTAAAAAAGGATATACTGACATTGGAGAAGATACACAAGAATGATTCCAGGAATGAAAGAGTTACTGTATGAGGAACATCTGGCAGCTCTTGGGCTGTATTCCCTGGAGTTCAGGAGAATGATGGGGGGGGGGGGGGTCTCATAGAAAGGCGTGAACAGATGAGATATGGCAAAGTTATTTCCCATGGTAGGGGAGTCTAGGACAAGAAGGCACGACTTCAGGGTTGAAGGACATCCATTTAGAACAGAGATGCGGAGAAATTACTTTAGTCAGAGGGCACTAAATCTGTGGAATTTGTTGCCACGAGTGACTGTGGGTGCAGCTAAGGCAGAGGTAGATAGGTTCTTGATTAGCCAGGGCATCAAAGGGAGAAAGCAGAGGAGTGGCGATAGCTGGAAGAATTGGATCAGCCCATGATTGAATGGTGGAGCAGACTCGATGGGCCAAATGGCCTACTTCTGCTCCTATATCTAATGGTCTTATTAATATATGTACAAGATTACTCAAATGTTATTGAAATACTAAATACATAACACCAAATTGCAATACACCTGATACATTTGTCAATGGAAATATGACAAGAGATGCATGGAGGTTGAATTGAAAATAACATTCACAACCGAGATAAGTGCCACAGCTAATTTTCTTTCAATAGTTTATAAAACCATTCCGAAGTAATTCACAGGAATTCCATTAACAAAAATTAACACATTAAAAAAAGGAGCAAACCATAGGTTTATAGGAAGGTTTACAGGATGGTCTTAAAATTGGTGAAGTACAGGAAGCAATTTCCAGGTTCCAAGAAGGAACATAATTGCGACTAGACAGGAAAATGGAGTTGGAGGGATATAGAGCTGTCAGTTGGTTCTGAGGATAGAGGCTGATAAACAGAGCAGGAAGCATCAAACTCATGTCTCAATCTGGAGACAAAAAGTTGTATTTTGGAAAACTCCGATTCATTTATTTATCACATGTACAGTGAAATGCGTTGTTTGTGTCAACCAACACATCCTGAGGATGTGGTTGGATCAGGCCTGCAAGTGTCGACACACAGCATGCCCACAATGCTGAGCAGAACAATAAAAGAACAGCAAAACAAGCCCTTTTCAACACACACACACACACACACACACACACACACACTTATTATGGCTCTCCAACCCCAGGCCAGGACAGGACTTAGGGCCTCCAGCCTCCAGCCTCCAGCCTCCACTAGACTCGCAGACAGCAGACCTCCAACTTCCACAGTGGACTCTTAGACATGTAGAACCAGGGCTTCGGCTATTGGACTTCAAAATGATCTTTGGGCTTCAATCTTTGGTATTGACCCCAGGTCTAGCCGAAAACGGGACCCCGTACTTCAGACCTTAAACTCCGGAGTCACTGAATCACATACCTAGGGGATGTCAGGCTCATGTGCCCTATCCTGGGACCCATCAAACTGGGGACTTTAATAACCAGGGGCCACCAGCACTCATTCACACTGGCACTCATTCACAGTGCTTGCCAGCCCGACTTCTATAGATGTCCTTCTACACACGTCCACGTCACTGACCTTCCAATTAGAGCAGATGTCTAGACTCAGTTTGATCTCTAATTCCCCCTCATTCTTGACCCTAAAACCTAAAGTGACCCCTAACTCCCCTCGTTGTCTCCAAAGTCATCCCTAGGAACTTAAGAGAAAACACAACTGTCTGTACCACAACCTTGAGAGAGACCACAGTTCATCTCATCTTAACTGGAAACCACTAATGCTGATATCAGTGGCAGAAATTACCTTTGGCATGCTCCTCAACTTGGAGAGTATCACAGCTGAGATCAGCCCTGCTCATTCTGAACTTCACATCAATAGTCTCCTGATATCTAATAAAATAAGATCGCCTAGTTCATTTTAACTTCCACCCATCCAAAGATCAGAGGCCAATTTTGACCTCACAGCTTGAATGGGTCGTTGTCCACCAGTCAGTATAATTACTTGTTGCTAAACAGCAGGTTTATGAAATGTTTTAATCCATGGTATGATTTGTGTCTGTCAATGGAAAATCATAAAATGAGCTGATAAAGTGATAAAACACATCTGAAGCATATTTGTGAAGACTTGAGCTTCATAAGGTCAACTACCACACACAATGGAAACTTCTTTATGTAGCATCACCTCTCATCAACTTCCAAAGATCGACTCCTAAAACAAATGTGTGTGCTGTTTGTCCTAGTGTTAACTTGCACTTCCACGTGAGCCTGATTTATCTGGTTAACAGTAAGAACTGTAGTCTATAATCTCTCTACATACCTGCTTGACTGGATGATGTTGCACCATTAAGCCAATGACCATTTCTGGTAGAGCCATAGGAACACCATTCAGCAGCTTGTCAAATGCTGTCATAATTTGCCTCGATCTGACTATCCAGTCTGGTCTGTTGGTGAAGTTTGCCAGCCGCACAAGGTTGGAAGCAGCCACAGCATTGCCACTGGGCTCAGCACCATCTTGTTCTGTATCAAAAATAAGATAACATCTTTTATTTTAAGATGTATTTCTATTAGTTGATTCAAATAATAATCAACTTAGTAAATCAAATCAGAACGAAACAATTGTAATACCTTTCTAAATCAGAATGTTAATTTACCAACAAGGGAGAAGATTATTTTAGATCTAGCATTGTGTGATAAGAAAGATTTAATCGATAACCTGACAGTTCAGGGAATTTTGAAGAAGAGTGATTGTAATACTAAAGAATGTTATATAAAGATTGAAAGTATTTCATGCAATCAGAAAATAGGTTCACAAATCTGAACTATGAATAACAGATGAGCTTGCCAAGCAATGGCTAAAATTATATCCCTTTGAGATGTAAAATCACTAAAGGAAAAGTGGTCCAGCCATGGCTAACAAGAGAAGTTAAAGAATCAAAAGGATCAAAGAAAAAGGCTCACAAGGGAAGGTAAAATTGAATACAAGATTAATAAGGCAGGAAACAAAAAAATTTTAAAAGCTTCTCTGGATATGCAGAAGGGCAATTATGAGCTGAGGTAACTGAGAATCCCTTTTAGACTGAGATAGGTGAAATTTTCCTTTGGAAGAAGGAAACAGCAAAAAAAACTGAACAAATATGTTGTGCCCACCTTCATAGTGGAAGATACTGAAAACCTGCAGGAATATTTGTTAAATTAAGTGACAGGCCAGGAATAACAACAAGAGGTGATGTAATGAAACAAAAGTCCCACGTTTTACCACCATAAGAGATCTTTCTTATCTTCAGAAAACTAAATCTGTGCAGCTATCTACTACAACAAAGCAGCTGCAAGGATTTATCAATGAACGTTTAAAGCATTTTATGTGCCATAGATTTTAATATGGATTAATTTAAAACTTGAATCCCAATGTAACAATTTAAGTATTCTCAGCAATCACCAGATCATTAAATACAATTGTAATAACATATGCAAGCATTCCACTATCCTCAAATCACAGGAGCGCAGTGATTAGCACAACACTTTATAGTTTAGGCAATCTAGGTTCAATTCCTGCTGCTGCCTGTAAGGAGTTTGTACGTTCACCCTGTGAATGCATGGGGGTTTCTTCTGGGTGCTCCAGTTTCCGTCCCACAGTTCAAAGACTACTGGTTGGTAGGTTAATTGATCAGTGTAAATTGTACTGTGATTAGGCTCAGATTAAATCAGGGGATTGCTGGGATGCATGGCTCAAAGGGCCAGAAAGGCCTTTCCTGCACTCTATCTCAAATAAATAAATCATAGGTGACACCTCTTTCTAAACACTTGACCTTAGTTTCTAATGAGCATACTTAGCTTATTACTCAAAGTTTTTGTATGTTTCATATTTAATGGGATACATGATACTTTTCCAATAATCCAAGCTTCGAAAGGGCATCTGCTGCCAAACAGTCCCAGATAATTAAGCCGCAGTTTAAATACATGACTTGGTTTTCACTTTCAAAATGCAAACAAGTCCAATCTAAGCATGAATATTTATTAATGCAAACATGAATAGAGGTCCAGGGCCCTAAAGATCTCTACAAATGTTTTTTTTACACAGTAGAAAATTTTACACAATCTAGTCTTAAGTTAATGTTAAGTAATTTAGTTATTTTTAAAATATTCCATTCCTAATTTAATTCAAAACAATGCTGAATACAAATTTTTCCCTTTGCCTCTAACAGGGGTAAAATTTCTGCCAAAATTCACAATGGATCTGCTGGCAGTTATGTCCATTACTGAGCAATTCCTGAGGAGAGTCTTCAGTTTCCACTTAGCTGAGTGCGAGCCATAGGATTTCTGCAATGCCTGGTTGTCTTCTTATGAGCAGCATACATCCGCAGGTTCCCTCACTCATAGGCTGCAAAACCCACCAGTTGAACGCAAGTCTGGTTAACTAGTTGCAAGTTTGGCCAATCTACTCAATATCCATCATTAAGGAGCCCATCACCCAGGACACGCCCTCTTCTCACTGATACCATCAAGGAGGAGGTACAGGAGCCTGAGGGCACGTGCTCAATGATTCAGGAACAGCTTCTTCTCCTCAGCCATCAGATTTCTGAAAGGACATTGAACCCATCAACACTATTTTGCTACTTTTTTTTCCTCTTCCTTTTGCACTACTTATTTAATTTAACATAGTATATAGGGGTATATACTTCTTACCGTAATTTACAGTTTTTATGATGTACAGGTCGACTTTCACTAATCCAACTACCTGTAATCTGGTTCCTTCGATAATCCGCACTGATTTCAAATTTTCCGCACAACTGTAATTTCAAATTTTCTGGGCCACCGTACTAATCTGCTGCGCATTGTTTTGGTTGCGCTAGATCTATTCACATGTTGGCACGCTCTTCTAAGCACAGACAGGCAATTCGTGCTGTTTTCCTGCATTTATTAATATTATTTATGTGAGGCGCGGCCACCCGCCTCACCCGCCAGTGGCAGGGGAGCTGGCGCACGCTGGGTTGGTCCGCCTTCTCACCCGCCTGCCGGCAGTCACGCAATACCCTCCGGCGTCGCCCAGCCGGTGCTCCGTTCTCTTCTGCCTACGACCTCAGATCAGACAAGGCAACCCGCTGAATTTAAGCATATTACTAAGCAGAGGAAAAGGAACTAACGAGGATTCCCACAGTAACTGCGAGTGCAACGTAGTCTTTGGGGTAACTGCAAGCCTATCGCTTAGCTCATGCTTGAGTGCTGGTAGTGGGTGCGCCTTATTTTTTGCCGGTGGGGAGTGGGGATTGTTGCTCGCTGCCGCTTACGCGCGGGAGGGAGGGGAGTCGGGGTGGGGAACTTAGGGGTTCTAACATTTAACTGTCGTTCATTCTCTGGGGCACTCCTCTGTTTTCATAGATGTTTGCGAAGAAAAAGCATTTCAGGACGTATATTGTATACATTTCTCTGACATTAAATGAACCTTTAAATCCTTTGATATTTTAAAGGTATGATGAGGCGGTTAGCTATTGCTTAATGTGATCCTTCTGTAATTCGGCATTTTTACTGATCCAGCACTACTCAGGTCCCAATGGTGCTGGATTATAGGTCGACCTGTATTATAATGTACTGCTGCATAACAACAAATTTCACGACATATGCCAATGATGTTAAAACTGATTCTGATTCAAATTAATGGGAAGAATCAGCTGTTGGGAGAAATAAATTCACCAATTACTTGATTGTTCTTCAAGCAAATAATTAAAAAATTAAATTAAAATAAATTAAATTAAGTGTGTAGTCATTTTTACTCTGAATCCTGAATTCGGCATGGTTGAGATCGAGGTTGAGAACGAAGTATGTGGCCCAAAGGCGGATCGGTTCCAATTCTAAACCAACTCGCTGATTAAAGTGTCGAGCAAGATTTAAATCAATGAGGACGAATGCCATCTGCCTGCGTTTGACTGGTCTCTCTCTCCCGTTCGCTTATTGCTGCTGGAGGAAGGTGTAGGAGTCTTGCGTCTTAGGCAAGATTTCACCAGTGCAGTTTGTGGATTGGACTTGTTTTTGTAGAGGTAGTTCACGTTATATGTGTCTTTGGTTTCAGGTTCCTTTACTCTGTTTTTAATTGCTATTTTCTGCAATTTTGATCAGGGTGGACTGGTTCTGCGGCCTGAAATCAATGAATGACACGGTGCTAAATTGAACTGAACTGAACTAAACTGAACATTCCTAGACTGTTTCAAGGACTCTGCGGTTTGATAATTAATATTCTGTGTGTTATTTGCTCTTTTTTTGCCATTTGCACAATTTGTTCGTTGTTAATGAGCTGGGTGTTTGATGCTTTCTTTGAACAGGTTTCATGGCATTTCTGTTTCATGGCAGTCAGCGGGAAGACAAATCTCACGGTTGTATACAGCATACATACTTTGGTAATAAATGTACTTTGAACCTTTGAACTTCTGTTAATAATTTTAACATTATTTTTAAGTTTCAGAATCAGGTTTTATTATTCTACTGCCTTCACAATGCAGTGTACAAAGCTAGGCAGGGAATTAAACACTTTCTCAAAAATCACCCAAGCCAGGAGCTTTCTTCAGGGTTTTTAATGAGAAAATGTGAAGCTGCACAGAATTAAACAAAACACTTATTACATGCAATACAGAATCATGACCTGCCTGGATATATTAATAGTATCAATTATTCTCACAATCATTGTTAATCAAGCCAATACTTTATACTTTATTGTCGCCAAACAATTGATACTAGAAAGTACGATCATCACAGCAATATTTGATTCTGTGCTTCCTGCTCCCTGGATTACAAATCGATAGTAAATATTTAAAATTTAAATTATAAATCATAAATAGAAAAATAGAAAAATGGAAAGTAAGGTAGTGCAAAAAAACCAAGAGGCAGGTCCAGACATTTGGAGGGTACGGCCCAGATCCGGGTCAGGATCCGTTCAGCACTCTTATCACAGTTGGAAAGAAGCTGCTCCCAAATCTGGCCGTACGAGTCTTCAAGCTCCTGAGCCTTCTCCCGGAGGGAAGAGGGACGAAAAGTGTGTTGGCTGCATGGGTCGTGTCCTTGATTATCTTGGCAGCACTGCTCCGACAACGTGCGGTGTAAAGTGAGTCCAAGGACGGAAGATTGGTTTTTGTGATGTGCTGCGCCGTGTTCATGATCTTCTGCAGCTTCTTCCGGTCTTGGACAGGATAACTTCCATACCAGGTTGTGATGCACCCTAGAAGAATGCTTTCCACGGTGCATCTATAAAAGTTAGTGAGGGTTTTAGTGGACAGGCCAAATTTCTTTAGTTTTCTCAGGAAGTAAAGGCGCTGGTGGGCCTTCTTGACAGTGGACTGCGTAGTCGGACCAAGTCAGGTCATTTGTGATATTGACCCCGAGGAACTTAAAGCTTTTGACCTGTTCCACTTGCGCACCACCAATGTAAATTGGGTTGTGTGGTCCGCTACTCCTTCTGAAGTCAACAACCAATTCCTTCGTCTTGCTGACGTTGAGGGATAGGTTATTGTCTTCGCACCATGCCACCAGGTTCTTAATTTCCTCTCTGTACTCAAACTCATCATTACCCGAGATACAGCCTACAATTGTGGTGTCATCAGCAAACTTATATATTGAGTTTGATGGAAACTTGGCTACACAATCATGGGTGTACAGTGAGTACAGCAGAGGGCTGAGTACACAGCCTTGTGGGGCACCGGTGCTCAGAGTGATTGTAGAGGAGAGCTTGTCTCCTATTTTTACAGCCTGGGTCCTGTCTGTGAGGAAGTTGAAGGTCCAGCTGCAGATCTGAGTGCTAAGGCCCAGGTTCCGGAGCTTAGGAATCAGTTTACTTGGAACGATGGTATTAAAGGCAGAGCTGTAGTCAATGAAAAGGAGCCTTATGTGTGCGCCTTTATTCTCCAGGTGTTCTAAGGAGGAATGTAGGGCCAGAGAGATGGCATCTGCCGTTGACCTGTTGCTCCGGTAGGCCAATTGCAAAGCGTCGAGGTTGACCAGTAGGCTGTGGTTGATGTGTGCCATAACCAATCTCTCGAAGCAATTCATAGCAGTTGATGTCAGAGCCGGTCGATAGTCATTCAGTGCAATATCCCATAACAATGCCATGTGGATCAGAGTGAACTCATAGCATAACAATAACTTAATAGCGATAAACAATAAACATACTTCCTTCAAAGTACATCTACTAAATGTTTACCACTATTAAGAAAGCTTAAGACTCATAGATATTACTGTTTTAAGAGCAAATAAAGAGTAGATGGAGATAGATGTCTTTCTACCGTGTGCTACAAGTCAAAATCCGAATTAACCTGTGCAGGAAATGATGTTAAAAAAACAGCTTACAAACAGTAAATTCAGACAAAATGAACTGCATACAAAATGAGCAGCGCCTCCTGGGATCAGAACAATTCGAAGTTCAAAGTTCAAAGTAAATTTATTAACCGCGTTCATACATGTCACCATATACAACCCTGAGGTTCATTTTCTTGTGGGCATATTCGGTACATCTATGGAATAATAACTATAACAGAATCAGTGAGAGATCAACCAGAGTGCAGAAGACAACAAACTGTGCAATAAATAGTAAGAACATGAGATAATGAGACAGGGTCCTTAAAGTGATATCACTAGTTGCGTGAGCATTTCAATGATGGGGCAAGTGAGTGTAGTTAGAACCATAGAAGACCTGAAGCACAATACAGGCCCTTCGGCCCACAAAGCTGTGCCGAACATGTCCTTACCTTAGAAATTACCCAGGGTTACCCATAGACCTCTATTTTTCTAAACTCCACGTAATTATCCAGCAGTCTCTTTAAAGACCCTATCGTTTCCACCTCCACCACTGTTGCCAGCAGTCCATTCCATGCACTCACCACTCTCTGCATAAAAAACCTACCCCAGACATCTCCTCTGTACTCACTTCGAAACACCTTAAAACTGTGCCCTCTTGTGCTAGCCATTTCAGCCCTGGGAAAAAACTTCTGACTATTCACACAATCATGGCCTCTCATCATCTTATACACCTCTATCAGATCACCTCTCATCCTCCGTCGCTCTAAGGAAAAGAGGTGGAGTTCACTGAACCTATTCTCATAAGGCATGCTCCCCAATCCAGGCAACATCCTTGTAAATCTCCTCTGCACCCTTTCTATGCTTTCCATATCCTTCCTGTAGTGAGGTGACTAGACCTGAGCACAGTACTCCAAATGGGGTCTGACCATGGTCCTAAATAGCTGCAACATTACCTCTCAGCTCCTAAACTCAATCCCATGATTGATGAAGGCCAATGCACCGTATGCCTTCTTAATCACAGAGTCAACCTGCACAGCAGCTTTGAGTCTCCTATGGACTCGGACCCCAAGATCCCTCTGATCCTCCACACTGCCAAGAGTCCTACCATTAATACTATATTCTGCCATCATATTTGACCTACCAAAATGAACCACTTCACACTTATCTGGGTTGAACTCCATCTGCCACTTCTCAGCCCAGTTTTACATCCTATCAATGTCCTGATGTAATCTCTGACAGCCTTCCACACTATCCACAACACCCCCACCCTTTGTGTCATCAGCAAATTTACTAACCCATTTCTCCACTTCATCATCCAGGTCATTTATAAAAATCACAAAGAGTAGGGGTCCCAGAACAGATCCCTAATGCACACCACTGGTCACCAACCTCCATGCAGAATATGACCCGTCCACAACCACTCTTTGCCTTCTATGGGCAAGCCAGTTCTGGATCCACAAAGCAATGTCCCCTTGGATCCCATGCCTCCTTACTTTCTCAATAAGCCTTGCATGGCCTATCTTATCAAATGCCTTGCTGAAATCCATATACACAACATCTATTGCTCTACCTTCATCAATGTGTTTAGTCACATCCTCAAAAAATTCAATCAGGCTCGTAACGCACAACTTGCCTTTGACAAAGTCATGCTATTCCTAATCATACTATGCCTCTCCAATTGTTCATAAATCCTGCCTCTTAGTATCTTCTCCATCAAATTACCAACCACTGAAGTGAGACTCACTGGTCTATAATTTCCTGGGCTACCTCTACTCCCTTTCTTGAATAATGGAACAACATCCACAACCCTCCAATCCTCCAGAACCTCTCCCAACCCCATTGATGATGCAAGGATCATCGCCAGAGGCTCAGCAATCTCCTCCCTCGCCTCCCACAGTAGTCTGGGGTACATCTCATCCGGTCCTGGTGACTTATCCAACTTGATACTTCCCAAAAGCTCCAGCACATCCTCTTCCTTAAGATCTAAATGCTCAACCTTTTCAGTCCGCTGTAATTCATTCCTACAATCGTCAAGCTCCTTTTCCGTAGTGAATACTGAAGCAAAATACTCATTAACTACCTCTGCCATCTCATCTGGTTCCATACACACTTTTCCATTGGTCTTGATTGGTCCTATTCTTTTACATCTTATCCTCTGGCTCTTCATATACTTGTAGAATGCCTTGGAGTTTTCCTGAATCCTGTCCGCCATGGCCCCTTCTGGCTCTCCTAATTCCATTCTTAAGCTCCTTCTTGCTAGTCTTATAATTTTCTAGATCTCTAACATTATCTAGTTTTTTGAATCTTTCATAAGCCCTTCTTTTCTTCTTGACTACATTTACAACAGCCTTTGTACACCACGATTCCTGTATTCTACTATCCTTTCCCTGTCTCATTGGAATGTACCTATGCAGAACTCCACACAAATATCCCCTGAACATTTGCCACATTTCTTCCGTACATTTTCCTGAGAACATCTGTTTCCAATTTATGCTTCCAAGTTCCTGCCTGATAGCCTCATATTTCCCCTTACTCCAATTAAATGCTTTCCTAACTTGTCTGTTCCTATCCCTCTTCAATGCTAAGGTAAAGGAGATAGAATTGTGATCACTATCTCTAAAATCCTCTCCCACTGAGAGATCTGACACCTGACCAGGTTCATTTCCCAATACCAGATCAAGTACAGCTTCTCCTCTTGTAGGCTTATCTACATATTGTGTCAAGAAACCTTCCTGAACACACCTAAAAACTCCACCTCATCTAAACCCCTCGCTCTAGGGACATGCCAATCAATATTTGGGGAATTAAAATCTCCAACCACAACCCTGTTTTATCACACCTTTCCAGAATCTATCTCCCTATTTGCTCCTCGATGTCCTTGTTACTATTGGGTGGTCTATAAAAAACACCCAGTAGTGTTATTAACCCCTTCCTGTTCCTAACTTCCACCCACAGAGACTCGATAGACAATCCCTCCATAACTTCCTGCTTTTCTGCTGCCGTGACACTATCTCTGATCAACATTTCCACGCCCCCACCACTTTTGCCTCCCTCCCTGTCCTTTCTGAAATATCTAAAGCCTGGCACTCAAAGTAACGATTCCTGCCCATGAGCCATCCAAGTCTCCGTAATGACCACAACATCACAGCTCCAAGTACTGATCCATGCTCTAAGCTCATCCACTTCGTTCATAATATTCCTTACATTAAAATAGACACAACTCAAACCATCGGTCTGAGTGCGTCCCTTCTCTATCACCTACCTATCTTCCCTCTCACACTGTCACTGAGCTTTCTCTACTTGTGACCCAACTGCCCCTTTAGTTCGGTTCCACCCCCCAGCAATCCTAGTTTAAACTTTCCCCGATAGCCTTTGCAAACCTCCCCACCAGGATATTGGTCCCCCTGGGATACAAGTGCACCTGTCCTTTTTGTACATGTCAAACCTGCACCAAAAGAGGTCCCAATGATCCAAAAATCTGATGCCTTGCCTCCTGCTCCAATCCCTCAGCCATGCATTTATCCTCCACCTCATTCTATTCCTATACTCACTGTCACATGGCACAGGCAGTAATCTCCGAGATTATTACATTTGTGGTCCTGCTTCTCAGCTTCCTTCCTAACTCCCTGTGGTCTGTTTTCAGGACCTCCTCCCTTTTCCTACCTATGTCGTCGGTACCAATATGTACCATAGTTATATATGTACTATATGTACTATTAGCCTACTGACTCTCACAGCTATCTGGACTATTCCTCTTCTCATCCTGTCTCTTGCAAAAACGCCATCCCCTTCTCGCAATTCCTCCGTCGCCACCGCATCTGCTCTCAGGATGAGGCTTTTCATTCTAGGACGAGGGAGATGTCTTCCTTTTTTAAAGAAAGGGGCTTCCCTTCCTCCACTATCAACTCTGCTCTTAAACGCATCTCCCCCATTTCACGTACATCTGCTCTCACTCCATCCTCCCACCACTCCACTAGGAATAGGGTACCCCTGGTCCTCACCTACCACCCCACCAGCCTCCGGGTCCAACATATTATTCTCCGTAACTTCCCCCACCTCCAACAGGATCCCACCACTAAGCACATCTCCCCCCCCCCCGCATTCCGCAGGGATCGCTCCCTACGCAACTCCCTTGTCCATTCGTCCCCCCCATTCTCCCCCCACTGATCTCCCTCCTGGCACTAATCCATGAAAGCAGAACAAGTGCTACACATGCCCTTACACTTCCTCCCTTACCACCATTCAGGGCCCCAAACAGTCCTTCCAGGTGAGGCGACACTTCACCTGTGAGTCGACTGGGGTGATATACTGCGTCCGGTGCTCCCGATGTGGCCTTTCATATATTGGCGAGACCCGACGCAGACCGGGAGGCCGCTTTGCTGAACATCTACGCTCTGTCCGCCAGAGAAAGCAGGATCTCCCAGTGGCCACACATTTTAATTCCACATCCCATTCCCATTCTGACATGTCTATCCACGGCCTCCTCTACTGTAAAGGTGAAGCCACACTCAGGTTGGAGGAACAACACCTTATATTCCGTCTGGGTAGCCTCCAACCTGATGGCATGAACATCGACTTCTCTAACTTCCGCTAAGGCCCCACCTCCGCCTCGTACCCCATCTGTTACTTATTTTTATGCACACATTCTTTCTCTCACTCTCCTTTTTCTCCCTCTGTCCCGCTGAATATACCTCTTGCCCATCCTCTGGGTCCCCCCCCCTTGCCTTTCTTCCCGGACCTCCTGTCCCATGATCCTCTCATATCTCCTTTTGCCTATCACCTGTCCAGTTCTTGGCTCTATCCCTCCCCCTCCTGTCTTCTCCTATCATTTTGGATCTCCCCCTCCCCCTCCAACTTTCAAATCCCTTACTTGCTCTTCCTTCAGTTAGTCCTGACGAGGGGTCTCGGCCTGAAACATCGACTGCACCTCTTCCTATAGATGCTGCCTGGCCTGCTGCGTTCACCAGCAACTTTGATGTGTGTTGCTTGAATTTCCAGCATCTGCAGAATTCCTGTTGTGTACCATAGTTACCCTCTTTTCTTCAGGAGCCTGATGGTTGAGGAGTAGGAACTGTTCTTGAACCTGGTGGTGCAAGTCCTGAGACTCTTGTACCTTCTACCTGATGGTAGCAGCGAGAAGAGAGCATGACCTGGGTGGTGGGGATCTCTGATGCTGGATGCTGCTTTCCTATGACAGCATTCATATAGATGTGCTCAATGGTTGGGAGGGCTTTACCCATGATGTACTAGGCTGAATCTACTATTTTTTTGTAAGATTTTGCACGCAAAGGCATTGGTGTTTTCAAACCAGGTCATGATCCAGCCAGTCATACGCTCTCATTCATTATCACTAACATGTGCAATTTGCTGTTCCGTGGCAGCAGGACAGTGCAAGACATTAAAAAAATTACTTTAAGGTACAATAAAAATATGATAAATAAATAGTGCAAAAGAGGAATGATAAGGGAGTGCTCATAGGTTTATGGACCATTCAGAAATCTGAATGCAGAGGGGGAGAAGCTGTTCCTAAACATTGAGCTGAGTAGTTGTCAATATGCAATTCAAACAGCAGAACCGCTATCAGAAGTTCTTGCATCAGGAGACGTTGTGCATTGCCTTGCTACTTGTCGACACCTGGGAGTCAGGTTCCCAATCCAAGTTCAAAGTAAATTTATTATCTAAGTACATGTATGTCACCATATACTACATTTTCTTGCAGGCATACTCAATAAATTCAGTAACCATAATAGGATAACCATTGTGCAGAAGACAACAAACTGTGCAAATACAAAAAGTAAGAAAAACTATATAAAATAGTATAATAGGAAATAATAATAATAATAATGTATATTAAGTATTGAGACATGAGATGAAGAGTCCTTGAAAGTGAGTCCATAGGTTGTGGGAATAGCTCAATGATGGGCCCAGTGGAGTGAAGTTATCCCCTCTAGTTCAAGAACCTGATGGTCTGAGCAGTAATAATTGTTCCTGAACCTGGTGGTATGATTCCTAAGGCTCCTATACTTTTCTACCTGATGACAGCAGTGAGAAAAGAACATGGTCTGGTGGTGGGGGTCCCTGATGATGGATGCAGCAATGCAACAATGCCCTGTGTAGATGTGCTCAATGGTGGAGAGTGCTTTACCCATTATGGACTGAGCTGTATCCACTACCTTTTGTAGGATTTTCCATTCCATAGCATTGATGTTTCCACACCAGGCTGTGGTGCAGCCAGTCTATCTACTCTCCGTTACATATCTATAGATGTTTGTCAAAGGTTTAGATGTCACCAGAGCACATCTACATGAGACACTGTCACAGGAAAGCAGCATCCATCATCAGGGACCCCCACCACCCAGGACATGCTCTCTTCTCACTGCTGTCTTCAGGAAATAGGCACAGGAGCCTCAGGACTGATGCCACCAGGTTCAAGAACACTAATTATCCCTCAACCTTGATAATATATTTATTCTGAAATTTGAAAACCTTAATCACTACCTCGGTTTAGCAGCCCTACACACATTGCACTACAACTGGCTTTTTTTGCACGAACTGTGTTCTTTCTTGTAAAATTGTGCATAATTTACATTTAACTTACATTTTCCTTGTGAATGTCATGTCCCTAATGCTATGAGCTTGTGAAGCTGCTGCAAGGAAGCTTTTCATTTCACCTGTGCATAAATGTACTTGTGCATATGACAATAAGCAGCTTTGTATAAATTTGATAGCTGGGTGACCTTCCACAAAACTGTCACAGACTATGCCAACACCACTCTTCCCAGCCTCATTAGGAGCAGAAGAATGTCTCCAAAATATCACAAGTGTTCAGAAAGATTGATAAATATTGAAAGACGGCAGCTACTGGCCTTGCGATCAGCGATGAAATGGAGAGGAGAGTTCATACATATCGTTACAGCTGGCAAAGAGTGGGCAGGCTTGGACAGGAGCAGACTACAGAGGTGTTTGCCATCTGTAGTGACATTTGAGTTTGTGGTTACGGGAATATTAAGAACGTAAATCTGAACTTAACCAAAGCAACACACACAAAATGCTGGAGGAACTCGTTGGGTCAGGCAGTATCTATGGAGATGAATAAACAGTTGCATTTTGGACTGAAACCCTTCTTCAGCACTGAAAAGGAAAGAAGACACCAGAATAAAAATGTAGGGGGAAGGGAAGGACGTTAGCTAAAAGGTGATAGGTGAAGCCAGGAGGGTTGAAAAGATAAAGGGCTGTAAAAGGATGAATCTGACAGGAGAGGAGAATGGATCATAGGAGAAAGGGAGGGAGGAGGGGACCCAGGGAGAGGGGATAGGCAGGTTAGAAGAGGTAAGAGGCCAGAGTGGGGAATAGAAGAAAGGGGGGATGGGGAAGTGTTTCTTTTACCAGAAGGAGAAATCAATATTTATCAGGTTGGAGGCTATCCAGACAGAATATAAGGTGTTGCTCCTCCATCCTGAGGGTGGCTTCATCTTGGCAGAAGAGGAGGCCACTGACCAACATATCAGAACGGGAATGGGAATCAGAATTAAAATGTTTGGCCATTGGGAACTTCTACTTTTGGTGGATGGAGGACGAATTTAACTGGCCTGAATTAAAGTTAAATCAAGGAAACTACTATTGATCCATATTGTTACACATAAAAACAAACAAACACATCAAAACTAGTACAATTTTGTTACTTAATAAACAAGTTAGAATGCCTACCTTTCACTGAAATCTCCACTTTTTCCACTTTACAAGCTTGGTGTAGCAACAATGCATAAAAGCAACACGTCCCATCAGATATAAGAGGGATAAAGAATTTGTTGAGGGAAAACTCACCTTCCTTCAGGCGAATTAGCACCGATGTATCATGGGCATCATCCGTGAAGTAACCAAATTCCTTGGCATCCCAAAACAGTTCATCCTGCTTCTGCTGAAGCCTCAAGGCCCACTCTAGCCACTGGTGCTCAAAGGAAGCCTCATACAGGTCTATCAGGCCCCGAATAACAAACGCGTAGTCATCCAGAAACCCACTGATGGGATTGGCTCTGAAAGAAGATCAGAATTGGTAACTATCAAGTGCACAATCACTGTATTAGTTACCTTTTCAGTGGCTTGTATCCCACACTCCAGAGACAGACTTCCTGTAACACTTTAGAACTCATCTCTCTTGATTCTGTAGCAGTTTTTTTTTGCAAGTACTCAACACAAATAACCACTGCTACCTAGGATGAGCAGGACAACAAGTGAATAGGGGTTCCAAGTTATGCTGCACTCAGATCTAGAAATATACCATTATTCCTTCATCACCAGAGGTAAAATTCAGGATTTCTCTATCTAAAGACACTCTGGATGTGACCTTCTGCACTAAAATGCAACAACTAAAGATAAGGCTTCATCACCATCATAACTCACTTCTAAAGTATTCAGCAATATGCAATAATTACCAGTCTTGCTGTCTATAGCCACACCCAAGAAGGCATAATGCTGTCATTCATATGGTTTCAAGTTGCACTGACCCTTCAAACAGGCCCTCTTCTCATTGTTACCATCAAGGAGGTGGCACAGGAACCTGAAGGTTTTCGGAACATCTTTGTCTCAGCTCCATCAGATTTCTGAATGGACAATGAACCCCTTTACACTAGCCCACTTCACTTTCACTCTTTTTCTGCATTACTAATTAATTTCATATATATATATTAAAGATCTTTGCAATGTACTGCTACTGAAGAACAACATATGTCAGTAATATTAAACCTGATTCTGAACAGAAGAGGGTACATTCAACTTTGTGAGGTTGTGGCACAGGGTCTAACACTGCTATTACAGCAATGCTGCATCATTACGTGATTAATTCCAAACAAGGCTGCTACTGAACCACGCTGATTACAAGATTCCAGCCATAAAATGGTGCATGTTTTATGACCATCAACTAATCTTTAATCCATCCCTGTATATGACCTTAAATCCTACAAGTTCTGATTTTATTTAGTAACCTATTCTGTGTCCCCTCATTGAAAGCCTGCTGGAAGTCCTAATATTCCATATCCATTGATGTCCCCACAACTGTTGGTTACAAATTTTTTAAATCTAACATCATTTCCCTTTCACAAATCCATATTGATCCAGTCTGATTACCTAAGTGCCTTGTTACCATTTCCCTAATAATAGATTCCATCACTTTTTCTGCTACTGACACAAGGTGTAATAGTCTACAGTTCCCTATTTTCTGTCTCCTTCCTTCCCTAAATGTCGGGTTATATATATATTTTTTTTTACCTATCAATCTGTGAACACAGTTTGAGAAAATGCAGAATTTTGAACTATTACATCCAACTTCCATTCCATCCTTTGCTACACCCTAAAGTGCAGGTTACTTGGTCACCTTCCAGTCTCCCCAATTTCCCCAATGGACTCCTTTTTTTATTAAATAGTGGTTAATATTCACTTCCTCAACCAACTGAAATCTGTTTTTCCATAATTTTTCTCATAGATTTCTGTGCTTTCCTCCCTGAAGACAAATTCAAAATATGCATTTAGCTTCTCTTTCATACCACCTGCAACAAGCTCAGCCTGTCCTCCAAGCTCAGCCAGTGATAGTATTACCAAGCCACTGCTGGGGTTGGGTATTAAAATCCACTATCTATAGCATATTCTGTGCTCTTTCTATTCTCAATATTCCTTCCAAGAGCTGTTAACGTGAGTATTGATTCATCACTGGAGAAAGGGAGGTGCTTATGCCTTCCTAATATCAAGAGCCACAGAACCAATGATGAAGGCATATATCACTGTGCTCCCACCTCTTGTGGTCCTGTCTTCTAACTGGTAAGACATACCAAATCATCACAATGAAGAAGCAAAGCCACAGAAAGTGGCAATCTGAAATAAAAACAGAAAATGCTGGGAAGACAATAAGATCACAGTGGGTCAGATGACATTCGTGGCGAAGAAACAGCCCATTTTTCAGGTCCACAATCTTTCGTCAGAACAGCTTGCCACAGAGAATGTGTGGGCTCCGATGAAAGGTCACCAAACTGAAACATTAGCTCTGTTTCTCTCTCCAGAGATGCTGCCTAAGCTACCGACCTCTAGCATTTTCTGTTTATAGATCATGATGAAGAAATGCGGAATGTAAGCTGAGTAAGATTTTATGCATATCACTACACTAGAACTACTCCTCCAAGTTAGCTGTGTTTGGCGTGACCTTTAAGGTAGCCTGAGCTGAGTGTGTTTTTGTAATGCCTTGCGGCTCATCTGGTTTTTATCTTATTGTATTTTTAAGTAACCTGACTCATTGAACCATTTAAGTGAAACCAGTTAAGTGAATCCATTTGAGGGCTATTTCTTCAGCAGCTTGATTGAGGCACAACTACGCAAGCAAGTGGGCGTCAGCCAATGAGAACAGCGAGAAGAGTTTAAAAGGAGATAGTTATTTCTTCAGCGGTTTGATCGAGGCACAACTGCGCAAGCACGTTGACGTCAACCAGTGAGAACAGCAAGAAGAGTTTAAGAGGAGACAGCTTTATAGAGCTGGTGACAACGTAGAGGGAGACAGAGTAGGAAGGCTTTAGCTCAACGGGGCTTAGGCAATAAAGGGTCAAGGCAAGGTAGGTTGCCTGTGTAGAATACAGACAGGAAGCATGTGTGTGAGGCCAGTGTTCTGTGCTCAGTGTCAAATGTGGGAAGTCCAGGGGACTCCCAGCCTCCCAGACAGCCACATCTGCACCAGGAGCGTCGAGCTTCAGCTCCTTAGGGTCTGGGTTAGGGAACTAGAGATGCAGCTCGATGACCTTCGTCTGGTCAGGGAGAGTGAGGAGGTGATAGATAGGAGCTATAGGCAGGTAGTCACACCAGAGCCTTGGGGACAGATAAGTGGTTAACAGTCAGGAGAGAGAAGGGCAGGAGTCAGATGCTAGAGAGCACCCCTGTGGCTGTACCCCTTGACAATAAGTACTCCTGTTTGAGGACTGTTGGGGGGACGGCCTACCTGGGGGAAGCAACAGTGGCTGCACCTCTGGCACAGAGTTTGGCCCTGTGGCTCAGATGGGTAGGGAAAGGAAAAAGATGGCAGCAGTGATAGGGGAGTCTATAGTTAGGGGGTCAGACAGGCGATTCTGTGGATGCAGGAAAGAAGCATGGATGGTAGTTTGTCTCCCAGGTGCCAGGGTCCGAGATGTTTCTGATCGTGTCCACAATATCCTGAAGTGGGAAGGAGAACAGCCAGAGGTCGTGGTACATACTGGTACCAACGACATAGGCAGGAAAAGGGGGGAGGTCCTGAAAGCAGACTACAGGGAGTTAGGAAGGAAGTTGAGAAGCAGAACTACAAAGGTGGTAATCTCGGGATTACTGCCTTTGCCACAACAGTGAGTATAGGAATACAGTGAGGTAGAGGATAAATACGTGGCTGAGGGATTGGAGCAGGGGGCAGGGATTCAGATTTTTGGATCATTGGGACCTCTGTTGGGGCAGGAGTGACCTGTACAAAAAGGACAGGTTGCACTTGAATCCCAGGGGGACCAATAGCCTGGCAGAGAGCACTTGCTAAGGCTATTGGGGAGAGTTTACTAGGATAGCTGGGGGGGGGGAACCAAACTGAAGAAACAGAGGAAGAGATGGTTGACTCACAAATAGAGAAAGCTTGGAGACAGTGCGAGAGGGAGGATAGGCAGATGATCGAGAAGGAACGCGCTCAAACCAATGGATCGAGATGTGTCTATTTTAATGCAAGGAGTATTATGAACAAAGCGGATGAGCTTAGAGCGTGGATCAATACTTGGAGCGATGATGTTGTAGCCAAATTCAGAGACTTCGGTGGCTCAGGGGCAGGAATGGTTACTTCGAGTGCCAGGCTTTAGGTGTTTCAGAAAGGACAGGGAGGGAGGCAAAAGAGGTGGGGGCATGACACTGTTGATCAGAGATAGTGCCAAGGCTGCAAAAAAAGGAGGAAGACATGGAGGGATTGTCTACGAAGTCTCTGTGGGTGGAAGTTAAGAACAGGAAGGGGTCAATAACTCTACTGAGTTTTTTTTATAGACCACCCAACAGTAATAGGGACATAAGGAGCATAGGGTAATAAGGAGCAGATAGCAAGAGAGATTCTGAAAAGGTGTAATAATAACAGGGTAGTCATGATGGGAGATTTTAATTTCCCAAATATTAATTGGCATGTCCCTAGAGCGAGGGGTTTAGATGGGGTGGAGTTTGTTAGCTGTGTTCAGGAAAGATTCTTGACACAATATGTGGATAAGCCTGCAAGAGGAGAGGCTGTACTTGATTTGGTATTGGGAAATGAACCTGGTCAGGTGTCAGATCTCTCGGTGGGAGAGCATCTTAGAGATAGTGATCACAATTCTATCTCCTTTACTTTAGCACTGGAGAGGGATAGGAACAGACAAATTAGGAAAGCGTTTAATTGGAGTAAGGGGAAATATGAGGCTATCAGGCAGGAACTTGGAAGCATTAATTGGGAACAGATGTTCTCAGGGAAATGTACGGAAGAAATGTGGCAAACGTTCAGGTATATGGAGGAATTTAAGGTGGGGGGGTTATATGGGAGGTAGGATTTAAGCACAACATTGTAGGCCGAAGAGCCTGTACTGTACTGTTCTATGTGCTGTGTTCTATGATATTTGCATGGTATTCTGCAGAGGTACGTTCTAATGAGACAGGGAAAGGATGGTAGGGTACAGGAAACGTGGTGTACACCTGTTGTAAATCTAGTCAAGAAGAAAATAAGAGCTTACGAAAAGTTCAAAAACTAGGTAATGATAGAGACAAGCAAGCAGATATTAAGGAAGAGGATATGCTGGAGCTTTTGGAAAGCATCAAGTTGGATAAGTCACTGGGACTGGACGAGATGTACCCCAGGCTACTGTGGGGGGCAAGGGAGGAGATTACTAGTCATAGTCATTGTCATAGTCATACTTTATTGATCCCGGGGGAAATTGGTTTTTGTTACAGTTGCACCATAAATAATTAAATAGTAATAAAACCATAAATAGGTAAATAGTAATATGCAAATTTTATGCCAGGAAATAAGTCCAGGACCAGCTTATTGGCTCAGGGTGTCTGACCCTCCAAGGGAGGAGTTGTAAAGTTTGATGGCCACAGGCAGGAATGACCTCCTATGACGCTCTGTGTTGCATCTCGATGGAATGAGTCTCTGGCTGAATGTACTCCTGTGCCCTGAGCCTCTGGTGATGATCTTTGCATCATCAATGGGGACAGGAGAGGTCCTGGAGAATTGGAGGGTTGCGGATGTTGTTCCATTATTCAAGAAAGGGAGTAGAGATAGCCCAGGAAATTATAAACCAGTGTGTCTCACTTCAGTGGTTGGTAAGTTGATGGAGAAGATCCTGACAGGCAGGATTTATGAACATTTGGAGAGACATAGTATGACTAGGAATAGTCAGCATGGCTTTTTCAAAGGCAGGTTGTGCCTTACGAGCCTGATTGCATTTTTTGAGTATGTGGCTAAACACATTGATGAAGGTAGATGTAGTGTATATGGATTTCAGCAAGGCATTTGACAAGGTAAGCCATGCAAGGCTTATTGAGAAAGTACGGAAGCATGGGATCCAAGGGGGCATTGCTTTGTGGATCCAGAACTGGCTTGCCCACTGAAGTGAAAGAGTGATTGTAGACAAGTCATATTCTGCATGGAGGTCGGTGACCAGTGGTGTACCTCAGGGATCTGTTCTGGGACCCCTACTCTTCGTGATTTTTATAAATGACCTGGATGAGAAAATGGCGGGATGGGTTAGTAAATTTGCTGATTACACAAAGGTTGGGGTGTTGTGGATAGTGTGGAGAGCTGTCAGAGGTTACAGCGGGACATTGATAGGATGCAAAACTGGGCTGAGAAGTGGCAGATGGATTTCAACCCAGATAAGTGTGAGGTGGTTCATTTTGGCAGAATATAGCATTAATAGTAAGACTCCAGGCAGTGTGGAGGATCAGAGGGAACTTGGGGTCCGAGTCCATTGGACACTCAAAGCTGCTACGCAGGTTGACTCTGTGGTTAAGAAGGCATACAGTGAATTGGCCTTCATCAAACATGGGATTGAGTTTAGGAGCAGAGAGTTAACATTGCAGCTATATAAGACCCTGGTCAGACCCCACTTGGAGTACTGTGCTCAGTTCTGCTCACCTCACTACAGGAAGGATGTGGAAACCATAGAAAGGGTGCAGAGGGGATTTACAAAGATGTTTCCTGGATTGGGGAGTGTGCCTTATGAGAATAGGTAGAGTGAACTTGGCCTTTTTTCCTTGGAGCAACAGAGGATGAGAGGTGACCTGATAGAGGTGTATAAGATGATGCGAGGCATTGATCATGTGGATAGTCAGAAGATTTTTCCCAGGGCTGAAATGGCTAGCACGAGAGGGCACAGATTTAAGGTGCTTGGAAGTAGGTACGGAGGAGATGTCAGGGGTAAGTTTTTTATGCAGAAAATGGTGAGTGTATGGAATGGGCTGTCCATGACGGTGGTGGAGGCGGATATGATAGGGTCTTTTAAGAGACTCCCGAACAGGTACGTGGAGCTGAGAAAAATGAGGGCTATGGAAGTCGTGACAAAGGGTCTCAGCCCAAAACGTCCACTGTACCTCTTCCTATAGTTGCTGCCTGGCCTGCTCTGTTATACCAGCATTTTGTGTGTGTTGCCTGAATTTCCAGCATCTGCGGATTTCCTTGTGTTTGCATTAATGTCACAAATGTTTTCTGTTACACACAATTATTTTCTCTTTTCATTTTTATAATTTGCGTTGTCTGAACCTACTCTGCTGTGCAAAAGTCTCAGGCACATATATATAGGACGAATGCCAGGGGTGGAGGTGGCACATGTGCAGGCAGACCCAGCCCTGAGACACTGGCAAGGTCATTTGATTCCAAACAATTGGTTTATTGATCATTACAGAATATCCCTCTGGTGCTTCCCACTCCCTTCCCCTTTTCCCAACCATGATTCCCCTCTCCCTACCCCCCTCCCACTCTCAGTCAACAACAGAGACCCATATCAGAATCAGTTTTATCATCACTCACATGTCAAGAAAATTGTTTTTTCTGCAGCAGCAGTACAGTACAGTATAATACCTAAAATTGATACTGTGCAAATGTCTTAGGCACCTTAGCTATATATACAGTACATGCCCAAGACATTTGGATAGTACTGTATAGGGGTGTGTGTGTGTGTGTGTGTGTGTGTGTGTGTGTGTGTGTGTGTGTCTCTCGATGACACTAACACAGTGGTGTATACGGAGCTTGTGTGACCTTGTTGCATATTGTTCATTTATTGTTGTTTGCACAAGTACAATGAAGTACAGTACTTGCAGCTCACTGTAATGGTGCAAATAACAATAAACATGACTTGAGATTTTTGTTATTGCGACTCTATTGACACTACTGACACCAAGTATTACTGAAGCAGCTCATATTATTTAACCAAGCTTAAATTGCCCTTCTGCATTGGTGGTATTTGTGCTCATATCTCCATGGCTCACAACTGTATAACCACAACTATTAAGTTCAATAAATGTTGATCTTGCCATATAAACATTTATAGATAGCCTAATGCCTGAAGAGGGATATGGCAAGGTGTAATATGCAAGGTTTCATATGCAAGGTTTCTTATTTTTATTAATGCTGCTTTTTGCAATTCTTAGTGCACTGAGTCAACTTTCACCAGATGCTCTCACCAACATACTGGTGGCATCTGGTCAACGTCTTTGTTTTCATCTTCCAACAGCAAATGCCTTAAGGGTTCACATGTAAAGCTATGGAAATGAGGGAGGGAAAGCCCCATTCAAGATTATGTTCCATCCACAAGCGATACCTATTATTGAAAAGGATGTGCAAAGAGGTCAGCCTCTTTCCTTTTGATGGTTACTCACCCATGCTCCACAACACCGACACTTCCACGGTAACAGCTGCGTAGGAGCCGTCCACTGTTCTGATCCAACATGTGTTCCCTCAGGAAGGCAGCAGCCTGTGCTGCACGTCGAATGTAAGCTTCCTCCCCCAGAATTGCACCAGCACGAGCAAGTCCAGAGATCATGAGACCTTTGTATGAGATAATGAAAATCAGTGGGTTGAAAATTAAGCATGGACTTGTTATACTGAGTACCTCTGTGCTGTAAGGTTCTATGACTTGAGATAAAGGAAGTTACCAGGGAAGTGGATGAAGGCAAGGCAGTAGATGTTGTCTACATGGACTTTAGCAAAACAATTGACAAGGGGGAGTTGGTCAAGAAGGTTCAGTTGCTTGGCATTCAAGATAAGGTTTAAATTGGATAAGACATTGGCTTTGTGGGGGAAGCCAGAGAGTGGTAGTACCTGGTTGCCTCTCTGACTGGAGACCTGTGACTAGTGGAGTGCCGCAGGGATCGGTGCTGGGTCCATTGTTGTTTGTCCTCTATATCAATGATCTGGATAATAATGTGGTTAACTGGATCAGCAAAATTGCAGATGACACCAAGAGCGGGGGTGTAGTAGACAGCAAGGAAGGCTATCATGGCTTGCATAGGGATCTTGATCAGCTGGAAAAATGGGCAGAAAAATGACGGATGAAATTTAATGCAGACAAGTGTGAGGTGTTGCACTTCGGTAGAACCAACCAGGGCAGGTCTTACACAAAGAAGGATAGGGCTCTGAAGAGTGTGGTAGAACAAAGGGATTTGGGAATACCAGTCCATAATTTGTTGAAAGTCGCATCACAGGTAGATAGGGTCGCAAAGAAAACTTTTGGCACATTGGTCTTCATAAATCAAAGTATTGAGTAAAGGAGATGGGTTGTTATATTGAAGTTGTATAAGACTTTGGTGAGACTAGATTTGGAGTATTGTGTGCAGTTTTGGTCACCTACCTACAGGAAATATGTAAATAAGGTTGAAAGAGTACAAGAGAAATTTACAAGGATAGTGCTGGGTCTGGAGGACCTGAGTTATAAGGACTGAATAGGTTAGGACTTCATTCCTTGGAATGCAGAAGCTTGTGAGGAGATTTGATAGAGGTATAAGGAGTATAGATAGGGTAAATACAAGCAGGCTTTTTCTACTGAGGTTGATGGGACTACAACCAAGGATCATGGGTTAAGAGTGAAAGGTAAAAGGTTTAAGGGGAACATGAGGAGAAACTTCTTCACTCAGAGGGCAAAGAGCATAAAATGAGCTGCCAGCACTAGTAGTGCATGAGAGCTCATTTTCAACATTTAGCTGAATTTTGGATAAGTACATGGATAGTATGAGCATGGAGAGTTATGGTCTCAGTGCAGGTAGATGTGAGTAGGCAGTTTAAATGGTTTTGGCATGGACTAGATGGGCCAAATGGCCTGTTTCTGTGCTGTACTTTTCTATGACTCTATAATGAGGCATGGTTAAACAATCAATTACAGGAAACCACGTGGAACTTAAACTGTTCTCCTTCCCGATAAGGAAGTTAAGGGAAGATTTTATAACAGATGTGTAAAATTATCAAGGTGATTTTCCAAGTAAATATTTTCCAATGGCTTTCTCTGCCAGAGGATAGCTCATCAGAAGATATTGTAATTGGCAAAAGAACCAGAAAGGAAAAGAGGACAGCAGTTTTTTTCTGGTGACTAGGTCCAAAATCCATCGTCGCAGTTTTGAACGATAATCACCTGATTCAACAGCATCTTTCCAATCAGAAATGGATACCTCTCTGAGAAAAGGAAAACATGCAAAGTTGAGGGACAAAAGCAGAAGGGGGAAACTAATCGGACACAGGAAGTCCAGAAAGAATCACAATGAACTAAATGGACTCCCACTCTGCTGAGTGAACCTGTGGCTCTGCTTCCTTCTGCCCATCTCCATTTGAACTCATTTACCATCAAATCTTTCTCAGCATTCCCTACGTCCATACTCCATTATGATATTTCCCCTATTTACAGGCCCCTAACCCATGAATCTTTACTCTATCGCAAACTTACCAAGAGCTGTAATAAAAGCAGATTCTTGTTAATCCATCACCCTAGTCTCCAGGAGTCTCAGCTATAGCTCAGGATGGGGTTTGAGTGAGCGCAAGGATTGAAGGCTTTGGTTTTGCTCTTCCAAATATTAATTGGAAAGGAAATCCTGCTCTGCAGCAGAGAATGTCAGATAAGCAGTATGACATTTAAAAATACTGGCGAGGTGGAGGGAGCTGATGAATGTCATTAACGACCTATGGAGCCTGATGTAGTGTTGTTTGATAATGTCATACATAGATAGCATGTATGGTACATAAAATTTTGGAGGAAGCCAGAAGTAATATTTGCAGAGTGATGGAGGTAGGGAGTGGCTCCAGGGAAAAGATGAAAAGCTAGCACATGTTATTCCAATTACGTCTGGCTAGATGGGAAGTTGTCCAGTTGAGGACAGACCCGCATGGCAGGACAACGCAGGAAAAACAAAAGTTGCGGATGCTGTGGCCAACATCAGTGATCACTGCAGTCAAATTGAGAAGGTGCTCACACCAGCTGAAAGCAAATCATCTGTGACTTTGATGCTAATGCTGGACAGAGACCGGATGCTGACCATAGAGGATACACAACCAATGGCCTCAAATCTGTGTACAACAATCCAATCAAAAACATTTAAAATAGGATAGCATGATATGGTGAGATGGTAGAAAATAGGATGATCCATTAATAATCTGATTAATGGCCTTTTTGTGTTGCTACTAATTCTTATATCCTGAAGTCAATAACATTCCTTCTGAATCTCAAGGGATAAACTATGTACCATTCTTGTACAAAGATCTACATCCACTCTTGGATTAATTTTATCAATACCATTTTCTCTTAATCTTTTAAGATTAATTTTCATATTCCTGCTCTATATAATAGAAAGTTTCTCTCTTAAATTTACAATGTAAAGGTTAGGGATATTCTGTTTGCAATTTTTAAACACTGAGCAATACTTTAAAAACTGATGTCATCATATGCTGATTAGCAAATTAACTGAAAAAAGGTGTGCATTTCTGTTGTGCACTTCATGACCACAGATCATAACCACAGGGCTTTATTGTTAATTATGTAGTCCTTTGGATGTGCAGCTTATGGAGGACGACATGAATGTGGCAGCTAATCTGTGATCAACTGTCTCCCATAAACAGAGATGAGATTGATGACTAGATTACACAGTTTAACATGAGATTATCTAAGGAATTGCAGAAGAGTCCCTGTTTTGCTTCTAAATGATGCAATGGGATTTTTATAAACACCTGAAAATGTGTCTTAAATTTAGTTCAATGTCGTTTCATTCAAAAGAAAGCAGCTCCAACTCTAAAGCGCTCCCTCACTCCTGCATT
This sequence comes from Mobula birostris, assembly GCF_030028105.1. NCBI lineage: Eukaryota > Metazoa > Chordata > Chondrichthyes > Myliobatiformes > Myliobatidae > Mobula > Mobula birostris. The sequence continues at coordinate 11,795,434 of NC_092393.1, read as the reverse complement.
AGAGCAACAGTCTGGATTAAGGAATCGTATCACTGATTGAAGTAAAATGTACAACAATTGGTGCTTATAAACTTAGAGAATGAATTTAAGGCAGCAAGGCAAAGCAGCCTCACAACTCCAGAAAACACACACAAAATGCTGGAGGAACTCAGCAGGTCAGGCAGCATCTATGGAAAAAGTACTGTTGACGTTTCAGGCCAAAACATCACCTGCACTTTTAGATGTTGCCTGGCCTGCTGAGTTCCTCCAGCATTTTGTGTGTGTTGCTCAGATTTCCAGCATCTGCAGATTTTCTCTTGTTTCTGGTTTGGTGACCTGGATTCAATCATGGTGCAGTTTATACTTTCTCCCTGCGACTGCATGAGTTTTCTCTGGGTGCCCCAGTTTCCTCCCACATCCCAAAGATGTGCTAGTAGGTTAAACTGCCCCAGTTTCCAGAGCTTTCTTCATGAAACTCTTTACCCTAAATTCCTTCCCCCCAATCGATTTCATTACTTCACCTTATGTAGATGCAACCTGGCAGCAAATTTACCAAAAGGGGCACCTGAGAGAAAATAAAGAAGCAGGGCAAAAGGGAAAGGGAATGAGAGTGAAGGATTACACATCTGGGAGCCAAAACAGGTCCAGATGGGCTGAAAGGCCACTTTCCCTACTGTCAGAAATAAGGAAACCAACTACATAAGGGTACAAGGAGTTAAAACAGGATGTAGAGAGAAAAGGGTGTTGACTATGACAAAGCTACAACAAAGGAAATTGCAACAGTAGAATAGCAACAAAGCCGTAGAGGTGTCAGAACATTACTGAGTTGTGAATCACACAGCCTCTAGAGAAACAAAGGATTTAAGAATTTGTGGCTTTTAGTTAGTCGTCTAGAACAAGCTGCAAATTCATACTTATTAAAATCTGTCTCAACGAGAAAGTGTTACATTTGCTGCATGCAGTTGGAAAGCTTTTCTAAAATTGGGATTGTAAGGAAGATTGTCTGTTGGAATGTAGTGCTAGTGATTTCAGTTTATATTAGATTTATCCTTCATCTATTAACTGTTAAGTAAGTCTACGTGAGATGAACAAAACAGTATTCACAAGACTGGCTTGCTTTACTTAGGGTAAATTTGTGTTTAATAATTGCAAGTAATGAAAACCAATGGGCAGCTTAGACAGTAAACTTAATTATATTACCAGCCCAGTCAAAGAGTTTCAGTTGATAACAAGTTATTATACTGACTCAGAACTGGCAGAAAATCTAAAGTGTTTTTTGTTCAACAAAAATTTGAAAGGTAAATGCCACGTGAAAGAGATGCCAACAAATTCACCATAGGACTAAATTTGAGAGGATAAGTACAACATCCTACAACTATACAGCAATTTACAATACGCCACTGAGTGGGGATGTGACAAGTTCAGAACAAGTAAAATACAATGGATTCTGTAAACATGAAATTTAAATACAAAATGCTGAAATAGGCAGCAGATGACAAATGTCCAGTGGAGTGTGTTACTGGAGCAGATCATGCTCAACCTGACTAATGCCTATACTCACTCTTTACATTTTTCCCACAAGCTAATTTACATTCTGCTGTGAGATTCATTAGTTTGGAAGTCTGAATTCTACTACCATCCTCCCTGCTGTCAAAGCATACAAATTAGCCAGAGAAAGTGGCTCACCTGAGGACTGGGAGAAATTCAGAGTTCAGCAGAGGAGGACAAAGGGCTTAATTAGGAAGGGGAAAAAAGATTATGAGAGAAAACTGGCAGGCAACATAAAAACGGACTGTAAAAGCTTTTATAGATATGTAAAAAGGAAAAGACTGGTAAAGACAAATGTAGGTCCCCTGCAGACGGAAACAGGTGAATTGATTATGGGGAGCAAGGACATGGCAGACCAATTGAATAAATTACTTTGGTTCTGTCTTCACTAAGGAGGACATAAATAATCTTCCAGAAATAGTAGGGGACAGAGGGTCCAGTGAGATGGAGGAACTGAGCGAAATACATGTTAGTAGGGAAGTGGTGTTAGGTAAATTGAAGGGATTGAAGGCAGATAAATCCCCAGGGCCAGATGGTCTGCATCCCAGGGTGCTTAAGGAAGTAGCCCAAGAAATAGTGGATGCATTAGTGATAATTTTTCAAAACTCGTTAGATTCTGGACTAGTTCCTGAGGATTGGAGGGTGGCTAATGTAACTCCACTTTTAAAAAAGGAGGGAGAGAGAAACCGGGGAATTATAGACCGGTTAGTCTAACGTCGGTGGTGGGGAAACTGCTGGAGTCAGTTATCAAGGATGTGGTAACAGCACATTTGGAAAGCGGTGAAATGATCGGACAAAGTCAGCATGGATTTGTGAAAGGAAAATCATGTCTGACAAATCTCATAGAATTTTTTGAGGATGTAACTAGTAGAGTGGATAGGGGAGAACCAGTGGATGTAGTATATTTGGATTTTCAGAAGGCTTTTGACAAGGTCCCACACAGGAGATTAGTGTGCAAACTTAAAGCACACGGCATTGGGGGTAAGGTATTAGTGTGGGTGGAGAGTTGGTTAGCAGACAGGAAGCAAAGAGTGGGAATAAACGGGACCTTTTCAGAATGGCAGGCGGTGACTAGTGGGGTACCGCAAGGCTCAGTGCTGGGACCCCAGTTGTTTACAATATATACTAATGACTTGGATGAGGGGATTAAATGCAGCATCTCCAAGTTTGCGGATGACACAAAGCTGGGTGGCAGTGTTAGCTGTGAGGAGGATGCTAAGAGGATGCAGGGTGACTTGGATAGGTTGGGTGAGTGGGCAAATTCATGGCAGATGCAATTTAATGTGGATAAATGTGAAGTTATCCACTTTGGTGGCAAAAATAGGAAAACAGATTATTATCTGAATGGTGGCCGATTAGGAAAAGGGGAGGTGCAACGAGACCTGGGTGTCATTATACACCAGTCATTGAAAGTGGGCATGCAGGTACAGCAGGCGGTGAAAAAGGCGAATGGTATGCTGGCATTTATAGCGAGAGGATTTGAGTACAGGAGCAGGGAGGTACTACTGCAGTTGTACAAGGCCTTGGTGAGACCACACCTGGAGTATTGTGTGCAGTTTTGGTCCCCTAATCTGAGGAAAGACATCCTTGCCATAGAGGGAGTACAGAGAAGGTTCACCAGATTGATTCCTGGGATGGCAGGACTTTCATATGAAGAAAGACTGGATGAACTGGGCTTGTACTCGTTGGAATTTAGAAGATTGAGGGGGGATCTGATTGAAACGTATAAGATCCTAAAGGGATTGGACAGGCTAGATGCAGGAAGATTGTTCCCGATGTTGGGGAAGTCCAGAACGAGGGGTCACAGTTTGAGGATAGAGGGGAAGCCTTTTAAGACCGAGATTAGGAAAAACTTCTTCACACAGAGAGTGGTGAATCTGTGGAATTCTCTGCCACAGGAAACAGTTGAGGCCAGTTCATTGGCTATATTTAAGAGGGAGTTAGATATGGCCCTTGTGGCTACAGGGGTCAGGGGGTATGGAGGGAAGGCTGGGGCGGTGTTCTGAGTTGGATGATCAGCCATGATCATAATAAATGGCGGTGCAGGCTCGAAGGGCCGAATGGCCTACTCCTGCACCTATTTTCTATGTTTCTATGTAAAGACCTTCTTAAATGTTAGTGATAACCATACTTATACTTTATTGTATAAAGATGGCACCAGTAACCCATAGGCATTTATGATCCAAATTGAATAAAGATTGGTCATGTCCCACATCAAGGATGCAATGTTCGCTACCTTGGATCAGCACAAGTTTGCCTACAAGGCAAATAAATCAACTGAAGATGCCATTTCTATTGACCTTCATACTGTCTTGGAACACCTGGAGCACAAAGACACCTATGTCAGGATGCTTTTCACTGATTACAGCTCAGCCTTTAACACTATACTACCTGCTGACTGTCAAGTTCCACAATTTAGGTCTTGGGACATCAACCTGTAATTGGATCTTGGACTTCCTCACCAGTCATACCCAGATGGTGAAACTAGGCAAGTGCACAACAACCACCCTAACACTGAACATTGGCGCCCTGCAGGAGTGTGTGCTGAGCCCACTTCTCTACTCCCTCTACACCTATGTCTGTATTCCTGCTCATGCTACAAACTCAATCATCAAATTTACAGATGACACAACAGTGATTGGCCTAATCACAAAGAATAATGAATCTGCATATAGACAGGAGGTGCTGAAACTATCCGATTGAAGCAGGAACCACAACTTATCACTCAACAACATTAAGACAAAAGAAATGATAATTGATTCAGGATGGCAAGAGGTCCCGAATAATCCCCACTATTCATAAATGGTGAGTTAGTGGAGAGGGTCTTGCTTCCAGTTTTTGGGGATGATCATCACCAAAGAGCTCTCTTGGTCCGACTACACAACCTCGATAATGGGGAAGACACAACAGCGACTATACTACCTGAGGCGCTTAAGGAGAGTTAATAGGCCCAAAATTTTGCTGGCCAACTTACATTGATGTGCGATAGAGCAGCGGTCCCCAACCACCGGGCCGCGGACCGGTACCAGGCCGCAAAGCATGTGCTACCGGGCCGCAAGGAAGCGACATGAGTCAGCTGCACCTTTCCTCATTCCCTATCATAGGGTTGCAAACTGTCCCGTATTTGCTGGGACATCCCGTATATTGGGCTAAATTGGTTTCTCCATACGGGATCGCCCTTGTCCCGTATTTCCCCCTCTAAGGTACAGCGTTCCTATGAAACCTTTCATGCCGAAATAGCAGAAAGTGAAGAAGCAATTACCATTAATTTATATGGGAAAAATTTTTGAGCATTCCCAGACCCAAAAAAATAACCTACCAAATCATACCACATAATACATAAAACCTAAAATAACACTAACATATAGTAAAAGCAGGAATGATATGACAAATACACAGCCTATATAAAGTAGAAATAATGTATGTACAATATAGTCGGGAAGATTACGCCAAAACCGATTCGTGGAAAAAAACACGTCATGTACGCGCATGCGCACAGATGTACCCGCGCAAGGCTTCATGGTCATGGTAGTCTTTCTCAGGGTAAACCCAAGTGTCCCGTATTTGACTGCTACTTTTGTCCCTTATTTGGGAGTGAGGAAGTTGGCAACCCTAACTGTAAAAGACATGTTGAGGTGAGTTTAACCCTACTTGAACACCTCCCCCAGTCAGCCGGTCCGCAAGAATATTGTCAATATTAAACCGGTCCGCGGTGCAAAAAAGGTTGGGGACCCCTGCGATAGAGAGCATACTGACATATAATATGGTACTCTAGATGCAGCAAGACAGTTCACAAAGCACTCCAAAGAGTGATAAGACAGCTCAGCACATCATAGACCTGGAGACAATCTACAACTCTTGATGCCTAAGGCGCACTTGTAACATCTTTAAAGACCCATCCCATCCCAGACACTATCCATTCAATCTCTTGAAATCTGGTAGGAGATACAGAAACATCTTAGTCAAGATAGTAAGACTGAAAATCAGCTTCTTCTGAGGGTTGTTGTGCAGCCGAATAATGTTACAACGGGCTTGCAATGACCTTTGAGTAGTATGGATTGTTACAGACTTTTGTAAGACCATAAGACTTAGGAGCAAAATGAGGCCATTTAGCCCATTGAGTCTGCTCTGCCATTTCCATCGTGGCTGATCCCAGATCCCACTCAACCCCATACACCTGCCTTCTCACTATATCCATTGATGCCCCAACCAATCAGGAAACTATCAATTTCCGCCTTAAATATACCCATGAACTTGGCTTCCACCTCAGTCTGTGGCAGGGCATTCCACAGATTCAATACTCTCTAGCTAAAACAAAACCCTCCACACCTCTGCTCTAAAAAGTCACCTTCAATACTGAGACTGTGCTCTCTCGTTCTGTATACCGCCACCATCGAAAACATCCTCTCCACATCCACCCTATCTAGTCCTTTCAGTAGGTTTCAATGAGATCCCCCAGCATTCTTCTACCAAAACTCCTCATATATTAACCTTTTCATTCCTGGAATTATCCTCATGAACCTCCTCTGGACTCTCTCCAATGACAACACATCTTTTCTGAGATACAGGGCCCAAAACTGTTGGCAATACTCCAAGTGTGGCTTGACTAGTGTTTTTTAAAGCCTCAGCATTATCTCCTTGCTTTTACATTCTATTTCCTTTGAAATAAATGCCAACATTGCATTTAGCTTCTTTACCACAAACTCAAACTGTAAAATAACCTTCTGGAAGTATTGCACAAAGACTCCCAAGTTCCTCTGCACCTCTGATGTTTGAATTTTCTCCCCATTTAGATAATAGTCTGCACTATTGCTCCTTTTACTAAAATGCATTATCATACATTTCCCAACACTGTATTCCATCTGCCACTTTTTTGCCCATTCTTCCAATTTGTCTAAATCCTGCTGCAATCACATTGCTTCCTCAGCACTACCTACGCCTACATCTATCTTCGTATCATCCGCAAATTTTGCCACAAAGCCATCAATTCCATTATCTAAATCACTGCCAAACAATGTGAAAAGTAGTGGTCCCAATACTGACCACTGAGGAACACCACTAGTCACTGGCTGCCAACCAGAAAAGACCCCTTTTATTCCCACTCACTGCCTCCTGCCTGTCAGCCATTCCTCTATCCATGCCAGTATCTTTCCTGTAACACCACAAGATTTTATCTTGTGTGGCACCTTATCAAATGCCTTCTGAAAATCCAAGTAAATGACATCCACTGCCTCTCCTTTGTTCACTCTGCTTGTTACTTTCTCAAAGAACTCTAACAGATTCGCAGGCAAGATTTCCCTTCACAGAAATCATACTGACCTTGAGTTATTTTATCATTAGTCTCCAAGATCTGAAACCTCATCCCTAATAGTAGGCTCCAACATTTTCCCAACCGCTGAGGTTAGGCTAACTGGCCTATAATTTCCTTCCTTTTGCCTTCCTCCCTGAGGAACACCACTAGGGTGTTCTGATTCTTGAAAAATCATAACCGATTCCTCCACCCTCAGGACTCTGGGATGTAGTCCATCTGGTACAGGTGACTTATCCACCTTAAGGCCTTTGAGTTTTGAATTGAATTGAATTGACTTTTTTCTTACACCCTTCACATACATGAGGAATAAAAATCTTTACGTTACATCTCTGTCTAAATGTGCAATGTGCAATCATAGTAATTTATAATATTTATGGTAAATAGAGCAGTCAAGTGAATAGAAAAGTGCCTATCACTTTTTCCTTTGTAATCGCAATGGCACTCACTCCTACTCCTGACAATCATGGACCTACCGCACACTGCTAGGGTCTTCCACACTGAAGACTGAGGAAAAGGAGTGCTATTAATTTTTTTAAATTAAGCCATACCACATGTGTTGCAAATATCATTTTTGCACAGACTAGAAAAGCACTACAATCTCAATATCTTGAGCAATGACAGTCAAGCTCTATTCTAATAGATGTATACATATTTTTAAATGAATTATAAAAACAAAAAAATAAATTTATTTAAAAATATCAACTGCAGTGATAAATATAGATGAATATTTTACAATATTCCATAATTTACTGCAGATAAAACAAACCTCCTCTGAAAGATTTCATTGTGACTTTGTGACAGTGACAGTCAAAGCAATGGCATTTTCCAAATTCGACAAAATGAAACATTAATGTTTCTTGAACAAAGTACAAATTAAAATTGCCATGCTGTAACTTCAAACTCAGAATCTCTTTTATAATGAAACCCATGAAAACCAACACTCAATCATGTAGCAAATTTCTATTTCATCATTGCTCAGGTTGATCAACATATGAAACAGACAAAAAGACTCTCAGCCACACCCCATTCAGAAACAGGACAGCAAGTAAATCAAGCAAACAACCCAACATTTCCCTGATGTGATGTTACCTCTTCTGAGAAATCAGTGAGAACCTAAAAAATATAAACTGGGAAGTCCAGCCAACCTATGTGAATAAATTACCCAGCTCCGTAATTACATTTTGTCCAGTTTCCCACGTCATCAGCAGTGATGGAAGATACAAATGACAGTACCATTAAATGTTATTTATTTGTTTGCTTTCATCAAAATCACTGAGTTCCAGACCCTTATCGAACATGGAACTTACATTCAAGATATTAGATGAGAGGGATTGTTGCCTGACCACTGAATGTTTTCAGCATTTTCTGTTGTAATAAAAAGACTGGCTGCAAAGAGCAGATCGGAGGCTTGGAATTCTACAACAAAGAATCCCCCAAAGACTTCCAACGATCTACAGGGTATATCAGGAATGCTACAGAATAGTCTCCACTTGCCTGGTTGATTACAGATTCAGAATTAAGTTCGGAAATTCAATATCATCCATGACAAAACAGATCACTTCATCAGCACTTGAATACTTTCCTCCAAACTCCGAATAATCTCTTCCGATGGCAAAGCTCACAAGCTACTGATGTTCAGAGGTTGGCAAAATGTGACCTGCCTAGCATAGTATATCTAAGGCTTCCATGCTGGGAATGTCTGCCTCAGAGAGAGTACTCACATTCCTTTGTTTATCCAGTACATTTGAAGGTTTCTGTAGAGACAGCTTTTCTCCCCCAGCACATTGAGATGCCTTCTGTAGACAGTAGAAATCTTAGAAGTATATAGGAAGGCAGGGATCACTGGTCACTGGACCGTGAGTATTACCATAAGACATAGGAGTAGAATTAGGCCATTTGGCCCATCGAGTCTGCTCCACCAATCATGGCTGATCCTTTTTTTCCCACTCTCCAAGTTGCCTCCCCGTAACCTTTGATGACGTGTCCAATCAGGAACCTATCAAGCTCAGACTTAAATACACCCAACAACTGTGGTAATAAATTCCACAAATTCACCACCCTCTGGCTAAAGAAATTTCTCCGCATCTCTGTTTTAAATGGATGTCCCTCTATCCTGAGGCTGGGCCCTCCAGTCCTAGACTCCCCCGCCATGGGAAACATCCTTTCGACATCTACTCTGTCTAGGCCTTTCAACATTCAAAAGGTTTCAATGAGATCCCCCCTCATCCTTCTAAATTCCAGCGAGTTCAGACCCAGAACTATTAAATGTTCCTCATATGATATCCCTTTCATTCCCAGAATCATCCTTGTGAACCTCCTTTGAACCCTCTCCAACGCCAGCACATCTTTTCTTAGTTGAGGAGCCCAGAACTGTTCACAATACTCAAGGTGAGACCTCACCAGTGCCTTATAAAATCTCAGCATCACATCCCTGCTCTCCTATTCTAGACTTCTTGAAATGAATGCTAACACTGCATCTGCCTTCCTCTCCACCGACTCTTCCTGCAAGTCAACCTTTAGGGTGTTCTGCACAAGAACTCCCAAGTCCCTTTGCATCTCAATTTTTTTATTTTCTGCCCATTTTGAAAACAGTCTGAGCATTAATTTCTTCTACCAAAGTGAATGACCATGCACTTTCCAACATTCTATTTCATTTGCCACTTTCTTGCCCATTCTCCTGTGTCTAGGTCTTTCTGAAGCCGACCTGTTTCTTCAACACTACCTGCATCTCCACCAAATCTTCATATCATCTGCAAACTTGGCAACAAAGTCATCTATTCCATCATCTAAATCATTGATATACAGCTTAAAAAGCAGTCCCAACACCAACCCCTGCCAAGCACCACTAGTCACTGGCAGCCAACAGAAAAGGATCCTTTTATTCCCACTCGCTGCCTCCTACCAATCAGCCAATGCTCTAAGCATGCCAGTAACATTCCTGTAACACCATGGGCTTTTAACTTGGTAAGCAGCATCATGTGTGGCATCTTGTCAAAGGCCTTCTGAAAGTCCAAATATACAACATCTACTACATCCCCTTTATCTATCCTACTTGTAATTTCCTCAAAGAATTCCAACAGGTTCATCAGGCAAGATTTTCCCTTAAGGAAACCATGCTGACATTGTCCTATCTTGTCCTGTGTCACCAAGTACTCCATAACATCATCCTTAACAATTGACATCAACACCTTCCCAACCAATGAGGTCAGTCCAACCGGTCTATAATTTCCTTTCTGCTGCCTTCCTCCTTTCTTAAAGAGTGGAGTGATATTTGCAATTTTCCAGTCCTCTGACCTTTGTCAGAGTCCAATGACGTTTGAAAGATTGTTACTAATGCCTCCACGGTCTCTAACGCTACCTCTTTCAGAACCCCTAGAGTGGAGTTCGTGTGGTATGAGTGACTTATGTACCCTTAAGTCTTTCATCTTTTTGAGCATTTTCTCCCTTGTAATAGTAACTACACTCACTTCTCTTCCCTCACTCCTTTCAACATCCGGCACACTGCTAGTGTCTTCCTTAGTAAAGACTGATGCAAAATACTCATTTTGTTCATCTGCCATCTCGTTGTCCCCCGTTATTATTTCTCTGGCCTCATTTTCTAGTGGTCCTATATCCACTCTCATCTTTATTTTATTTTACATACTTGAAAGAGCATTTACTATCCATTTTGATATTGTTTGCTAGCTTGCTTTCATGTTCATCTTTTCCATCCTAATGGTTCATTTAGTTGCTCTCTGTAGGTTTTTAAAAGTTTCCCAATGCTCTGTCTTACTACTAATTTTTGCATTGTTGTATGCCCTCCTCCTTTGCTTTTATGGCAGGACTGACATCTTAATATTCAGACACCTTTTTTCCTCAAATGACCAACTATTGTGCTGGTACAGGTAGCGGTGAGAAATGGCTCCCAGGATATAGGAAGTGGCCCATACCTTCCACAGTCTTGTCATAAAACTTCAATGTCCAGGAACAACATGTTGTAGTGGGGCGGTTTGGCAGAGGATCTTTGCTTTGCTGATGCTGAGTTTAAGATCCATTCTGAGAACAAGTCAATGGTGGTGCTCGTCTAAGTGTATGCAAATGGCAAAATACTGCAGTTTTACCATTAAGGTTTTGATAACCTTGGTTCAATGGTGTTATCCATTCGTTCTGAAAATTAGCTCCATTCTCATAGAAATGAGTCTCCAATTGACATTTGTTCCTCAGTGACATGCAGGCCGTGATAAAAACAACTGGGTCAAAATAAAGCAAATTTCAGTGAAAACAGTCAAACAAGGCTACCTCGCTGTCCAATAATTTTCTCAGTCTTTCTCCACCAATGCCACACCGTGGCTGCAGTGTTTACCATCTATCACACAACTTACCAAGACCTCTACACAGCTCCATCAAAAGGAGAAGGGCAAAGTTCAAAGTACATTTATTATCAAACTATGTATACCATATACAACCTTGAGATTCATCTTCTTGCAGGCAGCCACAAAACAAAGAAACACAAAAGAATCTACGAAAAACACCTCTCACAAGACTGTCAAACATCCAATATACGAAAAAAGAACAAATCATGTAAACAATAAAAAAGTAAACTAATAATACAAAGAACATGAACCGCAGAGTCCCTGAAAGTGAGTCCACAACCATGGAGCCAGATAAGTACTGCTCTGGTTCAGGTGCCCTGACTGCTGCAGATCCAGTTCAGCATGGAGGCAAGTGCCAATGGCTGCAGGCTACAGCTACAGGTCCAGTTCAGAGCTGAGGACAGTGCTGACGACTGCAAGCCACAGCTAGGCTGTTCAGTGCTGAGGTGAATAAAATAGAATAGTACAGCACAGTATAGGCCCTTCAGCCCATAATGTTGTGCCAACCCTCAGACCCTGCCCCCATATAACCCCCCACATTAAATTCCTCCATATACTTGTCTAGTAGTCTCTTAAATTTCACTAGTGTATCTGCCTCCACCACTGACTCAGGCAGTGCATTCCATGCACCAACTACTCTCTAAGTAAAAAACCTTCCTCTAATATCCCCCTTGAACTTCCCACCCCTTACCTTAAAGCCATGTCCTCTTATATTGAGCAGTGATGCCCTGGGGAAGAGGTGCTGGCTATCCACTCTATCTATTCCTCTTAATATCTTGTATACCCCTATCATGTCTCTTCTCATCCTCCTTCTCTCCAAAGAGTAAAGCCCTAGTTCCCTTAGTCTCTGATCATAATCCGTACTCTCTAAACCAGGTAGCATCCTGGTAAATCTCCTCTGTACCCTCTCCAACGCTTCCACATCCTTCCTATAGTGAGGTGACCAGAACTCGACACAGTACTCCAAGTGTGGCCTAACCAGAGTTTTATAGAGTTGCATCATTACCTCGCGACTCTTAAACTCTATCGCTCGACTTATGAAAGCTAACACCCCATAAGCTTTCTAAACTACCTTATCTACCTGCGAGGCAACTTTCAGGGATCTGTGGACGTGTACCCCCAGATCCCTCTGCTCCACCACACTACCAAGTATCCTGCCATTTACTTTGTACTCTGCCTTGGAGTTTGTCCTTCCAAAGTGTACCACCAAACATTTCTCCGGGTTGAACTCCATCTGCCACTTCTCAGCCCATTTCTGCATCCTATCAATGTCTCTCTGCAATCTTCCACAATCCTCTACACTGTCCACAACACCACCAACCTTTGTGTTCTCTGTAAACTTGCCAACCCACCCTTCTACCCCCACATCCAGGTCATTAATAAAAATCACTAAAGTAGAGGTCCCAGAAACGATCCTTGTGGGACACCATTAGTAACAACCCTCCAATCCGAATGTACTACCTCCACCACGACCCTCTGCCTTCTGCAGGCAAGCCAATTCTGAATCCACCTGGCCAAACATGGATCCCATGTCTTCTGACTTTCTGCATAAACCTACCATGTGGAACCTTGTCAAATGCCTTGCTAAAATCCATGCAGATCACATCCACTGCACTACCCTCATCTATATGTCTGGTCACCTCCTCAAAGAACTCTATCAGGCTTGTTAGACACAATCTGCCCTTCACAAAGCCATGCTGACTGTCCCTGATCAGACCATGATTCTCTAAATGCCCATAGATCCTGTCTCTAAGAATCTTTTCCAACAGCTTTCCCACCACAGACGTAAGGCTCACTGGTCTATAATTACTCGGACTATCCTTACTACTTTTTTTGAACGAGGGGACAACATTCGCCTCCCTCCAATCCTCCGGTACCATTCCCATGGACAACGAGGACATAAAGATTCTAGCCAGAGGCTCAGCAATCTCTTCCCTCACCTTGTGGAACAGCCTGGGGAATATTCCATCTGGCCCCGGGGACTTATCCGTCCTAATGTATTTTAACAACTCCAACATCTCCTCTCCCTTAATATCAACATGCTCCAAAACATCAACCCCACTCATATTGTCCTCACCGTCACCAAGTTCCCTCTCATTGGTGAATACCGAAGAGAAGTATTCATTGAGGACCTCGCTCATTTCCACAGCCTCCAGGCACATCTTCCCACCTTTATCTCTAATCGGTCCTACCTTCACTCCTGTCATCCTTTTGTTCTTCACATAATTGAAGAATGCTTTGGGGTTTTCCTTTACCCTACTCGCCAAGGCCTTCTCATGCACCCTTCTTGCTTTTCTCAGCCCCTTCTTAAGCTCCTTTCTTGCTACTCTATATTCTTCAATAGACCCATCTGATCCTTGCTTCCTAAACCTCATGTATGCTGCCTTCTTCCACCTGACTGGAGTTTCCACCTCACTTGTCACCCATGGTTCCTTCACCCTACCATTCTTTATCTTCCTCACTGGGACAAATTTATCCCTAATATCCTGCAAGAGATCCCTAAACATCAACCACATGTCCATAGTACATTTCCCTGCAAAAAATCATCCCAATTCACACCCACAAGTTCTAGCCTTATAGCCTAATAATTTGCCCTCCCCCAATTAAAAATGTTCCTATCCTCTCTGATTCTATCCTTTTTCATGATAATGCTAAAGGCCAGGGAGCCGTGGTCACTGTCCCCCAGATGCTCACCCACTGAGAGATCTGTGACCTGACCCGGTTCATTACCTAATACTAGATCTAGTATGGCATTCGCCCCAGTCAGCCTGTCAACATACTGTGACAGGAATCTATCCTGGACACACTTAACAAATTCTGTCCCGTCTAAACCCTTGGAACTAATCAGGTGCCAATCAATATTAGGGAAGTTAAAGTCACCCATGATAACAACCCTGTTATTTTTGCACCTTTCCAAAATCTGCCTCCCAATCTGCTCCTCGGAATCTCTGCTGCTACCAAGGGGCCTTTAGAATACTCCCAATAAGCAGACAATCTCTGAAGAGTATTGATAACGGCTGAGGTCACCAGTCTTGAAAAGACACTGTCCAGAAGAAGACAATGGCAAATCATCCTGTAGAAAAATTTACCAAGAACAATCATAGTCATAGATAACATTATGATCGTCAACATCAAATAACATGGCACATTACAAAGGAACTGTTGTTTATGGAAAGAATACTGAAAGCTAGTAACTAATAAATTGGGATGTGGATTGTGCTACTGGTAACAGGAAACCGCAGACAAAGCCTGAAAGTAGAAACATGGAATACAGCAGTGACAACACCCAAAGTTTCAGGAACTATATTAATTATGTTATAGTGTACAGACATTGTTGTAACAGATAACTGGAGTGGCCGTTAACAAAATTAAACTTGTAAATAACCATTTTTGTTCTGTAATCAAGACCTAATTTGTTGCTTATTCGGTCTTTATATAAATACCATTTTGTTATCAAAATGTAGTTCTATTAATCAAGTTTCTGTGTAATGTTGAGAGCTGAGGATATAAAAGCTGTACCCAATTTGCACTCAGGTAGATTAGCTTTGTTCTCCTGCTGAGCACCAGTTTTAATAAATCGTCCGTTATTTCAAACACCATTTCCACCTACAACCCTCACCCCAACACGTCCACTATCTGCCCTTCCTTTACTCAAAACTTTGGGTTTCAACAAACTGATGTAGTACCGTAGCTCTACTTGACTCAGCCAGTAATGCATTGCTAGCTGTCACACAGGTTACTAGATGTAATCAGGATCCTGCAACATTTGCGACAGTTGAAAGGATGGTCGAAAGGAAAGTCGTTGGTTTATTGGCGGATGGCTGAAGAGCTACATGGCCACAGTTGTAGCGAGGACCAGGCCTTGAGCCATAGTGTTGCCTGCTTGGAGCCGCCCCGGAGAGAGGCGGAGTCAGTACGCTCTACTGGAGTGCCAGAGGCAACATGGTGCTGCGTCCATTCTGCGATCGGTGCTCTCCTCTAGTGTTCACTTAGCAGAAGACAAGATACATTGCGTTCACAGCGGACTGCTGCAACATTCATGGACTTGGACTATATTTTTTTTGTGTGACTATATTTTACTCTGTCTTATATGTGCCTTGTGCTCTGTATGACTATTGGTACTGTGTTTTGCACCTTGGCTCCTTTTTGCACCTTGGAGAAACACTGTTTTGTTTTGGCTGTATTCACTGGTATTCATGTACAGTTGAATGACAATTAAATTTGAACCTGATATACACTATATGGCATAATTTTAAAGACATAGCTGATAGAAAAGATTCATGGGTTCAAAAGTGTAAGAAGCTTTTAAAAAAAACATGGTAACCTGGGCTTTAAAAGAATATTGTACTGAAAATCAGCTTTAATACATCACTAATCAGACCTCAGCTGAAATAATACTAGGTGGCACAGGTGCTTACTGGAATAGTACACAGACCAAGAGCTTCAGTTATATAGAGAGATGAGAGAGGCTGGGATTGCTTCTATCACAGCAGTAAAAGATAAGACTTAATGGAGAAGAGTTTGCGAAAGAGTAAACCGAGAGGAAGAATTTCCCCTTGCAGGAGGATTGGTAATAAATTACAAACCTCTCAACATATTTTATTTGCAGACCGTTGGGCCACTCATTGCTCTACACAGAAAGCTGCTACTGTATCGTCATGCAGTAGGCCGGTATAAAGATCTGAGTCACCATAAACTAAACAGCGCTCATCTGCTCCCGTTTCTATTTACGGGATCTTTCCATGTGCAAAATGGCTGCCATTCATTGGCTTTGGTGTTTCGTGAGGTTTCTGAGAACCATCCAAAGCACTTTTAATCAGCGAGCATTACTGACGGTGTAGATCTCTAGGTCCGGCACCATGCTTACGAATCCAGGACCAAAATACTGGATTACTACCTTCAAAAAGACAGAAGCCACTTTCCAAAATGAAAACCATTATTCTTTAAGCAATGATTTAGGTTCTGAGCATGTGTAATTAGCAACAAATAATGAGGCATAGAACAAAATTCAATGTGATGTTATCAGCCATGTAACCCTTCACCCATTGGTTCCTGACATACAAATCTCTAAGTCCCTCCACTAATTATTTCCAAAATATTAATAGGCCCCTGGGGCACTGCAACGTACAAAATCAAAACAGCAGCAAGAAGACAAACATTGATGAGGGCTGGGAGTCATAGAAAAATTAACCAGCGGACAGCTAGAAATTAGTAGCAGGCAGATCAGCTGCCAGCAGAGTATGAGAATCACATTTTTGTTTAAGGTATGTTGCTTAGAGGGCACCACAGATTGATTTACATGCTGCTGGGCTTGATGGATCAGCAGCTAAGAGAGTGTTCAATTCAGCAATAATGAAGAGGGGGTCCCAAAGTAGATTATAGACAATGAAATACTTCTGAAAGGTCGTCAGTGCTGTAACCCAGAATAAAACACAGCAGTCAATTTGCAAGCTCAATGCTTTCACAGATAACCTGGTTTGATGGTGCTGGAGGATACCATTATGATAGCATTAGCCAGTGCGCTGGTGAGAATGCCATGCCCTTCCTTCAAATGGTACTCTATGATTTGAGGGAGTAGAGAGCTTCAGTTTAATTCTTTGAGAATAAGATAAGCATCCCAGAATAGCAGTCCCTCAGCGTTGCCCTGTAGTGTCACAGAAACACCGTCATTCCAGTCCCTGAAGTGTAATCGGAACTCACAGTTTTTGATGGAGGAGAGTGCTACCAATGCAGCCATGGTTATGACCTCCAAGGATGTTTGAACATCCCAGGTTTCTCCAGCATTTCCTGTTTTTTCCTCAGCTTTCTGGCAACTGCAAGATTTCACTGTTTATTCTATTTAATTAATTATTTATTGGGATACAGTGTGGAGTGGCCCTTCCAGTCGCCCAGCTACCGCCAATTTAACCCTCGCCTAATCACAGGACAATTACAATGACCGATTAACCTGCACTGTAGGAGGAAACTGGAGCACCACAACGTCATGGACGGAAATGTACAAACTTCTTACAGGCATAGACAGGAATTGAACCCAGATCACTGGTACTGTAAAACATTGTGCTAACCACTATGCTACACGTTGGTGCGTCTTTAGGGTATGGTCATAAAACAAAATTCAGATCTTCTCAGCTACCTGCCAATTATTTAGTAGCATGAGTAATTGCATCAGGTGAACAGAGGAATGGACTGGGTTGTGATGGTATTTGTGGTCTAACAACTGAAAATCCACATGGACCACAATCACATAATAAGCAAGATATCTTCATGGGAGACCCAATACAAGTCTAAAACACTGAAATTTTGATGAAGGAAACAAGAGGTGCTTCCATATGGTGAAAAGAATGAAAGGACAACATAGAGTGGATCTTTACCCTATTCTGAATTACTTCAAAACATACAATTCTACTCACCAAGAAATTTAGAAATGAACTTCAGAACTATCTTTGTTATGTTACGTACACGCAACCCTGGGGAAAGTACCGGTTACATGCACGCAACACTGTAAAAGTATCAGCAGCAATAGAACACACCTGGAGCCTGTTTTTGGTGTTAAAATCCACTATCGTTATTAGTAACTACTAAATATAGTAACAGAGATTAAGAGCTGGGGCTTTACTTTTTGGAGAGAAGGAGGATGAGAGGAGACATGATAGAGCTGTACAAGATAATAAGAGGAATAGATAAGAGTGGATAGCCAGCAACTCTTCCCCAGAGCACCACTGCTCAAAACAAGAGGACATGGCTTTAAGGTAAGGGGAGGGAAGTTCAAGGGGGATATTAGAGGAAGGTTTTTTACTCAGAGAGTGGTTGGTGCGTGGAATGCACTGCCTGAGTCAGTGGTGGAGGCAGATACACTAGTGAAATTTAAGAGACTACTAGACAAGTATATGGAGGAATTTAAGGTGGGGGGTTATATGGGAGGCAGAGTTTAAGGGTCGGCACAACATTGTGGGCCGAAGGGCCTGTACTGTGCTGTACTATTCTTTGTTCTCTGTTCTTCTTTAACCAGGTGATCAAAAGTTAGCAGTGTTATGCATATATAGGTGTATAGATAAAGTTCCCAAACTTATTCAAGCTCAGGTGGCAAGTGTTACAGTCTTACGATGGCAGACACCCCACCTCTTCTGGAAGTTCCAGGAGTCTCCCGCATATCGATAATGGCTCCCTGACACCCGGAAATTATATACAACATCCCGGAAATAGATTTTTTTTGAAAGAGAGAGGGCGAGCGAGAATCCTGATTGGTCTCTCTTCGTGCTAAGAACGGTCCCCAACTACCGGGCCGCGAGGAAACGATATGATTTGGCGATATGAGTCAGCTGCACCTTTCCTCATTCCATTACACACTGTTGAACTTGAACGCATACGAGGTCATTACCTGCGTGTCATTCAAGTCAGCGCGGGAAAAAGATCAACTCCTCGAGCTTCAAATGATGGTGGGCTGAAAAGTATGTTTGACATAACATCTCTGCCAGCATCCTGGATCAAAGTCAAGGCTTAATATCCTGAGATAGCCACGAAAGCACTGAAAACGTTGCTTCCAACATAAAGAACCTCCTTCGAGTATCGCTGTCTCCCATCACCCCTTGATGGGACCATCTTGTTGCAGGGAAACAAGCCCAGGGCTCCCACAGATTCAGCGATATTGGTGTGTTGCAATGATTTTATATGTTCATACGGGGAAAATATGTGCTGTGTGTTTAATATCCAAACATTATTTAAAATGTTATGATGCTATTGACTTATAATTGCCTTATCACCTATATTCCGGTCGTGATTAACACCCCACTCCCCATCAGCCGGTCCGCAAGAATGTTGTCAATATTAAACCAGTCTGCGGTGCAAAAAATGTTGTAGACCCCTGCTAAGTAGACCTATCAGTTTTCTGTGGGTGGGCTTTACAGTCGACCTCAAAAATAATGACAGTGCTGCTCACTGCACTGTTTGCAACAGTGACTTTTCTATTGCCCATGGTGGGTTAAAGTGTAAAAGACATGTTGAGGTGAGTTTAACAGGTGTTATTCATTTATTAGCATAGCTAACGTTATTTAAACTAGCTGGCTGGCTGCTAAGGAGCTACTTTATTGATATCCTACATGAGACCAAACTCCCTGTAGACTTGCTTAAAGTTGTAATAGAATAAACATGATAATGTAAGTACATATTTTAATGTCACATTTTCTGCATATTCCCAACGTGGTTTACAGATTAGACGAAATCACTAAACAAAGTATTACATACACCCTTGGAGGTCGCCGGGGGGGAGGGGGGAATATGGGGTTGCGGGGGGGCGGAGGTGCTACCTCCCTGAAATGAGCTTTTGCAGGGAGCGATGTCTGCAATGGTATGTAAAAAAGTTCAGTTCAAATGCACAGAGTTGTTATTGTTGTTATGAGGGAGATATTTCTAATCCAAGGCGAAATCCATGATAGGGGAAAAACAAATAAACAGGTGTCGTCGATCTTCCCGTTGTCCTCCGAATCCTCACACGAAGCATCACCAACAGTAGCTTATCACAAAGGGGACCATTTTCAAGGGAACCACCACACAGGCAAGGGTCAACACACTGGTAGATTCCACACGGTTACCCCAAACACACAACGCAATAGCCACTTATCCAGTTCCACGACATACGAAATAACTCCAACAGTGATTTGCCACAGGGGTGCCTTTCTTCAGTAAACTACCACACCTAGACAAAGGGTAAAAACACACGTGGTATTCACAAAGGTTTTCCCCTCACCAGGGAACCCACTCCTGTGGATTAACTGTGTGACAATCACACTTTTGTCTTCCAATGGAATCAAACTCACTCTTATGGGCTACTTAGAAGAGAGTCCAAACAGTGATCTCTTTATCACTAGGTTTCTTCTGTTTCAAACCTTCCTCTCCCCTCCTCTCTGCAAACTTCTTCTAGTTGCAACACTTATGAGAGTCATTTATCAATACTCTGGATCAATCTCAACTCACCCCTTTTGGGCTACTGAAAGTTTAAACCAGCGACCCCACTCACTGGTGTCTTTCATTGATCGAAACCATCTCGACTCTGAGCATGTGTCTCTCTGCTTCTGTCTGTGAGAGGATCATCTGACCTTGCTTATTCAAAACAAGCCACGAGAAACAATCAACACTCATTGTCCATCAAACAACTCCACCTCTCTCACCATACTAACCCAGCAATTCTGTAGTCAACAGAAATCCAACAGTGTCCGAAAGTCAGTCTCATTCTCTCAGTGTTTTAAAGTGACAGTCCAGATAAAAATGAACCCTAGGGGTTTACAACAGTTACTTCTGTGTAAATTGGATACGCAGATCACCTAAGGTGGAATTTCGACTTCTTCAGGGTCCCAGTGGCCCTCACAAGCCTCGTTAAAGCCTACTTCTAGGATGTGCAGCTATGTTTGACAACAGCAGATTACACCATAGTGTGGCAACATCTGGAAGTGGATATCACGGCCAGTTGCATCTCCCCGCTAGCTTTCACCATGGCCATGGAAGTGATCATTAGAGCATCTCGATGGGTGGTTGGAGGACGGCGCCTAAGACCTGGCCTGAGGCTGCCGCTTATCAGAGCCTACATGGACGATCTCAACAATCACCACAGCCAAGGCTTGTACTATACGCCTGTTGAGAAAGCTTCAAGACAACATCGAGCAAGTTCAGCTGAAGATCAAGCCGAGCAAGTCCAGAAGCATCTCCATCGTCAAGGGGAAGCTGGTAAACCAACACTTCTACACGGGCGATAAGACGATTCCAACAGTCTTCGAGAAGCCTCTGAAGAGCCTAGGTCGGTGGTATTTCCCATCCCTCAAAGACACAGAGCAGGTAGATCAGCTCAGGAAGGATGCTGTCAGTGGCCTCGACAGCATCGACAGAACCACACTCCCTGGCAAGTTGAAGCTCTGGTGTATGGGCTCCTTCCACGCCTCATGTGGCCACTAACCCTGTATGAAGTTCCAGCCTCGAAGGTGGAAAAGCTGGGGAGACTGATCAGCTCATACGTAAGTAAGTGGCCTGGTCTTCCCAGGTGCCTCAGCAGCATAGGGCTCTACGGCAAAGGAGTCCTAGAGCTACCCATTTCCAGTCTTTCAGAGGAGTACAACTGCGCCAAAGTAAGACTGGAGATGATGTTAACAGAGGCAAGTGATCCATTTGTAGCACAAGCTGCCCTCATCCTGGATACTGGGAGGAAATGGACTCCATCAGAAGCAACCGAGCAAGCAAAGGCGGCACTCAAGCACAGGGGCATCGTAGGCCGATGCAGCAAGGCAGGAGCGGTCATGGCCTTGGGGACAGTACACCAGCCTGGAACAAGGCTGCTCCGTCTCAGAGACGCAGGCTCATGACACAGGAGATACGTCGGCAGGAGGAGGCGGCCAGGTGCGCAAAGGCCATCGCTCAGGTAAGGCAGGAGCAATGGATGAGATGGGAGGGAGTAGAGAAAATAAACATCTCCTGAAAAGAGCTGTGGGGGATGGGGACATTCAGAGCAAGCTTCACCATCAGGGCTGCCTACGATGTTTTGCCGTCTCCCATGAATCTCAGCCAGTAGTATGGAGAGGACCCCACATGCTTCCTCTGCCTGACTTCAGCAACACTAAAGCTCATTCTGGTGGGCTGCAAGACCAGCCTTACTCGAGGCCGATACACCTGACGGCACAACCAGGTGCTACAGTGTTTTGCAGCAGTGCTGGGAAGCTGGCGGACGAGCATCAACACTCTCCCTCCCCCTTCATCCTGCTGGCCGTTAACAGCATTTGTCCGGGAAGGTGAGGGTTAAGCCAGACTCGCTACATCAAGACCAGACACCGGGTGGCTAAGCGGGGCACGTGATTAGAAGATGCTGGCAGACTTAGGCCAGAGGCTCTGCTTCCCAACTGAAATTGCAGAAACCAACCTCAGACCAGACATTGTGCTATGGTGGGCCTCACTCCATCTCGATTATATCATCGAGCTTACAATGCCCTGGGAGGATGTAGTGGAGGAGGCCTACGAGTGCAAGAAGCTGAGGTATGCTGAGCTTGCAGCCGAAGTGCAACAACGTGGCTGGAAAGCAGGGTCCAACCGGTCGAAGTAGGCTGCAGAGGATTTGTAGCCACATCAACATCAAGGCTACTCCCGGAGTTGGGAGTGTGAGGGAAGACACACCGACAAGCAGTCAAAGCCCTCTCCAGAGCTGCTGAAAAGGGTAGTCAGTGGTTCTGGATGAAGAGAAAGGATCCCATCTAGGCCCCCAAGTGAGTGAAAGGCATCTAGGGGGTGACCCCAGGACTCCGGGATTCACTGCTGAACCCTCCGGAGGTGTCGTGGGCCTATCAGCGAAACACTGAGGAAAGAGGGAGCCCACTTGATAACCCAGAAGATGTCATCATTCACTTGGCTACCACACAGAGTCTAGGCAGCAGGTCTCAGGAGTGCAAATGAGGGATATTAACACCTAGTCCTACATAACATACCATAGGGTAAATTGAAGAATAGTTTGAGAAAAACAGTGAAGAATTACACTGATAGTTAGATGAAGATTATTGCAAAGAAGGCTTGAATGGAATGTAAACTCCAATGTGATTTACACAGGTGGAATAGCCCAATCCCATCCTGCATGTTCCATGTAACTCAATATATTTTGCATCCAGTAATGGAGGATAACTGATTTCACTTTCACTGTCATCTCCCCTCACTTCCACAAAGACCTCGTATTTTCAGAGGACAACTGTCAGTCTTTAGCTTGACTTGTGCTTTCCCTGATACTTCAAATTTGAAAGTACTGGCAGCCACAGAGGTTCTGTTGTCGGAATGCCAACACCCACTCATCACAATATGGCTCAGTGTCACATCCAATAACTGTACTGTGACAACCAGACTGTTCAGTGGAAATTGAACTCCCGCCAAGTAGGATGCAAGGAAGAGAAAGTCGTGTAAACTAATCACTCTCCTGTGAATGTACCAGCTTCATCTGCCCAGCTTTCCAAAGCATACATGGCTGATCGCTCAACATTCATCGTTTTTTATTCTGTAATTCCTGAAAGTAGCATCAGGAAACTCTTTAAAAATATGAAAGAGAAATTGGCTCAGGTTTGCATGTCTCCACTCTACTGTGGCAATGGGCAATTTACTTGAGAGGTTTGCCCCTCCTTCCCCATATGCTGCCTGACCTCTTGAGCTTTTCAGGCATTTCATTTCAGATTTCCTGCACCTGCAGTTTTTTTGATTTCCATCTGGGAAACACACAGCTCTAGCAATGCACGTGCACCCAAAAGGTCTGCAGCTTTTGGTCACTGAACCACCATAATGCAGAACTGCATACCAGGTCCTGGGCATCAGAACACTGATGTGACAGGAGGGAAAAAGGTCAAGAGAGAAAGTAGTGTGAAATGGGAGTTGGAAATCAGCACAGCACACATACTATTAGACATTACGTAACACATTGAAAAACATCTTAAGTAAAATACTGTAGAGGCTGGAAACTTGAAGCAAACATCTGACAATTCTCACCTTAGTTCTTTGAAGCATTTAAGAGTGTATGAACAATACTGTACTAACCAATAGTGTGGATATGGGTTAGTATATATGTCCACTGTACACAAGACAATATTAATCTACACAAAACAGTGTCTGTTGCATTTCATTTTTCATATTTAAGTCTGTGAGAACTCTCAAGTATCCCCCTCCCTCATTTTATTTTCCTTGTGACTTATTCTCTCTCACATGTCTATCAACTCCCCTGACTCTCCAGCCACTCATCTGGGTAAGGGCAATTGACAGTAACCAACTAACCTACAGCACATCCTTCAGATGCACGGGAAACCAAAGCACCAGAAGACAACCCAGTTACAGAAAATAAGGGGGTGGGGGGGGAGGGGTCAGGATCAAATTCAGGTCGCAGCACTTCCTGTTATATAACTGTGCTGTCCCTGCTCTTAACATCTCCATAAAAGCAAGGTAATTCCTCAGAAAAGATTTAGTGAATGAACTGTAAAGATCATAAGAACATAAGAACATAAGAAGTAGGAGCAGGAGTAGGCCATCCGGCCCATCGAACCGGCCCCACCATTCAATAAAATCATGGCTGATCTGTCCGTAAATTCAGCTCCATCTACCTGCCTTTTCTCCATAACCCTTAATTCCCTTACTATATAAAAACCTATCTAACTGTTTCTTAAATATATTTAGTGAAGAAGCCTCAACTGCTTCCCTAGGCAGGGGATACTACAGATTCACCACTCTCTGGATAAAACAGTTTCCCCTCATCTCCATCCTAAATATTCTCCCCTTAACCTTGAGGCAATGTCCCCAGTTCTAGTCTCACCTATCAATGGAAACAACTTTCCTACTTCTATCTTATCTACCCCTTTCAAAATTTTGTATGTTTCTATAAGATCCCCTCTCATTCTTCTGAACTGCAGGGAGTATAGTCCCAGGCGACTCAATGTCTCCTCATATCTTCAATCTCTCAATCCCTTCATCCCTGGAATCACCCTGGTGAACCTCCTCTGCACTGCCTTCAAAGCCAGTATACCCTTCCTCAAGTGTGGAGACCAGAACTGCACACAGTACTCCAGGTGTGGCCTCACCAGTACCCTGTATAACTGCAGCATGACCTCCTTGCTCTTGAATTCAATCCCTCTAGCAATGAAGGCCAACATGGCCGTTGTCTTCTTAACAACCTGTTGTACCTGCAAGTCAACTTTTTGAGATTCATGCACAAGCATTCCCAAGTCCCTCTGCACAGCAGCATGCTGCTGTCTTTCACCATTTAAATAATAATCTGCTCTTAGACAATAGACAATAGGTGCAGAAGTAGACCATTCGGCCCTTCGAGCCTGCACCGCCATTCTGAGATCATGGCTGATCATCTACTATCAATACCCAGTTCCTGCCTTGTCCCCATAACCCTTGATACCCCTATCCATAAGATACCTATCTAGCTCCTTCTAGAAAGCATCCAGAGAATTGGCCTCCACTGCCTTCTGAGGCAGCGTGTTCCACACCTCCACAGCTCTCCGGGAGAAGTAGTTCCTCCTCAACTCTGTCCTAAATGACCTACCCCTTATTCTTAAACCATGCCCTCTGGTACTGGACTCTCCCAGCATCTGGAGCATATTTCTTGCCTCTATCTTGTCCAATCCCTTAATAATCTTATATGTCTCAATCAGATCCCCCCTCAATCTCCTTAATTCCAGCGTGTACGAGCCCAGTCTCTCTAACCTCTCTGCGTAAGACAATCCAGACATCCCAGGAATTAACCTAGTGAACCTACGTTGCACCTCCTCCACAGCCAGGATGTCCTTCCTTAACCCTGGAGACCAAAACTGCACACAACACTCCAGGTGTGGTCTCACCAGGGCCCTGTACAAATGCAAAAGGACTTGCTTGCTCTTGTATTCAATTCCCTTTGTAATAAAGGCCAACATTCCATTAGCCTTCTTCACTGCCTGCTGCACTTGCTCATTCACCTTCAGAGACTGATGAACAAGTACTCCTAGGTCGCTTTGTATTTCTCCCTTATCTAACTCCACACCGTTCAGATAATAATCTGTCTTCCTGTTCTTGCTCCCAAAGTGAATAACCTCACACTTATTCACATTAAACGCCATCTGCCAAGTTTCTGCCCACTCACCCAGCCTATCCAAGTCACCTTGAATTCTCCTAACATCCTCATCACATGTCACACTGCCACCCAGCTTAGTATCATCAGCAAACTTGCTGATGTTATTCACAATTCCTTCCTCTAAATCACTGACATAAATCGTAAACAGCTGTGGTCCCAATACCGAGCCCTGTAGCACCCCAATCACCACCTGCCATTCCGAGAAACACCCATTCACTGCAACCCTTTGTTTTCTATCTGCCAACCAGTTTTCTATCCATGTCAATATCCTCCCCCCAATGCCATGAGCTCTGATTTTAGCCACCAATCTCCCATATGCTACCTTATCAAATGCCTTCTGAAAGTCAAGGTACACCACATCCACTGGATCTCCCGCGTCTATCTTCCTGGTTTCATCCTCGAAAAACTCCAATAAATTAGTCAAGCATGATTTGCCCTTGGTAAATCCATGCTGGCTCGGCCCAATCCTATCACTGCTATCAAGATATGCCGCTATTTCATCTTTAATAATGGACTCTAGCACCTTCCCCACTACTGATGTTAGGCTAACAGGGCGATAGTTCTCTGTTTTCTCCCTCCCTCCTTTCTTAAAAAGTGGGATAACATTAGCCATTCGCCAATCCTCAGGAACTGATCCTGAATCTAAGGAACATTGGAAAATGATCACCAATGCATCTTCAATTTCCAGAGCCACCTCCTTTAGTACCCTAGGATGCAGACCATCTGGACCTGGGGATTTGTTCGCCTTCAGTCCCATCAGTATACTCATCACTGTTTCCTTCCTAATGTCAATCTGTTTCAGTTCCTCTGTTACCCTATGTCCTTGGCCCATCCATACATCTGGGAGATTGCTTGTGTCTTCCCTAGTGAAGACAGATCCAAAGTACTTATTAAATTCGTCTGCCATTTCTGTTTCCCATAACAATGTCTCCCAATTGATTCTTCAAGGGCCCAACATTGTTCTTAACTATCTTCCTTCTCTTCACATACCTAAAAAAACTTTTGCTATCCTCCTTTATATTCCTAGCTAGCCTGCGTTCATACCTCATTTTTTCTCCCCGTATTGCCTTTTTAGTTAAGTTCTGTTGCTCCTTAAAAATTTCCCAATCATCCGTCTTCCCACTCACCTTAGCTCTGTTATACTTGTTTAACGCTATGCTATCTCTGACTTCCTTTGTCAACCACTGTGGCCACTTTCCCACCTTTGAATCCTTCCTTCTCCGGGGGATGAACTGATTTTGAACCTTGTGCATTATTCCCAAGAATACCTGCCATTGCTGTTCCACTCTCTTTTCTGCTAGGATATCCGACCAGTCAACTTTGGCCAGCTCCTCCCTCATAGCTCCATAGTCTCCTTTGTTCAACTGCAATACTGACACTTCTGATCTGCCCTTATCCCTCTCAACTTGCAGATAAAAACTTATCATATTATGGTCACTACCTCCTAATGGCTCCTTTACTTCAAGATCACTTATCAAATCCTGTTCATTGCACAACACTAAATCCAGAATAGCCTTATCCCTGGTCGGCTCTCGTACAAGCTGCTCCAAAAATGCATCCCGTAGGCACTCTACAAACTCCCTATCCTGGGGTCCAGTACCAACCTGATTTTCCCAGTTCACCTGCATGTTGAAATCCCCCATAAATACTGCGACATTTCCTTTGCCACATGCCATTGTTAACTCCCTATTCAACTTGCACCCAATATCCATGCTACTGTTTGGGGGCCTGTAGATCCTTCCAAAGTGGATGATCTCGCATTTACCAACGTTGTATTCCATCTGCCAGACCTTGGCCGGCTCACATAACCTATCTATATCCCTCTGTATCCTCTGTACAATTTGCTTTTCCACTCAGTTTAGTGTCGTCAGCAAATTTTGCTACACTACACTCAGTGCCCTCTTCCAAATCATCAATGTAAATGCTAAACAGCTGCAGGCTCACACCGACCCCTGCGGCACCCCACTCACCACTGACTGCTAACCGGAGAAACACCCATTTATACCAACTCTCTGCCTTCTACTGGTTAACCAATCCACTATCCATGCCAATACACTTCCTCCGACTCCATGCATCCGCATCTTATTTATAAGTCTCTTGTGCGGCACCTTATCGAACGCCTTCTGGAAATCCAAGTATACGACATCCACCTGTTCCCCTCTATCCACTGCACTCATTATGTCCTCAAAGAACTCCAGTAAGTTTGTCAAACAGGACCTGCCCTTTCTGAATCCATGCTGCGTCTGTCTAATGGAACCACTCCTTTCTAAATGTTCCGCTATTTCTCCCTTAATGACAGCTTCAAGCATCTTCCCGACTACAGATGTTAAGCTAACTGGCCTATAGTTGCCCGTCTTTTGCCTACATATTTTTTTAAAAAGTGGCGTGACACTTGGTCTTCCAGTCCGCTGGGACCTGCCCGGAGCCTGGAGAGTTTTAATAAATGATTACCAACGCATCTACTATAACCTCCGCCAATTCCTTCAACACCCTGGGATCAAGCACATGAGATCAAGATCAGTCACCTAGAGTAGAGCACTCACTAAGCTGGATGACAGGAAAGTTGCCCAGCATCTCCACTGTAACCAGCTTCAGTGATGGCATTATTAGGTCTTCCAGCATTTTCAATTTCTTATTGATTATAAAATGTCACCTGATTTAATCCACTATTTAGTTTTATAAAGTGATTAACTTAATTGGCAATCATTGAAATCATTAAAATAAACCTGATCTTTCATGATTTCTAGAAGTTCAACTGGTTCTTACTCAGACTGTAATCACTTTTAAGATTATTAATTTTAAGTTTAAAATAATTTCTAGTATTAATTCTCATGACACCATGAGAATTTCACAAATAAAAATCTTTAAAGTATTAGAATTTATAAATTATTTAGAATTTATAAAATATTATCAATTCTAATTAGATTAGAAAATGTTCCACAATTCTTGCCTGATCAAAGTGTCTCCTTTCATTGCAAATAAAACATGAACAAAAGCTGTTATCACAGTTTTTGCTGCCATCTGATGGTTTATGTAATCAGCCTGTGATACCAGATGTGGTCCACTGTACGTAAACTCCTCAAGGAAACAAACCAGGAATGTTGGAGATATGTAGCCTATACTGTGTATGAAGGAGTTGCAATTGAGGTAGGACAATATACTTTAAATCCATCTCTCTGTTTTCCCTTTTAGATATTTTTGTGAAGTGTTTTCCACCCCAAGTTGCATCACAAGATGAGACAGGAGGAGGTGAGGCATCTGTTGTGAAAGGTGAGAGCCAGAGACAAAATGCTTTCAACAAACCCTATGACTGTCCTTCTGATGTCTCGACCAACACTCAGCCAGTACCACCAAGTAACAGATTAACTGCTGTTCAAAGGATGCAATGTGCAATATAAAAAAGTGTACTTCCTCATATGGCCGTCACTACAAGGCACCATACACAAGAGTGTAATGATTATGTTACTGCACCAGATCTCCAAAGACCTGTATTAATAATAAGTCAAAATTTGAATCTCAGATTTGCGTACAATAACACAAATCACAAGCTGAAGGTGAATGAGCCTAGGATTTACATTTCATTTTCAAAGTCTCAGAATGGGTGCAGCACCACGGCACAGCAGCCAGTATTGCTGTCCAACAGCTCCTAAGACTTCACCTCTACCCTGACCTCAGGTGTCGTCAGTGCGGAGTCTGCACAGTCCCAGCACGATCATGTCGGTCTTCTCCAGGTCGTCTGGTTTCCTTCCATATCTCAAGGACATGCTAGTACATTAGCTAGCTGCTGTAAATTACTCCTTTGCGCTGGTGCATGGGAAAAGGAATTGAAAGGGAGCGAATGGGCATGTGTGAGAAATAAAATTGTAGAGATAGAGGGAAATAATGGGAGGGCATGGGACCAACAGAATAGTTCACCTGGGATCTAGCATGAACCTGACTTTTTGTGTCACAACCAGGGCAAGATATGCCAAAATCTTTTCACGACCAACGAAGTATTGATGAAGAATGGTCACTGTTGCAATATGTGCACAACATCACTCCACAATCATATAAACAATGACCAGATAGTCTGTTTAACCACATCGTTTGAGATACAGATTGACAAGAGAGAAGCTAGAACTCCCTCATATTCTTTGAAAATGCCTTGTAATATTACACATGCTGCAAACATTCAGTATGAAACTGAAGAATTAACCTCGGCTTTCTGTTCAAGTCCTTGGTGGGCTTCTGAACCCATGACCTTGAGATTTAAAGGCAAGAGTCTACCTGCTAATTTATAACATAGCACTGTAAGTAGGGTTTTCTGCTTTAAGAAAAGTATCAGTTCTCATTATTTTCGGCCCAACTGATAAAATCTGTTAATGATTTGGGATTTTTCTGCCTATGTAAATATACATTCCTATATTACTATACAAGTCTTTGGCTTCAAATGAAATAGCACTCACAGTCATTCAAAAGGCCATTGGGTATCTTATTATGCAAGGCAGTATTTGAATATTATAAAGCATGCTGAAATAACTTACTTTCTTCCTTTGCAGAATCGTTGATCCCTCCAAGAGGACCACAACTTTGTCATGGTTTGTCATGTGCTTCAATGACCCAGAGAGCTATGTTGGCTGGAGTCGGGGCTTTATGTTTTGGCTCTTGGTAGGGTCACCCATGCCAAACAGGTCAAAGGATAGAGGCCAAATTAAAATTGGTCCACTGTTCTTCCAGGTTCAGGGGTTCAGCTCAATGCTGACAATCCTGACTGGTAACACAAAACTGTTACAGATATAGCAATAAAGAATTGTTCTATATCTGAGTGTGACGGTATTCCTGAGTGTCCACCTGGGACTTGCATGGCTGACAGTGGTGAAAACCAAGAGAAAGAACGGGCACGATGAAGGAAGCCCTGAACACTGCCAAAGATGGAGGACCTTCACTGCCGTCCGAAATGCCTGTGGTGTAACAGATAGTAAGCAAGAAAGAATCTTTGATCACTAACTATCTAATTTCAATCATTATATTAAACAATTTTTGTTGTTGATTCCATGTACAAACAGTGGGAATAGAATAACATCAAATTTTAGCACCTGGTATCATTATCCATGCTCTTTGTTTAGGTCTGCCGTTGTTTAAGTGCAAAGTGAAACAACCACCTGACTGCACTAAACAATCCCAGAGTAAAATTCTCATCTGTACGCCTCAGCTAATCACACTGGAGAAAATAAGGTTATTCAATCAAGCATGTCGGAATCAGTTCTTTGAAAGTACTATCTAATTGGGACCATTCCACTTTCCTTTCTCTATAACCCAACAAATTTTTCTTAACTTTCATATACAGTAATTTTCTTTTAAAAATTACTACTGAGTCTGTTTCCACCACTTATATGGGCAATGCATTCTAAAATCTTTATTGACTTCAGGGAGGGTGTGTGTTGGTACACACAGTCATGTTGATATCAGTGATGCTGAGGGTCCTGCATTTTATTGTATGCCTGCATTGCATCTTCCCTGTAATTAACACTTTATTCTGCACTCTGCTATTGTTTTTGCTTGTACTACCTCAATTTACTGATGTTATGAAATGATCTTTTTAAATACATGAGTGTATGTTCGTGGCCTGCTGTAGCCCTTACAATTCAAGGTTCAATGGGCTGTGCATTCACAAACACCCTCCTGCACACCACTGTTACAACGTGTGATTATTTGAGTTACCTTTGCCTTTCTGTGAGCTTGAACCAGTCTGGTCATTCTCCTCTGAGCTCTCTCATTAGCAAGATGTTTTTGCCCACAGAATTGCCATTCACTGAATTTTTCTTTTTGTTTCTCACACCAATCTCTAGAGACTGTTGTGCATGAAAATCCCAGGAGATCAACAGTTTCTAGAATTATTCAAACCACCCCATCTGGCATCACCATCATTCCATGGTCAAAGTCACTTAGATCACACTTCTTTCTCCATTCTGATGTTTGGTTTGAACTACAATGGAACCCCTTGACCATGTCTGCATGCTTTTATGTATTGTGTTTCTGCCACATGATGGCTGATTAGATATTTGCATTAACGAGGTGTACAAATGTACCTAATAAAGTGCCTACTGAGTATGGATGTCATGCAAAACAAAATTAATATAATACTAAACCAATTAAACCAGTTAAAGAGCTCACCCTGTAAAAGACAATTCTAACCTCCCTCTAGTTTTCTTACCACTTACCTCAGGCTACTGACCTCTTACCACAAGAAAGATTCTTAAATTTGCTAAATATCCATTTAACCATTCTGCATAGTAATATTAAAACATATTTTATATTTACATAGGAAGAAAAATCCCAAATCATTATCAGATTTTATCTACTTAGCAGAAAACTGATATAAATTACTTAACTCATTATTCAAACCCTACCTATGGTGCTGCAAATGGTGAATTAGCTGGGAGACTCCTGTCTTTTAAGTCTCAAATCATGGGAACTAGCTTTTCTAGCCTCACCATAGTTTATATTAGCCTTTCAAAAAAAAGCAGCAACTATAGATTGAAAACTGAATAAAGCACTACCTAGCCAATTACAATACTTGTAAGGCATGGAACCATACTCCTACTAACTTGTATTCTCAATCCCTAAAACTATCTGTGCTGGACCTGTAGCTTTAAACATGCCTTATAAACTCTTAATGGACACCTT
Organism: Mobula birostris; assembly: GCF_030028105.1. NCBI lineage: Eukaryota > Metazoa > Chordata > Chondrichthyes > Myliobatiformes > Myliobatidae > Mobula > Mobula birostris. Next base: position 11,762,970 of record NC_092393.1, on the reverse strand, counting down.
ACTGGTTAGGTATTAACTAGGAACTGGAATGAGACTAACTATCTCAATTCATATTGGATCCACAGCAACTTCCTTAAACCACTGTCCCAGTGCGGAGACTCAATTAGAACTCTGAGGCAATGTTTGATATCCAAGCATGTGTACAACCCAGTCTTTACCTGCAGGGTAGGTGGTTTTACCAGCAAAAAGTGGAAAGACTTTGCCTGTATCCCTGGAATTTATCAAAAGATTGAAATATAAAATCTGGATGAGGTGCATGTAGAGTGGAGAATCTGGAACTAGGGGTCACCCTTTTAAGTCAGGGATGAGGCAGCATTTTACTTCTAGGAGATCAAAAGTCTCATCTTTCAATATTTTTGAGCCAGATGTAAAGCAAAGGGGTGAAAGGTTACTGGGGCTGATGAGAATATTATCAGTCATGGTCTAATTACCTGACAGAGCAGGATTCAAAGGTCTGTTGCATGTAAAAATGTTCAATCATAGCAGCTTTGGCTATGACAGTAGCAACTGCAAACCAGTGGTGAACAGTGGTGAATGTTGTGCCAGTTCAACAGATACTGCATCCTGATAATGTCAAATTTCCTGAGTGTTATTGAGCACTGTTTATCTAGATACTGGTGAGAATCCTTATGTGCATCACACAGAAGGTGCAAAGGCTTTAGGGAGTTAAGTGGTAAGTGACTCACGGCAGGGCAGCCAGCCTCTGATCTGATATTCTATAGGCAACAAATTAAATGTTACAGATATAGTCAGTGGTGACCTCTTCAGGATGAAAGATGGTGTAGAATTTGGCAAAGATAGTGCAGTGGAGAGGTAGCTGCCCTGCTTACATTAAGATGGTCACTATCTTGCACATGATTTTTGCAGGTGTTATTTGCCACTTCTCAGTGCAACTTGAATGTTGCTCAGGGATAACTGCACATGGGTAAATTTGGTCTCATTAACTGTGTATTTACAAATTAGCTTATACTTCTCAGTGAAACTTCAAAATAATTAGATGTCCCTCGAACCATACTAGAAAGATCTCCGTCACTGCTTCCTGCTGCCCTCTCCTCCATGATTTGTTCACTGGTTGCAGCGAGCCTTCATGGAGCTTGGTAGAGTGCATCTCCAGAGTGATACAGGCAATGGATCTGTTGATTGAGTGGATGTAAGTTCTGATCACGAACAAGTTTTCTGTTCTTGCTCCTGCACTGGAGCAGGAGTCATATGTGTAAAGGAAACCTTTGTTCTCACATAGCCTCTTGCTGAGCTGACAGGATAGCTGAAAGATCCAGAGCAGAGATCAACACACCATAAGGTATAGGAGCAGAATTAGGCCATTCAGTCCATCGAGTCGGCTCCACCATTCCATCATGGCTGATTTATCATCCCTCTCAAACCCATTCTCTTACCTTCTCACCGTAATTTTGACACCCCGACTAGTCAAGAATCTATCAGCCTCCACTTTAAATATATTCAATGACTTGACCTCACAGCTGTCGGTGGCAATAAATTCCACAGATTCACCACCCTCTGGCAAAATAAACTCCTTCTCATCTTTGTTCTAAATGGATGTTCCTCTAGTCTAAGGCTGTGCCCTCTGGTCTTGGACTGCCGCACAATAGGAAACATCTTCTCCACATCCATTCTATCTAGGCCTTTCAATATTTAATAGATTTCAATGAGATTCCTCCCTCCGCCCATTCTTCTAAACTCCAGCCAGTACAGTACTACAGCCATCAAACACGCCTCATGTTAACTCATTCATTCTCCACCCACTCTTCTAAACTCCAGCCAGTACAGTACTACAGCCATCAAACACGCCTCATGTTAACTCATTCATTCCTCCACCCACTCTTCTAAACTCCAGCCAGTATAGTACTAGAGCCATCAAACACGCGTCATGTTAACTCATTCATTCCTGGAATCTTTCTTGTGAACCTTCACTGCATCCTCTCCAATGTCAGCACATCATTTCCTAGATAAGGGACTCAAAACTGCTCACCTGAAACATCGACTGTACCTCTTCCTAGAGATGCTGCCTGGCCTGCTGCGTTCACCAGCAACTTTGATGTGTGTTGCTGTCCATCACATCCTTGCTCTTATATTCCAGTGCTCTTGAAATGAATGTTAACATTGCATTTGTCTTCCTTACCAGTGATTCAACCTGCAAGTTAACCTTTAGGGAATCCTGCACAATGACTCCCAAGTCCCATAGCACCTATGATTTTTGAATTTTCTCCCTTTAGAAAATAGTCCAGGCCTTATCCCTTATACCAAAGTGCATGACCATACACTTCCCAACACTGTATTGCATCTGCCAGTTCTTTACCCATTCTCCTAATCTGTCTAAGTCCTCCTGCAACCTCCTTGCTTCCTCAACACTATCTGCCCTTCCACCTATCGTCATATCATATGCAAACCTGGCCACAAAACCATCAATTTTGCCATCCAAATCATTGACATATAATGTAAAAAGAAGTGGTCCCAACACTGAGCCCTGCGGAACACCACTAACAAATGGCAGCCAACCAGAAAAGGTTCCCTTTATTCCCACTCTTTGCTTCCTGCCAATCAACCAATGATCTATCCATGCTAGCATCTTTCCTGTAATACCATAGTCTCTTAACTTATTAAGCAGCCTCATGTGCAGCACCTTGTCAAAGGTGTTCCGAAAATCCAAGCACACAACATCCACCAATTCTCCTTTGTCTATCCTGCTTGTTATTTCCTCAAGGAATTCCAACAGATTCATCAGGCAATATTTTCCCTTCAGGAAACCATGCTGGCTTTGGCTTATTTTATCATGAGCTTCAGGTATCCCAAAACCACATCCTTAACAATTGATTCCAACATCTTCCCAAACACTGAAATCTGGCTAACAGCCCCATAGTTTACTTTCTTCTGCCTCCCTCCCTTCTTGAACAGGAAGGCAGATTACTATCTGAATGGTGTCAAGTTAGGAAAAGGGGAAGTGCAACGAGATTTAGGTGTCCTTGTTCATTCGTCACTGAAAGTAAGCATGCAGGTACAGTAGGCAGTGAAGAAAACTAATGGCATGTTGACCTTCATAACAAGGGGAGTTGAATATAGGAGCAAAGAGGTCCTTCTGCAGTTGTACAGGGCCCTGGTGAGACCACACCTGGAGTATTGCGTGCAGTTTTGGTCTCCAAATTTGAGGAAGGACATTCTTGCTATTGAGGGAGTGCAGCGTAGGTTCACGAGGTTAATTCCCGGAATGGCGGGACTGTCATATATTGAAAGACTGGAGCAACTGGGCTTGTATACACTGGAATTTAGAAGGATGAGAAGGGATCTGATTGACACATATAAGATTATTAAGGGATTGGACACGCTAGAGGCAGGAAACATGTTCCCGATGTTGGGAGAGTCCAGAACCAGAGGCCACAGTTTAAGAATAAGGGGTAGGCCATTTAGGACAGAGTTGAGGAAAAACTCTTTCACGCAGTGAGTTGTGGATCTGTGGAATGCTCTGCCTCAGAAGGCAGTGGAGGCCAATCCTCTGGATGTTTTCAAGAAACAGTTAGATAGAGCTCTTACAGATAGTGGAGTCAAGGGATATGGGGAGAAGGCAGGAACTGGATACTGATTGTGGATGATCAGCCATGATCATAGTGAATGGCGTTGCTGGCTCGAAGGGCCGAATGGCCTACTCCTGCACCTATTGTCTATTGAAGAGTGGAGTGACATTGGCAATTTTCCAGCCCTTCAGAACATTGCCAAAATCTAGTGATTCTTGAAAGATCATTACTAATGCCTCCACAATCGCTTCAGCTACTCTTTCAGTGCCCTAGGGTGTAGTCCATCTGGTCCAGGTGACTTAACTGCCTTCACACCATTCAGCTTTGCAACCACCTTCTCTTCAGTAATAGCAACTGCACTCACTTCTGCCCTGACACTCCCAAACTTCCAGCATACTGCTAATAACAGGAATTCTGCAGATGCTGGAAATTCAAGCAACACACATCAAAGTTGCTGGTGAACGCAGCAGCCCAGCAGCATCTCGAGGAAGAGGTATAGTCGACATTTCAGGCCGAGACCCTTCGTCAGGACTAACTGAAGGAAGAGTTAGTAAGAGATTTGAAAGTGGGAGGGGGAGATCCAAAATGATAGGAGAAGACAGGAGGGAGAGGGATGGAGCCAAGAGCTGGACAGGTGATTGGCAAAGGGATATGAGAGGATCATGGGACAGGAGGTCCGGGAAGAAAGACGGGGGGGGGGGGGGAGGGACCAGAGGATGGGCAAGGGGTATAGTCAGAGGGACAGAGGGAGAAAAAGGAGAGTGAGAGAAAGAATGTGTGTATAAAAATAAATAACGGATGGGGTACTTGGGGGAGGTGGGGCATTAGCGGAAGTTAGAGAAGCCGATGTTCATGCCATCAGGTTGGAGGCTACCCAGACGGAATATAAGGTGTTGTTCCTCCAACCTGAGTGTGGCTTCATCTTTACAATAGAGGAGGCCGTGGATAGACATGTCAGAATGGGAATGGGATGTGGAATTAAAATGTGTGGCCACTGGGAGATCCTGCTTTCTCTGGCGGACAGAGTGTAGGTGTTCAGCAAAGCGGTCTCCCAGTCTGTGTCGGGTCTCGCCAATATATAGAAGGCCACATCGGGAGCACCGGACGCAGTATATCACCCCAGCCGACTCACAGGTGAAGTGTCCCCTCATTTGGAAGGACTGTCTGGGGCCCTGAATGGTTCCCCTGGTCCTCACCTACCACCCCACCAGCCTCCGGGTCCAACATATTATTCTCCGTAACTTCCGCCACCTCCAACGGGATCCCACCACTAAGCACATCTTTCCCTCCTCACCTCTCTCTGCTTTCCGCAGGGATCGCTCCCTACGCGAGTCCCTCGTCCATTCGTCCCCCCCCCATCCCTCCCCACTGATCTCCCTCCTGGCACTTATCCTTGTAAGTGGAACAAGTGCTACACATGCCCTTACACTTCCCCCCTTACCACCATTCAGGGCCCCAAACAGTTCTTCCAAGTGAGGCGACACTTCACCTGTGAGTCGGCTGGGGTAATATATTGTGTCCGGTACTCCCGATGTGGCCTTCTATATAATGGCGAGACCCAATGCAGACTGGGAGACCGCTTTGCTGAACACCTACGCTCTGTCCGCCAGAGAAAGCAGGATCTCCCAGTGGCCACACATTTTAATTCCACATCCCATTCCCATTCTGACATGTCTATCCACGGCCTCCTCTACTATAAAGATGAATCCACACTCAGGTTGGAGGAACACCACCTTATATTCCGTCTGGGTAGCCTCCAATCTGATGGCATGAACATCGACTTCTCTAACTTCCGCTAATGCCCCACCTCCCCCTCATACTCCATCCGTTATTTGTTTTTATACACACATTCTTTCTCTCACTCTCCTTTTTCTCCCTCTGTCCCTCTGACTATACCCCTTGCCCATTCTCTGGGTTCCCCCCCCCTTGTCTTTCTCCCCGGACCTCCTGTCCCATGATCCTCTCATATCCCCTTTGCCAATCACCTGTCCAGCTCTTGGCTCCATCCCTCCCCCTCCAGTCTTCTCCTATCATTTTGGATCTCCACCTCCCCCTCCCACTTTCAAATCTCTTACTAACTCTTCCTTCAGTTAGTCCTGACGAAGGGTCTCGGCCTAAAAACGTCGACTGTACCTCTTCCTAGAGATGCTGCCTGGCCTGCTGCGTTCACCAGCAACTTTGATGTGTGTAGCATACTGCTAATGTCTTCCACAGTGAACTCAGATGCAAAATAACCTATTTTGTTCATGCACCATCTCCTTGTACCCCATTACTACCTCTCCAGCTTCATTTTCCAGTGGTCAGATATCTACTCTCGCCCTCTCTCTAATTCTTTGTACAGTACTATGCAAATATCTTAAGCACATATAAAAAATCTACAAGCTGTAATGCTTTCATAGGTAATGAAATGAAAAGTTTCTAAATACCAAAAAAATTACTATAAAGAGCAGTAAACAGTAAAAATCTAAATCAAATCATTATTTCGCCAACTGCATCAATTCTCTTAGGTACACTATGGTGCAGTTTTATAAGAAAATCGGCTGGCAGATTGTTCCAAGCATCTTGGAGAACTTGCTATAGTTCTTAGAAACATAGAAACATTGAAAATAGGTGCAGGAGTAGGCCATTCGGCCCTTCGAGCCTGCACCGCCATTTATTATGATCATGGCTGATCATCCAACTCAGAACACCGCCCCAGCCTTCCCTCCATACCCCCTGACCCCCGTAGCCACAAGGGCCATATCTAACTCCCTCTTAAATATAGCCAATGAACTGGCCTCAACTGTTTCCTGTGGCAGAGAATTCCACAGATTCACCACTCTCTGTGTGAAGAAGTTTTTCCTAATCTCGGCCCTAAAAGGCTTCCCCTCTATCCTTAAACTGTGGCCCCTCGTTTTGGACTTCCCCAACATTGGGAACAATCTTCCTGCATCTAGCCTGTCCAATCCCTTTAGGATTTTATACGTTTCAATCAGATCCCCCCTCAATCTTCTAAATTCCAACGAGTACAAGGCCAGTTCATCCAGTCTTTCTTCATATGAAAGTCCTGCCATCCCAGGAATCAATCTGGTGAACCTTCTTTGTACTCCCTCTATGGCAAGGATGTCTTTCCTCAGATTAGGGGACCAAAACTGCACACAATACTCCAGGTGTGGTCTCACCAAGGCCTTGTACAACTGCAGTAGTACCTCCCTGCTCCTGTACTCGAATCCTCTCGCTATAAATGCCAGCATACCATTCGCCCTTTTCACCGCCTGCTGTACCTCCATGCCCACTTTCAATGACTGGTGTATAATGACACCCAGGTCTCGTTGCACCTCCCCTTTTCCTAATCGGCCACCATTCAGATAATAATCTGTTTTCCTATTTTTGCCACCAAAGTGGATAACTTCACATTTATCCACATTAAATTGCATCTGCCATGAATTTGCCCACTCACCCAACCTATCCAAGTCACCCTGCATCCTCTTAGCATCCTCCTCACAGCTAACACTGCCACCCAGCTTCGTGTCATCCGCAAACTTGGAGATGCTGCATTTAATTCCCTCATCTAAGTCATTAATATATATTGTAAACAACTGGGGTCCCAGCACTGAGCCTTGCGGTACCCCACTAGTCACCGCCTGCCATTCTGAAAAGGTCCCGTTTATTCCCACTCTTTGCTTCCTGTCTGCTAACCAATTCTCCACCCACACCAATACCTTATCCCCAATACCGTGTGCTTTAAGTTTGCACACTAATCTCCTGTGTGGGACCTTGTCAAAAGCCTTTTGAAAATCCAAATACACCACATCCACTGGTTCTCCCCTATCCACTCTACTAGTTAGATCCTCAAAAAATTCTATGAGATTCGTCAGACATGATTTTCCTTTCACAAATCCATTCTTCTGCAGCTTTTGGCTGTCTCACTTGCTTCAGTCTCTCAGGTAATCCCAAACAGCCTTGACGATGTTGAGATCAAGGCTCTGTGGAGGCCATACCATCTGAAATCATATAAAAATCTCAGGTACCCAAGATTTTTGTACACTGCTGTATATCTGTAAAAACCTTTGGTACCGTCTTTTATATTATTGGCCATCTTACCTTCATATTTCATCTCTTCCCTCCTTATGTCTTTTTAGTTGCCATCTGTTGGTTTTTAAAAGAATCCCAATCCTCTACCTTCCAGTAATTTTAGCTATATAATATGACCTCTCGTTCACTTTCATGTTATTTTTGATTTCCCTTGTCATGATACTGTCGTCCTGCCTTTAGAATACTTCTACTTCTTTAGAAAGTATCTATCCTGCACCTTCCAAATTTCTCCCAAAACTCCAACCATTGCTGTCTGCCATCATCCCTGCAGTGTTACCTTCCAATCGACTCTGGCCAGCTCCTCTCTCATACCTCTATAATTCCCTTTACTCCACTGTTAAACTGATACACTTGGCTTTAGCTTCTCCCCCTCAAATTGCAGAGTGAATTCTATCATAATATGATCACTGCCTCCTTAGGATCCTTTACCTTAAGCTCCCTAATCAAATCCAGTTCATTATACAACACACAATCCAGAATAGTCTATCCCCTAGTAGGTTCAACCACAAGCTGCTCTAAAAAGTCATCTTGTGGGCATTCTACAGATTCCCCTTCTTGGGATCCAGCACCAATCTGATTTTCCCAATTTACCTGTATATTGAAATCCTCCAAGACTATTGTAACATTGCCCTTTTGAAATGCATTTTCTATCTCCTGTTGAAATCTGTAGCCACATCCTGGGTACTATTCAGAGAACTCTATATAACTGCCATCAGGGTCTTTTTAATCCTTGCAGTTTCTTAACTCTACCCACAAGGATTACATCTTTCAGTCCTATGTCACATTCTTCTCAGGATTTCATTTCATTTTTTTTTTACCAATAGTCACCCCAACCCCTCTGCCTACCATTTCAATACAATGTGTCCTGTATTCGTCACCCTTTCCAGTTTTGTAGCTCATCCCACTGACTGTAATTTTACCCTATCATCTGTCTGTCCTTCCTGACACTCACTGCACACTGCATCGTCTTGTATATCAACTGACCTGCCCTCAGCCTTATCACTTCAGTTCCCATCCCCCTGCCAAACTAGTTTAAATCCTTCCCAACAGGTCTAGCAAATGTGCCCACAAAGATATTGATCCTCCTCGGGTTCAGGTGTAACTCGTCCTGTTCCAGTGATCCAGAAATCTGAAACTGTGCCCCCTACACCAGTTCCTCAGCCACACATTCATCTGCCAAATCATCCTTTTCTTACCCTCACTGGCACGTGGCAAAAACAGCAATCCAGAGATTATTACCCTGGAGATCATGTTTTTCAGCTTTCTACCTCTCTAAATTCTCTCTTCAGGATCTACTCCCTTTTCCTACCTACGTCAATGGTGCCAATATGTAATAAGAGTTCTGGCTGCTCACCCTCCCTTCCCCCTTTAGAATGCTGTGGACCCAATACGAGATGTCCCTGACCCTGGCACCTTGAACATACCATTCTGATATCTCTTTCAAATCCACAAAATCAAAATCTCCTGTCTGCTCTTCTAACTGTGGAATCCCCTATCACTGCTGCAGCCCTCTTCTCCCCACTTACCTTCTGAGCCGCAGGGTCAGAAGACTGGTCCCTGCAGCTTCCCCCCAGTAGGTCATCTCCCCACACCCTCTCAACAGTATCCAAAGCAATATAGTTATTATTGAGGGGAACGTCCACAGAGGTATTCTGCTTCGGCTGTCCATTTCTTTAACATCTGACAGTCAGCCAAGTATCTGACTCCTGCAGGCTAGGGGTGACTAACATCCTGCAGCTCCTGTATATCATCTCCTCAGTTTCCTGTATGAGCCGAATGTCATTGAGCTGCAGTTCCTAGCTCCTTAACATGTTCTCTAAGAGCTATAGCTCAGTCCACTTGGTGCAGATGTGATTATCAGAGAGGCTGGAGACCTCCCAGAATTCCATCTCACACAAAGAACACAACACAGCCCCCGAAACCATCCTCACTGCACTAATCGACGAAAAATGCAGAAGAAGAAACATACCTCGCCCAAGCCTGTTAAGCCAAAGCCTCCCCACTCTAACACTGGCCCACTCACACATGGCCCCTCCACTTCGCCCTATGTTATTTTTATTTTCCTTTGCTAATGAATCATGATTCAATTGGGCCACTGGAAAAAGCCAAAAGCCCACAAACACTTTTTTTAAATCTCTCGCCATGACCTGTATGTAGCCTCCTCTCTTGATTGGATTAGGCCACCGGAAAAAAGCCAGAAGCTTCAAACGTTCCTTTTTAAATCTCTCACCATGACCTGTGTGATATTAAGGGATTTGGGCAGGACGGTAGCATAGCAGTTAGTGTAACACTATTACAATACAAGCTGTAAGATCAGAGTTCAATTCCCACTGCTGTCTGTGAGCATTTTATACATTCTCCCCGTGGCTGCGTGGTTTCTGCCAGGTGCTTCAGTTTGCTCCCACATTCCAAAGATGTACGGTTAGAGTTAGCGAGTTGTGGGCATGCAATGTTGGCGCTGGAAGCATGGCACACTTGTGGACTTCCCAGCATAATTCTCACAGATCTGATATGATGTTAACCAAGCATTTCACTATGTTTCGATGTACAGGTGACAAATTAAGCTAAAATTAAATTTAAAAATCTGTTAAAGGGTGTGGGGCAGTGCAGGAAAGTAGCACTAAGGTAAAAGATTAGTCATGATCAGAATGAATGTTGGAAAAAGCACCAACATTTGAATGGCATACTTCTGCTCTCATTTCTTATGACAGTGCAACTTTAACTGACTCTTCCACCACCTCTTAGCGTGGTTCAGTGTTAAACTTTTGGTTCATTACACATCTGTAACAATCTCAGATAGTTTAGTAGCTAAAGGAACTGTAGAATGGCAAGATTCTGTTGAAAAATGCTTCAAAAAATGGGAGAATTAACTCACTAAAATCACATGGACAAGCACCATGTTCCAAATTTGGGCCCAGGTGAATGGTTTGTTATTGGAGACTGGGTTATCAACTGAAGGAGGACCCCAAATAACTCCATTCTTCCTGCTTCCTACTGTTAAGTTGCTCACAAAGTAATTAATATCTAAGATAAAGCATTTGGCTAGAAAATCTCATTATGTGATTACGAACATAGGAATCATAATAATTAACTGTTGTTGGGCTTTTTTTTTAAGAGTGATTTGCCAAATGATTATCAACCTTGTTTTAACTCCTTTCACAAAATCAACAGAATAGTTTACAATTCTCTCTCTTCTCACTTTGAACCTTGAACTATATTTGCATGTGTGCCCTGATTACTTTTAATGTTCTTCTGAGCAGTCCGATTAGTAATCAGTTACATAATTAAGAACATGGGAGAAATAGACCATTCAGTCATACCTGAATATAACCATATCTCTACTTATATTATACCATTGTACTTCAAGTCAAACATCAGTATGATAACTAAATCAGCAATCCAAAAACTTAAGAGTGTACTACAGCCGAGGAAGAACATAGAACAGTACAGCACAGGGAAATGCCATTCGGCCCACAATGTTGAGACGAACCAAATAAAAAGCAATTCAAAAACACTCAAACCCCATGCCCATGTCCCGATCTTCCCATCCAAATGTCTCTTAAAATCCTCTAATGTACTGTATTTGCCTCTAAGCTTACCCCTCATATCCCCTTTGAACCTATCTTCGCTCACCTTCAATACATGCCATCTGGTATTAGACAGTAAAGAGAGAGGGGTGAAGAGACAGAATATAGGCGCGCGTGCACGCGCGCACACACACACACAAATACACACGCACAGTATACACTGCAGGTTCTGAGATACAAAACAAAATAAACAAGATAAAATGAGACTGATTTTCATCTGGCAAATCTTCTTCTGTAAGCAAGTTCAACAAAAGATAATTGTTCTAAACCCCACAGTTGTAATTGCACAAAGATTTTCAAGCCAAATGCCTTATCTCTTCTCGACAGTTTTAATTACTGTGTGAGCAACTTAACAACTGGGGGGGAGAAAAGGAAAGGAGAAATGTGACAATTCAAGCTCCTGTTTAAGAAAATTTTATCTCTGAAAGTTTATGCTAACCTAAAACTGTCAATATACTTTAGTTTTTTGGCAGTAAATATCTCAGTACTTCTGTATCTTGGAACATATACAAGTCACAGAGTTGTTCCTGAGAATAAAGATCTGTAGCTTCACAGTGTTTAAAGCCTTTATAATGGCAGCCGCTACAGTTAAGCTCACTCATTCTTTCTGCAGCGTTTTGAAATGTTTAGAGAAATTGAGAAGTGATATGATTGATATTGTTATGACTTCAAAGAGGCTAAATATAAAGGCAACCACTACAGGCTAATCCACAACATCCAGAACAGTAAAACAAAGAACGTATGCTAAATTTGAAGATGGGTATTCAAAATCATTGGCAATGAGATAGGCTGAGGGAGTGTGGGCCAGCAGTGCAGACGTCCTACTAAATTTATCCAGGCTATTATTACAATAACTTTGTTTTATTTAGCAACCTAGTTTGCCAATTGGCAATCAGTCCATATTGCACAGAAAAGCATATGGCAGGATCCTACAATCAAGGACACTTGGGGATAGCCCTTGGCAATTGGGAGTGGGGAGGAAGTAAGAGATCTATGTTTGCTGTAAGGTGAAACCATTTAGCATTAACATTTTGACATGTGGTATTGAGGATACCACAAATCTAAATGCAGCAAGCTTTAAAAGAATCGATGACCTTGAAGCCTATGATTCTCAAAACCTACTACTATTATGGCTTCTCTTGACATCCTCCCCCCTCTGAGGTATTTTATGGACCAAGTGACAGAAACAGTTATTAGGATTAGTCCAAATCTCCATTAATACTGCATTGCACAAACACCAGGGTATGTAAAATGTGAACCAGATGGATATAACAAACAAAGGAAACTATAGTTGTAGTGTGGTTGGATTGCCACTAGGTGCCACATAAAAGGGAGATGCACAGGAGCTCAGAAGACTTTTAGCATGGATTTAAAACTGATTATTACATTGAAGACAGACAGTTGGAATACGCCGGTCTTTTTCAAGCTGGAAGGATGTAACCAATGGGTCACACTAAGGATCAGTTCTTGGCCTGCAATTACTTACTACTGACATTAATGACCTGGAACCGGAAGCAGAGTGCAAGGCATCTGAAGTTTGCCAGTGACACTAAAATAACAGGAAGGCACCTTGCAGTGAGGATATTTGGACTCTTATCATGAAATATGCTTAGTTTAATGGAAGGAATCAGGGCAACTGGAGTTTAATGTAGTAAACTAAGGTCATGTACTTCAGTAAGATGGATCATAAGTCAGACTACTAACTAAGTAGAGTGAAATGAGTGAAGTTACAGAGGCATCTTGGTGTGTAAGTTCAGAAAGTAATTAGGAAGGCAAATGACAAACAGTATTTGTCTTTACTGGAATGAGGTTGAGTTTAAATATAGGGAAGTATCATTACAATTGTAGAGAATGCTTCCCAGGCCACACCTGGAGTACTGGGCACTTCTGGTCCCCTTATTTAAGAAAGAATATATAAAATATATTCCATCAACCTAATTCCTGGCTTGAGACAGTTGTCCTTTCATGAGCTGATAAGGATATTGGATCTCCATTCTACAGACTTTAGAAGAATGAAGTGACCTTGCTGAAAGAAGCAAGACCTTAAGGAAGCAATGACAGCGTAGATGTTTCCACTATTGAGAGAGTCGCGAACAAGGGGACAAGGTAAGAGGTTGGTCCTTTAAAACAAAGGTACAGAGGAGTTTCTTCACAGAGGGAAGTGAATTTCTGGAATTCACTACCCGGGAGGATTATGGAGGCTATATAATTGCAAGTACTGAAAGAGGAAGTAGATGAATTTTTGAAAATGAGAACTACAGTGCTATGGGGAACTGGCCCAAGAAGATCTGGAGTAAATCAGCCCTGACCATACTGAACAGCAGGACAAGTTTGAGAGACCAGGTGCTTCACTTCTGTTCCTATGTTCCTGTACTCTTGTACTTTTGATTTATTTTTATATCCAAAAAACTCCATATCAATTATATTTAACACTCTGCAGTTTCATTGTAACTTTTTCATAATCTGGATCGCATTCTAATTGCAGGGAGAGGATATCTTATATCAATAAAGTCCAAGCAAGCCAAGGCCAAGCAAGACAAGGATGTCAATCAAGGATTTCAGAAAATCATTGATAACAAATTCAAGTTTAATGGACAAAAAAGGAGGAAAAGTGAGTCAATCCAGGCAACTCCAACATATCCTACTGAACATTTGCACAATTTCCCATTATTTTCTACTCAGCATTAAGAACTCCTTCACTTACCATTCCATGATGCCACCATTTTGCTATCGAGATGAGGTCGCGGCCTCTGTTTCCTGACTTCACACAGCCTGGTTCTGCATGTACTCAGAATGTCTTTGACCTTCTCTATCTCCAAGCCAAACTTAGCAGCTGTCAGCTCGAGTGAGTAACGGACTATGAGGACATTCTTATTTTTCAGTTCTCCATGAAGATCCTACAAAGCATGAAGAGGCTTTAAAAAGCACAGTTAAAAGAAATGCAGAAACAACTTTATGTCAATCATATCTCCCATTTGTCTCAATTTAAGCCAGGAAACTCTGGGCCATGTGGGAATGACAACTGTGAGACTATAAGCAGGAGAACAGGTCTTGCTTTCAGTGACCAGACCACAGTGATAGTATCACAGCCATTTATGCTCCTGACTGTTTTCTGGAAACTTCTTGGTTGAAATACTAAAAATCAAAACAAGGTTAAAAATCAATCTTGGAAATTTATAGAAAGTCAAGAAAGAACTTCTCAGACAATTCTTTTCCTTTATTCTTTTTTAAATCGTTCCTAGATTTCATACTATTGGTGGAAGATAGGAATAACTGTGGAAGTCTTTAAGACTTCATGTGACATAGCTAGCCTATTCTTGCTCTTCAATTCCATACATTTGAATAGTTGTAATAATTCCCCTCACAAACATGATATGAATGAGCTCAACGACCATCACTGAATCGTAGCCGAAGGATGGTTGTAGTTGGGAGCAGAATTCCAAGGTTGTTTCGAAGGGATAGGAAGGTCGGTAGAGGGGGTGGCATGGCTCTGCTGGTAAAGAGTGGCATCAAATTAGTAGAAAGATGTGACATATGATCGGAAGATACTGAATCCTTGTAGGCTGAGTTAAGAAACAGCAAGGGTAAAAGGACCCTGATGGCATTTATATACAGGCTTCCAAACAGTAGCTGGGATGTGGTCCACAGATTACAACAGTAAATAGAAAAGGCATGTCAAAAGGGCAATGTTATGATAGTCATGCGAGATTTCCACATGCAGGTTACTTGGGAAAATCAGGTTGTAAATGGATTTTGAATGCCTATGAGATGACTTTTTAGAGCAGTTTGTTGTTAAGCCTACTAGAGGATCAGCTATACTGGACTGGGTGTTATGCAATGAACCGGAGGTGATTAGGGAGCTTAAGGTAGAGTACCCTTAGGAAGCAGTGATCACAATATCACAGTGAGTTCAACTTGAAATTTGATAGACAGAAAGTTATGCCTGACATAACAGCGTTTCAGTGAAGTAAAGGAAATTACAGTGATATGAGAGAGGAGTTGGCTAAAGTAACAGGAGGAGATGTTGGCAGGGATGACAGCAGAGCAGCAATGGTGTGAGTTTCTAAGAAAAATTAGGAAGGTACAGGATAGATGTATTCCAAAGACAAAGAAATACTCAAATGGCAAAATCGTACATCATGGCTAACAAGAAACATCAAAGCTAACGTAAAAGCAAAAGAGAGGGTATACAACAACTCAAGAGTTTGTGGGAAGACAGAAGATTGGGAAGCTTTTAAAACCCTACAGAGAGCAACTAAAAGAGTTTTTAGGAGGCTAAAGATGAAATATCAAAGCAAGCTAGGAATATCAAAGTGGATAGTAAAAGCTTCTGCAAGTATGCAAAAAATAAAAGACAGATGAGAGTGGATATAGGACCAGTATTGTGATCAGTTTCGGGTTCCTCATCTGGGCTGGCATTGGAGTGGGTTCAGAGGAGGTTCAAAAGGATGATTCTGGGAATGAAAGGGTGATCATACAAGGAACATTTGATAGCTCTGGGTCTGAACTCGCTGGAATTTAGAAGGATGAGGGGGGAACAGGATCAGCTATGAATGAATGGTGGAGCAGACTCTATGGGCCAAATGACTCAATTCTGCTCTTATGTCTTCAGGTTTTATAACTATTCAAGTACATAGAAAGAGAACTACTGGGGAAAATCAGTGTTTTTGCCATCCTTTCCTTCCTGGTTCAAGTGTGACTCAGAACTCAAACCAATGTGATTAATTTTACTTGCCCTTTGAAATGTTCAAGAAAACTATTAGTTGCATCAAATAATCTACCAAATATGAAACCAGATGGGTCACACAGCATTAAACCAGGTATCAGACTCAGAAGTGTCAGTCAATCCTGCAAATCCATTGATATTGTTGTACTTGAGCACGATTCAAAGTGCTTCCCCATAGATTATAGATACATGGTTATGTTCATGTTTCTTAGCCAACACCCGAGACTCTTCCATCACCATCTCCATGCAGCATTTTTGTTTTCCAGTTGAAATTACTGTTTTCACTTTTTCCCATATTGTTCTCCCTTTGCCTGATCTTTACGCACTTACTAACCTCTCTGTATCCCCTGGTTATCCCATCATATCCTTTTCTCAACTACTTTCCCAAATCCAGGCAACATCCCGGTAAACATTCTCCATACTCTTTCATTATCAAATTTAGCAGTCTTATTCCACAGTGCCTTCATCTTCATCATTGATATCAACTGTAAGAAGGGCCCAGCCCAGGTTTGAATCCTGTGGCATGCTATTCACTACATCTTGCCAACCGGTCAAAAAAACATTTATGCCTATTCTCAGTTTTCCGTTAGCCAGCCAACCTTCTATCCACGTGAATACATTACCTTCGGTGCCACATACTTTTATTTTCCAACATGATTTTTGATGCCGTAACATTTCTATGCCCTGTGGAAATCTAATCAGAGGGGCCCGGTACACCAGTCCCCTTAATCAGCGGTCCCCAACTACTGGGCCGCGAGGAAACGATATGATTTGGCGATATGAGTCAGCTGCACCTTTCCTCATTCCCTGTCACGGCCACTGTTGAGCTTGAACGCACGTGAGGTCATTACCCGCGCGTTATCCATGTCAGCGCGGGAAGGAGATCAGCTCCTCCAGCTTGCAGATGACGGTGAGCTGAAAAGTATGCTTGACGTAACATCTCTGCCAGTATTCTGGATCAAAGTCAAGGCTAAATATCCTGAGATAGCCACGAAAGCACTGAAAATATTGCTTCCATTTCCAACATATCTCTGCGAAGCGAGGTTTTCTGCAATGAATGCAACGAAAACTAAATTGCGGAATAGAGTGGACATAAGGAACCCCCTTCGAATATCGCTGTCTCCCATCACCCCTCCATGGGACAGTCTTGTTGCAGTAAGGCAAGCCCAGGGCTCCCACTGATTCAGCGATATTGGTGTGTTGCAATGATTTTCTATGTTCATACGGGGAAAATATATGCTATGTGTTTAATATCCAAACGTTACTTAAAAAGTTATGATGCTATTGACTTATATAACCATATAACAATTACAGCACGGAAACAGGCCATCTCTGCCCTTCTAGTCTGTGCCGAATGCTTACTCTCACCTCGTCCCACCGACCTGCACTCAGCCCACAATCCTCAATTCCTTTCCTGTCCCATATACCTATCCAATTTTTCTTTAAATTATAATATCAAACCTGCCTCTACCACTTCTACTGGAAGTTCGTTCAACACTTACTTCAAGCTCCCCTGTCCTCTCCTGATAATTGACTTATAAGACCATAAGACCATAAGAAGTCGGCCATTTGGCCCATCGAGTCTGCTCCGCCACTTTATCATGAGCTGATCCATTCTCCCATTTAGTCCCACTCCCCCGCCTTCTCACCATAACCTTTGATGCCCTGGCTACTCAGATACCTATCACTCTCTGCCTTAAATACACCCAATGACTTGGCCTCCACTGCTGCACGTGGCAACAAATTCCATAGATTCACCACCCTCTGACTAAAAAAATTTCTTCGCATTTCTGTTCTGAATGGGCACCCTTCAATCCTTAAGTCATGCCCTCTCGTACTAGACTCCCCCATCATGGGAAACAACTTTGCCACATCCTCTCTGTCCATGCCTTTCAACATTTGAAATGCTTCTATGAGGTCTCCCCTCATTCTTCTAACCTCCAAGGAATACAGTCCAAGAACGGACAAACGTTCCTCATATGTTAACCCTCTCATTCCCAGAATCATTCTAGTGAATCTTCTCTGTACCCTCTCCAACATCAGCACATCCTTTCTTAAATAAGGAGACCAAAACTGCCCACAGTACTCCAAGTGAGGTCTCACCAGCGCCTTATAGAGCCCCAACATCACATCCCTGCTCCTATACTCTATTCCTCTAGAAATGAATGCCAACATTGCATTCGCCTTCTTCACTACTGACTCAACCTGGAGGTTAACTTTAAGGGTATCCTGTACCAGGACTCCCAAGTCACATTGCACAAGTCACAAAGTCTCAGAACTTTGAATTCTTTCCCCGTTTAAATAATAGTCTGTCCGTTTATTTTTTCTGCCAAAGTGCACAACCATACACTTACCAACATTGTACTTCATTTGCTACTTCTCTGCCCATTCTTCCAATCTATCCAAGTCTCTCTGCAGACTCTCCATTTCCTCAGCACTACCAGCCCCTCCACCTATCTTCGTATCGTCAGCAAACTTAGCCACAAAGCCATCTACTCCATAATCCAAATCGTTGATGTACAACGTAAAAAGAAGCGACCCCAACACGGACCCCTGTGGAACACCACTGGTAACTGGCAGCCAACCAGAATAGGATCCCTTTATTCCCACTCTCTGTTTCCTGCCAATCAGCCAACGCTCTATCCACGTATGTAATTTTCCCATAATTCCATGGGCTCTTATCTTGTTAAGTAGCCTCATGTGTGGCACCTTGTCAAAGGCCTTCTGAAAATCCAAATATACAACATCCACTGCATCTCCCTTGTCTAGCCTACTGGTAATTTCCTCAAAAAATTGTAATAGGTTTGTCAGGCAGGATTTTCCTTTAAGGAATCCATGCTGAGTTCTGCCTATCTTGTCATATGCCTCCAGGTACTCTGTAACCTCATCCTTGACAATCGAATCCAACAACTTCCCAACCACCGATGTCAAGCTAACAGGTCTATAATTTCCTTTTTGCTTCCTTGCCCCCTTCTTAAATAGCAGAGTGACATTTGCAATCTTCCAGTCCTCCGGAACCATGCCAGAATCTATCGACTTTTGAAAGATCATCGCTAATTCCTCTGCAATCTCCACAGCTACTTCCTTCAGAACACGAGGGTGCATTCCATCTGGTCCGGGAGATTTATCACTATATTCAGGCAAGGAAAATATGCACTGTGTGTTTAATATTAAATTCGTTAGATAAACCCTTTTAGAAATGAAATTGAGTGTATTAGCCACTTATCACCTATATTCTGGTCGTGATTAACACCCCCTCCCCCGAACAGAATGGCCAAAAACGATTTGTAGAAAAAAAATCAACATGCGCACTGGTGCCCATGCAAGGCTTCATGGTCATTGTAGTCTCTCTCGGGGTAAACACAGCGTATTTGACTGCTACTCTTGTCCCTTGGCAATCCTAACCCCCCCCCGCCCCCCGCGGGTCGGCCGGTTCGCAATGCAAAAAAGGTTGGGGACCTCTGCCCTTGATCAACAGCATATGTTATTTAGAGTCATACAGCATGGAAAAAAAAGCCATTTGGCCTAGCATGTCCATGCCAATTGTGTTGCATAGTGAGCTAGTCTCATCAGCCTGATTTTGGCCCATAGCCTCTAACCCTCCCCTATCTATGTACTGATCTAGGTGGTTTTAAGTGTTGCTGACATGTCCATCTTAACCACTATTTCTGGCAACACATCCTCTATATGAAGAAGCTGCCCCAATGTCCCATTTCAATCTATCATCTCTGCCTCTTGTTTTTACCCACCTCCCTCAGTCTTTCTATGCCTCTTGATCTTACCTCTATCAAGTCACCTTCCATCTTCTACATTTCAGGGAATAAAGTCTTAGTCATGATGAAATGGCGGAGCAGACTCAATGGGCCAAATGGCCTAATTCTGCTCCTATATTTTATGATTTTAAAGTCTAAGGTCCAGATAAACGCTCTTTGTAACTCAGGCTCCCAAGTCGAGGCAACATCCTAGTAAACATTCTCTGTATCCTTTCCAGTTTAATAACTTTCCTACAACAGGGTGACCAAAGCTGTACATAATACTCCAAGTTCATTTCACCAACATCTTACATAACTGCAACATAACTTCCTGACTCCTGCAGTGAAATAACAACCTTCCTAAAGTCTGGCAGCCGAAACTGTACACAGTATTCCAGTCTTGGTCTATTCAATGTTTTTTTGATGTTGTATCATAATCTTCATGCTCTTTTTTTTTCAAATCCTGGTTCATGAAGGGGTTTTCTTCGACACCTTATCTCTCTGAGCTGACACCTTTAAGGATCCTTGGACATGAACACGGAAGTCCCCCTTTTCTCCTTGAACCTTAGCATACATCATGGATCCAACTGTCAGGATTGGGTTCCATCTGACATTGTTCACTCACACATCACTGTGGATTAAAATATCCTGTTGCCTTCAATTACCCTCCTCACAATCAACAGAACCGTGTCACCTACAAACTTATTAAATTAATATCCAGACTATTATGTGATATATACAAAACTCCCAGCACCAATCCCATAGGATACCATTCATCAGAGGCTTCTTATCACAAAAACAAATCCTCTACCATCACTTTGTCCCATTTTATTAAGCTAATTTTGCCCATTTGTCCCAGACTTCATGTAGATAGATCATGTTCAGTTCAGTTCAGGTAGTCAGAGTTGAGACAGGATGGTCATCATATAACAAAATCTAAAGAATTTGTTTGGGTAAATAACATGTATTTCTGGTGGCATTTGCCTTCTTCCAGTTGTCTTTGTAGCTTAAATCAATGAGTATATTTTTTTTACAGGGAAGTTTTTATTTACTATTATTATTTCTGGGAGCACCAGCAAGGACAGCACTTATTATCCTGGCCTTGAGAAGGTGATGGCAAGTCATGTTCTTGAGCTCCTGCAGTCCTCTTGGTGGAGGTATTTGGTCAGTTCTATTAAGCAAGAAGTTTCACAATGAACTCCAGTAAATTGGTCAAATATGACTATCCTTTCATAAAATCATGTTGCCTTTACTTGATTATCTTGAATTTTCTGAGTGCTCTGTGATAATCTCTTTTAGTTACATCCCAATGGCAGATGTTAAGCCAAGAGGTCATAGAGTCTTCTGCTTTCTACAAGTGTTTGTATTTCCTTCCTTTTTTTTTTGAATTATCAAGTTATGCATTTTCAATTTAAGGGAATCTCCCTAAGTCAAGGGAACATTGGAAAACTAAAACCACTGCATCCACATCTCACTAGCCACTTCTTTTAAGATCTTGGGATGAAGTCCATCAGGATCCAAGGACTCAGCCAGCCACAGCTCCACCAATTTCCTCTGTACCTCTTCCTTGATGACAGCAATTCTCCCAAGTTGCCTTCACCCTTCCAGTTACCTGATTTGTAGCTATTTCAGGAAATGATACTTGAATCTTCTATAATAGCAAAAAGAGGCATAATGGCTATTTAATTCACTAGCCATATCCTTATTTTCCCTTAATATTCTCAGATCCACTTTCTATCTTCTAAGACTCACCTTGTATACTTTCTTTTCTCCTCAATTTTAAGTACCTGTAAAAAGTCTTGCTATCTATTTTGACACTTACAGCTTGGTTTGCCTAGTAATTTATTTTTTATTAATTTTTTCATCATTCTTTGCCAGTTTATATGTTCTGTCCAATTATCGGGAACAATTGACTGCAATTCTTCAATTATATTATTTTTATGTAAGTCTGGTACTATCTTTGACTTTATTAGATAACTACAGATTTGGACATGGCGGGCCAGAGAACTTGTACTTATACCAAATAATCCTGGACAAGCATAAAAATTAGGGATATGGTTCTCTAAATTTTGCATTAAAAACTCAAGTAAAAGTAGATTATTTGCAAAGTTTATAGAGACTTAATTTTGTTCATCAGAAGGCTTTGTTCAAGTCACAGTAACTGGAAGTCTAAGACTGGAGAACACATTGCAATATGCAATTACCAATTTCCTCAAACACATTATCTAACTTTACTGGGTTAATGGCAACCCTCTCAACTCCTAGTCAATGTTTCTGGGTTTGAGCCCCACAACACACAAAGCCCAGTGCTGCAGGAAAGCTACTCTGATGAAAGTAGTTGGGGGACAAGAAGACTGAAGGGTATAAAGAGAAGATCTCTTGAGTGAATGAGATTGGTGACTGTGAACTATTCACAAGTAGGGCTGAAACAGAGGTCTATTTTTTTTCAGATATCCAGCCATTGCACAGGCCTATATACACTTAGTTGGCCACTTTGATAAATATAGGAGTGTACCTAATAATGTGGCCACAGGAGTAGAAACTGATGTGGTCTTTTGCTACTATGGCCCATCCACTTCAAGGTTCAATGTGGTGTGCATTCAGGGATGCATACTATTGTTGTAACGTGTGGTTATTTGAGCTACTGTCGCCTTCCTGTCAGCTTGAACCAGTCTGGCCATTCTCCTCTCTCATTAACAGGCACTTTTGCCCACAGAACTGCCATTCACTGGATCTCTTTTTTTGTTTGTTTTTTGCATCATTCTCTGTAAACTATGGAGACTGTTGTACGTGCAAATCCTAGGAGATCAGCAGTTTCTGAGATACTCAAACCACCCCGTCCAGCACCAACATTCATTCCATGGTCAAAGTCGTTTAGATCACATTTCTTCCACATTTTGATGTTTGGTCTGAACAACAACTGAACCCTTTGACCATGTCTGCATGATTTTATGGATTGGGTTGCTGCCACATGATTGGCTGAATAGATAGATGCATTAATGAGCAGGTACAGGAGTCCCCGGCTTTACGAACGTTCGCTTTACGAAACCTCACTGTTATGAAAGACCTACATTAGTAACCTGTTTTCACTAACAGAAAGTGTTTTCACTGTTACGAAAAAAGCAGCACGTGAAAAAAATCAGCGCGATAAAAGGCAGTGTGCGCCCCAACCAGCTGCTCTCCCCCGGATTCGGAACTGCATTTTCGCCGGCATTGCTTAAACACGTGCCTGTGAGCAGCCGTTTGCAAGATGGTATTGGAAAAGCCTGAAAGAGCTCGTAAGGGTGCTACACTTAGCGTAAAAATAGACATAATTAAGCGTTTTGATCGTGGTGAACGAAGTAAGGACTAAGTAAGTTTGGCTTGTGGAAGCTGACGAAGATGATGTTGAAGAGGTTTTGGCATCCCATAACCAAGAGCTGATAGATGAAGAGCTGATGCAATTGCAAGAGGAAAGGATAACAATCGAAACCAAATGAGTAATGCTAAAGTACCACTTTAATTTTGAAAGGGTACGTCAGTTTAGGGGATATTTGCAGGATGATTTGAGTGCTTACAAAGAACTGTATCATAGAAAAATGCGCGAGGCTCAGCAGTCAAGCAAGCCTTCCACATCAGTCACAGCAGACGACGAACCTCGAACTTCGACATCGAAGCAGGCAGTCATAGGAGAGATGAGCTGCCCGCTCTAATGGAAACAGACGATGAGATGACACCCCAGTGTCCCACCACCCCAACACCCAGGCCGCGGACAGATACCGATTCACGGAGAATGCAGCAGTAGCCGGGAGACACACAGCACATCTTTAAGAAAAAAACCTAAATAAACCGAAATAAACGTGCCGGGCAGCACCTAATTAATTAACATGTTTATTTCAGCTTTTTTGTTAAAGATGTGCTGGATGCCTCCCGGCTACCACTGTACCCCTGCAGGCTTCGCAGATCGATATTGGTTTGCTGCCTAGAGTGTGGGGGCCACTGCAGCACCCAAGCTCCCAACGACTCAGTCTAACACACCACCATCAGTGTGCTCGGTGCTTTCCCAATTCCGGTAAGTGATACTACACTGTACATACATTATTTCTACTTTATATCGGCTGTGTATTTTTATGTGTTATTTGGTATGATTTGGCAGCTTCATAGCTTAGAGGTTACTGGAGAGCGCTTGCGCCGTGTTTTTGCCGACAGCGCTTGCGTGAGATTTTCGCTACGGAGAACAGTTCAGGCAATGATTGTGGAAAAGTACTTCTACTTTATATAAGCTGTGTATTTATCATATCATTCCTGCTTTTACTATATGTTACTGTTATCTTAGGTTTTACGTGTTATTTGGCATGATTTGGTAGGTTATTTTTGGGTCTGCGAACGCTCACAAAATTTTCCCATATAAATAAATGGTAATCGCTTCTTCGCTTTATGACATTCCGGCTTACGAACCATTTCATAGGAACGCTCTACCTTTGGGTGGCGGGGGAAACCTGTATATAGGTGTAACTAATAAAGTGGCCACTGAGAGTATGTAAACATAACAAATCCCACAGCAGCAGAAGGAGGTCAGGTCTGCGAAGCATCCTGGACAATATTTATCCTTCAATCACTCATGCTAAACAGATTATCCATTCATTAATGTGTGTGTGGGATTTTATTAAGTACTAACGGTTGCTGAATTTCTTACATTAAAATAGTGACTACATTTGAAAATACTACACTTGGGAAGTCCCGAGGTCATGAGAAGATGCGATTTAAGTTCTTCGTTTTCTCTCTTAATGGCCATGATGAGGCTCCTCTGATCAAATGATTGTGAAGCTGATTAACGTGTGCTCTCTGTCACTCTACACTCTCCCTTTGACACTTACATACCATGACTGACGCATGAGCAAGAGCTAATGAGTAAGTCCGACATCCGGAGCAAACCTGCCTGTCCTCCATCGACAATATCAACTCTGAATCACAATGACATTTTTAACAGATTGAGATCTGTGCTTTAAGGAACTTGTTCTTTTGTAGGAAGTTTAACCATTCTTCACACCATTCAGTAATTCTTGTTACCTTCTCAGAGAGCCTAATTAATTCTGATTCTGTTTCTTCCGTCATATCTTCTCTGTTTCTCCCCACGGTGGCTATATTTCAATGAGATGTGGTAACAACAGTGAAACAAAGGTATTACATTCTAACTGATACTTCTACAAAATACTCACAAATATTAAAATCTGGGAATTGCTAAAGGAGAAAAGGTAGTCATGACTTGTACTGATGTCCCAAAAGTAGTTTACAGCCAAGCTCTTTTGGAGCATTTTGTAGGAAGTGTGACAACCCATGAACAGCAATGGTTAAAGCTAAATGTTCAGTCATAGTGAAAAAGAGCTGTGTATCAATTTGTTCAGCAGCATACCATAGAAGTATTTTCACATATCTGAGAGGGTAGGAAGGGCTAAAACTTGGTACTTTTAATTCTGCATCAGCTACTCAATGAAGCATCAGTTTAGATCTTTGTGCCTCAAGCTCCTGGAGTGAAATTAGAACCTGCAAACTTTTGATTCAGAGGTAAGAATGCCAGCAACAGCCAGACCTATTCTATTCAGTTAGTTCACCTTCTACTATTCTGGTCCCTACTTAGCTTTAAAACACTACCACAATCATAGTGTGGTTATTAAATAATCAGAGCAATCAATCTCCATTCATTAGTAAACCAGAATCGCAGACATAATGGAAGAAAAATTCCAGTTTTTGACAGCTTTGGGAGAAGCAGACAGTGATAAATTGTGTTTTCTTGAATCAGAACAAGCCAGTGATATTCTGAGGTCATGGATAGAACTAAAAGTGCAGCCGATGCTATTTGCAAGACATATAAACAACTGGTACTCAAGGATATTTGGTTGTCTTCTTTCAATAAAGAGTCATAAACATAAACCAGAGTTAATTTATAAAAGTTTGCTCAAGCTCTACAAAAGAAAAATTAGGAGGCGAAATATATTCCCAAGGTCAGAAAATGAGTTGAAAAAGCAGAACTGCACATGACAGCAAAGTATTCAAATCCCAGAGGATATAGTTAAAATATCAGGAATGCAGGAGTAAAAACAGATCAAGCGGAATTTTTCAACCAAGAGGATAATAGACGTGGATTACATCATCAGGGTCAGAGAGAAATGGACAAGGCTGAGGCACATCAAGAAAGATCTTACAATTATCCCACAAAGAACAATGAGCAACTGATCTATTTTTAGTGACTTTGGTTGAAGGACAAATGTTGGTGAGGCACTGCAGAAACATGCCATTCCTCTTCAACTACTGTTGTAGGAACATTGATATTTAATGATTTGCTGAAACTGCTAGACCAAACTTTGTTTTAACATCTCAGCCAAAGTTGGAGCACATGAGATACTGAGATGAACAAAGGTGTTTGGAGAGAGAGTGATGAAGCAAATGGGAGCTGAAATGAAAATATTTGAGTTTTTTGTGCTGTTTAAAATATCTTGCATTCATAATACTTGAAATAATTTGTTGTTTGTTAATTTTTCATACACAGTGGATTCCAATTAATCGGGACCTGTATACTTTGGCCCATTTAAGCAGCTGCCACAATTAACCGAAGCTTCATGGAAATTAAAGAGGTATTAAAAAAAAGACAAATTATCATTTAACTGAGTAACTGATTAAGTATTTAGAAATTAGAACACTATCAACACTACTACAGTACTATAAAACTGTATATTATTTCCTAATATTTATCGACAGAGGAATTAATCTGCCATGTTCTTCTGATTGACTGTAAATGAACAAAATCAGTGCAGGCACTTAGTGGAAATATGAATTGTCCTCACACAATCCTTTTGACAATTACATCCTCCAAGTCTTCATTTTCATTGTAACATTCAAGATTGTCAATACCTCAAATTCTTCATTATTGCTAATTTGTTGAAGTAGTAAAATTGTTTCATTTTCATTCCAAGCCATTTCTGGCATCTCCAAGCCTGAATGCTTGAAAACACAGTCAGCAAACAGTTTTGAATTGTCTTACTGTTTATTTCTCACCAAATATCAGTGACAAAAATCACTGGTTTTTGAACACAAACATACACAACTAATGCTATGTAGTGTAAAAACTGCTCACTCTAAGCACAGTGTGGTGACTAAAAGCAACACAGGTGCACACGACTGACACTAGTTAGAAACTGTTGGGTAAATCTCCTGCCCCAACTAAGTGGCATAGTGTCCCAAATAAACAGCGGGAATCCCAGCTATTTCCTTGATTAGCTTTTGTTCTTTTAAGAGTTGGCCCAAGTAAGCAGCTGCCCCGATTACCCAATGGCTCAATCAACTGGAATACACTGTATTACATACAAGTACAACAAGGCATGAATAAAAGTCACTGCATTTGGTCCAGAGATCACACAATAGTATCCCAAAGGTAGAATGGAGTAACATAGAAGCCAGAAGAACTGTGTTATTCTGCTATTAATTAAATAAGATATTAAGTCATGGCTCCAATCATCTTAGCTGAATGAAAAACAAATTCCCGTGCCACTATTTGAACAGTGAGGGAAGGACATCTGCACTGAGTTCATCAAAGAGCTTCTTTTCAGTCTGTGCATAAACTTTGACACAAATGTTAATAGGGAAGTGGTGTTAGGTAAATTGAAGGGATTGAAGGCAGATAAATCCCCAGGGCCGGATGGTCTGCATCCCAGGGTGCTTAAGGAAGTAGCCCAAGAAATAGTGGATGCATTAGTGATAATTTTTCAAAACTCGTTAGATTCTGGACTAGTTCCTGAGGATTGGAGGGTGGCTAATGTAACTCCACTTTTTAAAAAAGGAGGGAGAGAGAAACTGGGGAATTATAGACCGGTTAGCCTAACGTCAGTGGTGGGGAAACTGCTGGAGTCAGTTATCAAGGATGTGATAACAGCACATTTGGAAAGCGGTGAAATCATCGGACAAAGTCAGCATGGATTTGTGAAAGGAAAATCATGTCTGACGAATCTCATAGAATTTTTTGAGGATCTAACTAGTAGAGTGGATAGGGGAGAACCAGTGGATGTGGTATATTTGGATTTTCAGAAGGCTTTTGACAAGGTCCCACACAGGAGATTAGTGTGCAAACTTAAAGCACACGGTATTGGGGGTAAGGTATTGGTGTGGGTGGAGAGTTGGTTAGCAGACAGGAAGCAAAGAGTGGGAATAAACGGGACCTTTTCAGAATGGCAGGCGGTGACTAGTGGGGTACCGCAAGGCTCAGTGCTGGGACCCCAGTTGTTTACAATATATATTAATGACTTGGATGAGGGAATTAAATGCAGCATCTCCAAGTTTGCGGATGACACGAAGCTGGGTGGCAGTGTTAGCTGTGAGGAGGATGCTAAGAGGATGCAGGGTGACTTGGATAGG
Organism: Mobula birostris; assembly: GCF_030028105.1. Classification (NCBI taxonomy): domain Eukaryota; kingdom Metazoa; phylum Chordata; class Chondrichthyes; order Myliobatiformes; family Myliobatidae; genus Mobula; species Mobula birostris. Next base: position 11,734,922 of record NC_092393.1, on the reverse strand, counting down.
TTGGGTGAGTGGGCAAATTCATGGCAGATGCAATTTAATGTGGATAAATGTGAAGTTATCCACTTTGGTGGTAAAAATAGGGAAACAGATTATTATCTGAATGGTGGCCGATTAGGAAAAGGGGAGGTGCAACGTGACCTGGGTGTCATTATACACCAGTCATTGAAAGTGGGCATGCAGGTACAGCAGGCGGTGAAAAAGGCGAATGGTATGCTGGCATTTATAGCGAGAGGATTTGAGTACAGGAGCAGGGAGGTACTACTGCAGTTGTACAAGGCCTTGGTGAGACCACACCTGGAGTATTGTGTGCAGTCTTGGTCCCCTAATCTGAGGAAAGACATCCTTGCCATAGAGGGAGTACAGAGAAGGTTCACCAGATTGATTCCTGGGATGGCAGGACTTTCATATGAAGAAAGACTGGATGAACTGGGCTTGCACTCATTGGAATTTAGAAGATTGAGGGGGGATCTGATTGAAACGTATAAGATCCTAAGGGGATTGGACAGGCTAGATGCAGGAAGATTGTTCCCGATGTTGGGGAAGTCCAGAACGAGGGGTCACAGTTTGAGGATAGAGGGGAAGCCTTTTAGGACCGAGATTAGGAAAAACTTCTTCACACAGACAGTGGTGAATCTGTGGAATTCTCTGCCACAGGAAACAGTTGAGGCCAGTTCATTGGCTATATTTAAGAGGGAGTTAGATATGGCCCTTGTGGCTAGGGGGGTCAGGGGGTATGGAGGGAAGGCTGGGGCGGTGTTCTGAGTTGGATGATCAGCCATGATCATAATAAATGGCGGTGCAGGCTCGAAGGGCCAAATGGCCTACTCCTGCACCTATTTTCTATGTTTCTATGTTTCTAAATGTCCACACCATACACAAATTTGCCTGTTCCATTATTAATACCATCAGAGTTCAAACTCATCAACACAGATGAATCCCTCTTACCTAAATCAGTATTCCTAGCATCCACTCCTGGACTATACTGTGCTATGTTCTATGAACTAAGTACAGTTTCTGAAAGTCCAACAATTACCGACTTGGTCTCCTACTAGAGGAGAGCAACTACGCATTACTAAAATGCTTCAGTATCTACAAAGGTTTTTGGGCTGAGTATTGTATCCAATCAACAAGTCCTTCTATCTATTTTAGAAGTAACCCTACTTCACCCAGAGATAATACACCCTTAGTTAATATTGATGGGAGAGTATAGCAGGTTTAGGACATCAGCACAATGCTATAGGCATCCTCACTCTGCAGCATCCGCTTTAAGTTTCAGATGAGACATTAAACCAAGACTGCGCCTGCCTTATCAAGTGAGAATAAGATACTCCTATTCAAACAGCCCTGAGGTTTCCACTCCTCCACTATCAATAAAAGAAATCAAGAAATTGAAGTTCCTCTCCTGGTCTAAGGAAATCACACTATGCCATTTTGAAATATATTAAAGTGTAGACTTCCAAATGTTGACATCTATGCAGCACTGCTGCAGCAAAAGGTAATGTCCTGGCTAGAGAAAATAAGACCATATAATGTTATACCTGATAATCTATGTTTCCACTGTGCAAACCTCATAAAGAACATCCTACTGCCAGTGACAGACAAAAAATAAGAATCAACGCATTTTCAACTCAAGAACCAGGTATGTCTGAGCTGTTCAGAGACCAATATCTGTTGAACAACACACACAAAATTCTGGAGAAACTCAGCAGACAACGCAGCATCAGACTAAGCTGAAAGAATGAACAATCAACACACATGAAATGCTGGTGGAACACAGCAAGCCAGGCAGCATCTATAGGAAGAAGTACAGTCGACGTTTCGGGCCGAGACCCTTCATGGTGGACTTGAATGGCTCAGGGACAGGAATGGTTACTTCAAGTTCCCGGTTTTAGATATTTCAGAAAGGACAGGGAGGGAGGCAAAAGAGGTGGGGGCGTGGCACTGTTGATCAGAGTTAGTGTCACGGCTGCAAAAAAGATAGATGTCATGGAGGGATTTGTCTACGGAGTCTCTGTGGGTGGAGGTTAGGAACAGGAAGGAATCAATAACTTTACTGGGTGTTTTTTATAGGCTACCCAATAGTAACAGGGATATCAAGGAGCAGATAGGGAGACAGATCCTGGAAAGGTGTATTAATAACAGTTGTCGAGATGGGAAATTTTAATTTCCCAAATATTGATTGGCATCTCCCTAGAGCAAGGGGTTTAGTTGGGGTGGAGTTTGTTAGGTGTGTTCAGGAAGGGAATAATTTCCCACCAGTTAATTTCTCACGGCCCTTATTTGAGAGTTAACGTTTAGCACTTTTGAGCACTTTGTACAATAGGCATCCCTGTCATGTTACGTTCCTTTTTTCTTATTTTATTTTTACACATGTCTGAGCTTATATGTTCTTGTTGATATCCTTGTTTTTTTTTGAAAATTTTGAAAATAAAGTATTTTAAAAAAAGGGAATTAGCAGAGCTAGAAGGGGCCATGAGAAGGCCTCAGCGGGCAGGATTAAGGAAAACCCCAACGCATTCTACAAGTATGTGAAGAGCAAGCGGATAAGACGTGAAAGAATAGGACATATCAAGTGTGACAGTGGGAAAGTGTGTATGGAACCTGAGGAAATAGCAGAGGTACTTAATGAATACTTTACTTCAGTATTCACTATGGAGAAGGATCTTGGTGATTGTAGTGATAACTTGCAGCAGACTGAAAAGCTTGAGCATGCAGATATTAAGAAAGAGGATGCACTGGAGCTTTTCGAAAGCATTAAGTTGGATAAGTCACCTGGACCAGATGAGATGTACCCCAGCCTACTGTGGAAGGCGAGGGAGGAGATTGCTGAGCCTCTGGGGATGATCTTTGAATTATCAATGGGGATAGGAGAGGTTCCAGAGGGTTGGAGGGTTGTGAATGTTGTTCCTTTATTCAAGTAAGGGAGTACAGATAGCCCAGGAAATTATAGACCAGTGGGTCTTACTTCAGTGGTTGGTAGGTTGATGGAGAAGATCCTGAGAGGCAGGATTTCTGAACATTTGGAGAGGTATAATATGATTAGGAATAGTCAGCATGGCTTTGTCAAGGGCAGGTTGTGCCTTACGAGCCTGGTTGAATTTTTTGAGGATGTGACTAAACACATTGATGAAGGAAGAGCAGTAGATGTAGTGTATCTGGATTTCAGCAAGGCATTTGATAAGGTATCCCATGCAAGGCTTATTGAGAAAGTACGGAGGGGTGGGATCCAAGGGGACATTGCTTTCTGGATTCAAAACTGGCTTGCCCAAAGAAGGCAGAGTGTGGTTGTAGATGGGTCATATTCTGCATGGAGGTTGGTGACCAGTGGAGTGCCTCAGGGATCTGTTCTGGGACCCATACTCTTCATGACTTTTATAAATGACCTGGATGAGGAAGTGAAGGGATGGGTTAGTAAGTTTGCTGATGACACAAATGTTGGAGGTGTTGTGGATAGTGGGGAGGGCTGTCAGAGGTTACAGCGGGACATTGACAGGATGCAAAACTGGGCTGAGAAGTGGCAGATGGAGTTCAACCCAGAAAAGTGTGAAGTGGTTCATTTTGGTAGGTCAAATATGACGGCAGAATATAGTATTAATAAGACCATAAGACAAAGGAGCACAAATCGGCCATTCAGCCCATCGAGTCTGCTCCACCATTTTATCATGAGCTGATCCATTCTCCTATTTAGTTCCACTCCCCCGCCTTCTCACCATAACCTTTGATGCCCTGGCTACTCAGATACCTATCAATCTCTGCCTGAGATACACCCAATGACTTGTCCTCCACTGCCGCCCGTGGCAACAAATTTCATAGATTCACCACCCTCTGACTAAAAAAATTTCTTAACATCTCTGTTCTGAATGGGCGCCCTTCAATCCTTAAGTCATGCCCTCTCGTACTAGACTCCCACACCATGGGAAACAGCTTTGCCACATCCACTCTGTCCATGCCTTTCAACATCCAAAATGTTTCTATGAGATTCCCCCCCCCCATTCTTCTAAACTCCAAGCAGTACAGTCCAAGAGCGGTCAAACGTTCCTCATATGTTAACCCTCTCATTCCTGGAATCATTCTATTGAATCTTCCCTGAACCCTCTCCAATGTCAGCACATCCTTTCTTAAATAAGGAGTCCAAAACTGCACACAGTACTCCAAGTGAGGTCTTACCAGTGCCTTATAGAGCCTCAACATCACATCCCTGCCCTATATTCTATTCCTCTAGAAATGAATGCCAACATTGCATTCGACTTCTTCACCTGGATGTTAACCTTAAGGTATCCTGCACCAGGACTCCCAAGTCCCGTTGCATCTCAGAACTTTGAATTCTCTCCCCATTTCAATAACAGTCTGCCCGTTTATTTCTTCTGCCAAAGTACATAACCATACACTTTCCAACATTGTATTTCATTTGCCACCTCTTTGCCCATTCTTCCAATTTATCCGTCTCTCTGCAGCCTCTCTGTTTCCTCAGCACTGCCGACCCCTCCACCTATCTTTGTACTATCAGCAAACTTAGCCACAAAGCCATCTATTCCATAATCCAAATTGTTGATGTACAATGTAAAAAGAAGCGGCCCCAACACAGACCCCTGTGGAACACCAATGGTAACCGGCAGCCAACCAGAATAGGATCCCTTTATTCCCACTCTCTGCTTCCTGCCAACCAGCCAACGCTCTATCCACGTATGTAGCTTTCTCGTAATTCCATGGGCTCTTATCTTGTTTAGCAGCCTCATGTGCGGCACCTTGTCAAAGGCCCTCTGAAAATCCAAATACACAACATCCACTGCTCTCCCTTGTCTAGCCTACTGGTAATTTCCTCGAAAAATTGCAATAAGTTGAGTTATGCTGAGTTCTGCCCATCTTATCATATGCCTCCAGGTACTCTGTAACCTCATCCTTGACAATCGACTCCAACAACTTCCCAAACACCGATGTCAAGCTAACAGGTCTATAATTTCCTTTTTGCTTCCTTGCCCCCTTCTTAAATAGCAGAGTGACATTTGCAATCTTCCAGTCCTCCAGAACCATGCCAGAATCTATTGACTTTTGAAAAATCATTGCTAATGCCTCCTCAATCTCCACAGTTACTTCCTGCAGAACACAAGGGTGCATTCCGTCTGGTCCGGGAGATTTAACTACCCTTAGACTATTCAGCTTCCTGAGTATTTTCTCTGTCGTAATTGTAACTGCACACACTTCTCTTCTCTGACACCCTTGAGTGTCCGGTATACTGCTGATGTCTATCTCAGTGAAGACTGATGCAAAATATTCGTTCACTTCCTCCGCCATCTCCTTATCTCCCATTACTATTTCTCCAGCATCATTTTCTATCGGTCCTATATCTACTCTCACCTGTCTTTTATTCTTTATATACTTGAAAAAGCTTTTAGTATCCTCTTCGATACTATTTGCTAGCTTTCTTTCATAGTTCATCTTTTCCCTCTTAATGACCTCCTTTTGTAAGCTTTTAAAAACTTCCCAATCCTCTGTCTTCCCACTAATTTTTGCTTCCTTGTATGCCCTCTCCTTTGCTTTAACTTTGGCTTTGACTTCTCTTGTCAGCCACGGTTGCATCCTTTTTCAATTCAAAAATTCCTTCTTTTTTGGAATATATCTGTCTTGCATCTTCCTCACTTCTCGCATAAACTCCAGCCACTGCTGCTCTGCCATCCTTCCCGCTAGTGTCCCCTTCCAGTCAAATTTGGCCATTTCCTCTCTCATGCCACTATAATTTCCTTTACTCCACTGAAGTACCGACACATCAGATTTCGGCATCTCTTTCTCAAATTTCACGGTGAACTCAATCATGTTATGATCACTGCCTCCTTAGGGTTCCTTCACCTCAATCTCTCTAATCACCTCTGGTTCATTACACAATACCCAATCCAGTACAGCTGATCCCCTAGTGGGCTCAACAACAAGCTGTTCTAAAAAGCCATCTCATAGACATTCTACAAATTCTCTCTCTCTCTCGAGATCCAGTGCCGACCTGATTTTCCCAATCCACTCGCATGTTAAAATCCCCCACAATTATCATATCACTGCCATTCTGGCAAGCCTTTTCTATTTCCTGTTGTAATTTGTAGTCCACATCACTGCAGCTGTTTGAAGGCCTATAAATAACTGCCATCAGGGTCCTTTTACCGCTGCGATTTCTTAGCTCACCCGTGTATCCTTGGATGTTCAGCTCCCAGAGACACACATCCTTTAGCAAAGTCTCAGTGATGGCCACAATATCATACCTGCCAATCTGTAGCTGTACGACAAGATCATCCACCTTATTCCTTATGCTGCGTGCATTTAAGTATAACACCTTAAGACCAGTATTTGGTACTTCTTGCTTTGATTGCACTGTAACTCATCCCAATGGCTGCAAATTTGCCCCATCATCTGCCTATCCTTCCTGACATCTTTACTGCTCACTACCTTAGATTTATTTCTGTTTCTCCCCTCCTCCGCTCTATCATTCTGGTTCCCATCCCCCTGCCAAATTAGTTTAAATCCTGCCCAGCAGCTCTATTAAACCTTCCCGCCAGGATATTGGTCCCCTTCGGGTTCAGGTGTAATCCGTCTTTTCTGAACAGGTCATACTTCCCCCAGAAGAGATCCCAATGATCCAAGAATCTGAAGCCCTGCCCCCTGCACCAGTCTCTCAGCCACGCATTCATCTGCCTGATCCTACTATTCTTGCCCTCGCTAGCACGTGGCACAGGTAGCAATCCTGAGCTTACGACCCTGGAGGTCCTGCTTCTCAGCTTCCTTCCTAACTCCCAGAAATCTCTCTTCAGGACCTCCTCCCTTTTCCTATCTATGTCATTGGTACCAACATGTACCAAGACAGCTGGCTGCTCGCCCTCTCCCTTCAGAATACCCTGAACCCAATCCAAGACATCCCGTACCCTGGCACCTGGGAGGCAACACACCATGAGGGTATCTCTATCAGGCTCAAGGAATCGCCTGTCTGTCCCCCTGACGATGGAATCCCCTATGACTACCGCATTCCTCTTCTCCCTCCTTCCCTCCTACACAACAGCGCCAGGCTCAGTGCCAGAGACCCAGTCACCATGGCCGTCCCCTGTCAGGTCATCCCCCTCAACAGCATCCAAAACGTTGCTAAGGGTGGCAGCCACAGGGGTGCTCTCCACTATCTGGGCATTTCCCTTCCCTTTCCTGACAGTCACCCAGTTTTCTGACCCCTGTAGCCTAGGGATGACTACCTCCCTGTAGCTCCTGTCTATCACCTCTTCACTTTCCCTAATAAGCAGTAGGTCATCAAGCTGCAGCTCCAGATCCCTAACACGGTCTCTGAGGAGCTGCATCTCGGTGCACCTGGCGCAGATGTGGCCATCAGGGAGGCTGGAGGTCTCCCAAGGTTCCCACATCTGACACCCTGAACAAAGCACTAACCCTGCAGACATGCTACCTAATTCTACAGGAATGAAACAAGGAAAAATATGTCAACTCACCCACTTACCTCGCCAAACACACAAACTTTTTAAACTGTCAGCTCATACCGTTAGCTGTGTGAGCCCTGCTGAACAGCGTAGGTGTTCTGCGAAACGATCTCCCAGTCTATGTCGGGTCTCGCCAATATATAGAAGGCCACATCGGGAGCACCGGACGCAGTATATCACCCCAGCCGACTCACAGGTGAAGTGTCGCCTCACGTGGAAGGACTGTCTGGGGCCCTGAATGGTAGTGAGGGAGGAAGTGTAAGGGAATGTGTAGCACCTGTTCCGCTTACAAGGATAAGTGCCAGGAGGGAGATCAGTGGGGAGGGATGGGGGGGACGAATGGACAAGGGAGTCATGTAGGGAGCGATCCCTGCGGAAAGCAGCGGGGGGGGGAGAGAAAGATGTGCTTAGTGGTGGGATCCCATTGGGAGGTGGCGGAAGTTACGGAGAATTATATGTTGGAGCCAGAGGCTGGTGGGGTGGTAGGTGAGGACAAGGGGAACCCTATTCCTAGTGGGGTGGCGGGAGGATGGAGTGGGAGCAGATGTGCGTGAAACGGAGGAGATGCATTTCAGGGCAGAGTTGATGGTGGAGGAAGGGAAATCCCTTTCTTTAAAAAAGGAGGACATCTCCTTCGTCCTGGAATGAAAAGCCTCATCCTGAGAGCAGATGCGGCGGAGACGGAGGAACTGTGAAAAGGGGATGACATTCTTGCAAGAGACAGGGTGAGAAGAGGAATAGTCCAGATAGCTGTGAGAGTCAGTAGGCTTAAAGCAGACATCAGTAGATAAGCTGTCTCCAGAGACAGAGATAGAAAGACCTAGAAAGGGGAGGGAGGTGTCAGAAATGGACCAGGTAAACTTGAGGGCAGGGTGAAAGTTAGAGGCAAAGTTAGTTAAGTCAACGAGCTCAGCATGCGTGCAGGAAGCAGCTCCAATGCAGTCGTTGATGTAGCGAAGGAAAAGTAGGGGACAGATACCAGAATAGGTTTAGAACATAGATTGTTCCACAAAGCCAACAAAAAGGCAGGCATAGCTGGGACCCATACAGGTGCCCATGGCTACACCTTTATTTGGAAGAAGTGGGAGGAGCCAAAGGAGAAATTATTAAGAGTATGGACTAATTCCGCTAGACTGAGCAGAGTGGTGGTAGAGGGGAACTGGTTAGACCCGACGCTGGGAGATCATTTCGCTGAACACCTATGCCCTGTCCGCCAGAGAAAGCAGGATCTCCCAGAGGCCACACATTTTAATTCCACGTCCCATTCCCATTCTGATCTGTCTATCCACGGCCTCCTCTACTGTAAAGGTGAAGCCACACTCAGGTTGGAGGAGCAACACCTTATATTCCGTCTGGATAGCCTCCAACCTGATGGCATGAACATTGACTTCTCAAACTTCTGCTAATACCCCACCTCCCCCTCATACCCCATCCGTTATTTATTTATTTATATACACACATTCTTTTTCTCTCTCTCATTTTTCTCCCTCTGTCCCTCTCACTATACCCCTTGCCCATTCTCTGAGCTCCCCCCACCTTTTCTTTCTCCCTAGGCCTCCTGTCCCATGATCCTCTCATATCCCTTTTGCCAATCAACTGTCCAGCTCTTGGCTCCATCCCTCCCCTTCCTGTCTTCTCCTATCATTTCAGATCTCCCCCTCCCACTTTCAAATCTCTTACTAGCTCTTCTTTCAGTTAGTCCTGACGAAGGGTCTCGGCCCGAAACGACGACTGTACCTCTTCCTAGAGATGCTGCCTGGCCTGCTGCGTTCACCAGCAACTTTTATGTGTATTGCTTGAAATTCCAGCATCCGCAGATTTCCTCGTGTTTGCCCTAACAAGCTAATTAAGATCTGAGACTCTGGTAAAAGTTATCTGAGAGCTCAAATCTCTTGGGGTGCCCAAACTTTTGCATGGTGCTCCTTTCCTTTTTTCACTCTAAAATTGTACAAGACAAAAATAATACACTAATCTTGTTTAAAATGTTGAAAAGAATGTTTCATCTTTAACTTTATGACCTTTGGAGATCAGTTCATCTTCTACTCACTTAACTATACACAGTAACAGAAATTTTGACCAGGGGTGCCCAAGCTCTTGCATGCCAGTTTACATAGGACCCTGGTCAGACCCCACTTGGAGTATTGTGCTCAGTTCTGGTCGCCTCACTACAGGAAGGATGTGGAAGCCATAGAAAGGGTGCAGAGGAGATTTACAAGGACGTTGCCTGGATTGGGGAGCATGCCTTATGAGAATAGGTTGAGTGAACTCAGCCTTTTCTCCTTGAAGTGACAGAGGATGAGAGGTGACCTGATAGAGATGTAAAAGATGATGAGAGGCATTGATGATGTGGATAGTCAGAGGCTTTTTCCCAGGGCTGAAATGGCTGCCACAAGAGAACACAGGTTTAAGTTGCTGGAGAGTAGGTACAGAGGAGATGTCAGGGCTAAGTTTTTTACTCAGAGTGAGTGCGTGGAATGGGCTGCCGGTAACGGTGGTGGAGGCGGATATGATTGAGTCTTTTAAGAGACTTTTGGATAGGTATACGGAGCTTAGAAAAATAGAGGGCTTTGGGTAAGCCTAGTAATTTCTAAGGTAGGGATATGTTTGGCACAACTTTGTGGGCCGAAGGGCCTGTATTGTGCTGTAGGTTTTCTATGTTTCTATGTTTCTAAATAGAGCATTGCATGCACCATTAATAAAGATGTAAATCTACTTTCTCTTAAATTTATATAACTGCCTTGAAAATAAAGGAATGAAGCATATTGAATGTTAAAATGTGACCTTACCAAAGGTGACAAATTGATGTGATATACTCTCCTGGAATACTAGCTCAGTTGTATTATACAAAGAAGTTCTGCCATAACATGCATCAAAATGTATCCAAAATACATAAAGCTGCAGTGGTGAAAAGGTGACCTGGGAATCCAGCCATGAGACAATCCTCAATGTGGATTTCAGGTGGCTTAGGTCTAAACATGCTCTCTCTCTTTCTCTTCATTATAATGGTTCTTAAAATAATCTGTATATACTGGGGAATTGTTGGCCCTTTCACTAAAACATACATAGATTTAATGCTGACTGTAGCTTCTAGATACTGACTTAAGAAAGGTGTCATATATCATACAGAGCAGAGACAGAACTAAGTTCCCTTTACATTGTACCACTCGTCACTTCGGCATGAAAGATACTGTGAATTAAATGGATCATCTTGCAATACATAATACCTTTATGACCCAAAGCATTTTTAAAGCAACATCAAACAGCCAAACGGTCACAGAAACGTTGGTCAACCCTTCCTCAGCTGGATCCACCTATCACTTGCCAGTTTTCTCCTCACCCCTTCCTCTCACCTCTTTATACTCTCGAACCAAAACACTGAGTCTCACTTTCCCTCTATTGATGCAACCTGAACCACGCAGTTCTTCCAGCAGCCTATTTTTTGCACAGAGCTGAGACCTACGGTGTCATGTCAGCTCAAGTATCAGATTATTCTGACAGTTTAATCATTTGTGGAAGATAAAAGATAACTCATATTTTAAACACTGTCCCTATCCTATACATTTGGCACAAAATACGTTCCTGCCCTCAGGATGTATTGAAGTTTTCTTCTTCTTTATAATCCCCAGAGTTTATCTTACACTTAACGTACCTGTGCTGGTTCAACATTCCCATTGCTTTTCACACCATAATGATAGGCAAAGACATCTGCCATGGTTATGCTTTGGGTGGCCTCTGAGACGGGATCTGGGAGAAGCTCTCTGATTTCTTGCTCAGTCCACACACAAAATGCTCCTTCTTTTTTCTCAGTCGAGTTGGCTGAAGCGTATGAATCTGCATCTTCGGCACTATAGAAGCCCCCTGACTGTGGGAGGAGAAAGTGTTAGTCATAGTTAAAAAACACATAACAGGTTCATCAACAATACATGGAGTACATTATTCTCACATTTTCTAATTCAACAAACCATTAGCAGCACTGTTTTAAGATTGACAGGACAAAGGTTAGTATCTTTGGTTCCTGCCAAAATCCATGTATCCTTGTCATTAATACCTTTACTATTAATACCATTAATAAGCAGTTGTATAGCTAAGTGTATCGGTGAGATGTATGGGTCTGAAAAATAGATACGGCAAGGAAATGGTTAACAGTTAGGAATTTATGGGTCTGTTCTGTTTTGAAAGTCTACCTGCACGTTGGACAAATTGACCCTTGATACTAGATAAGGGGAGAACAAAGTGACTCTGGTCTACCTGATAACATGGCCTGAAAGCATACTAAAAGTGCTGATTTGTGTAAAAGTAATTAATCACCTTGTCTCTAAAGGATGTTTTTTTACGTTGTTTGGTTGTAAGATTAATAGAATGCATTGTCCCTGAGGAGGCAGAGGCCACCTGTTGAAGGTCACCCGACTAAAAGGTTACTGTCGTGTAAACGTCGGATTGGATGCCTCGCCCCTACCAGCTGGACTAGGAGGTTGCGATAGTGCTATTAAAGGTAGGCAAGTTCTTTCTTGGGCAGACCACTCACCTGAGTCCCACCTTCGGGTCGAGCAGCTGAACCGGTGCCAAGGACCTCCACCCTAGCCAGTCCATGGTCGATTGCCTGCCTCAGGGACCCCGCTGACGTTGCTAGATATACTCGGCGGTGTAGACTACGAGGGGTTAAGTTAGCCCTTCCTATTAGTGGTGTAGGTAGTGTATAATATAAGCCATTTCTCGCAACTCTCTATTTTTTCCTTCTCTGTATTAACAATAAAGTGAGTCTCGGAGGAACTACCGAGTCTGGGTCCATTTGATCAAGCGAAACCAAATAGTTACAGCATTCACTTGTTACGGTTATACTTATTTGGGTATCAGTTTTTGTGGAACAGCAGTCTATCCAAACTCAAGATGATTGTTAATCACACATCATTCCCATTATAAAGATACGATGCTTCCACAGCCGGTATTACCTGCCACCATTACTGCTTATGCAACTTGCTACTAGAAATGCATCAAAGCAAAAGGTGAACAGGGCCAAGGAAGTTCAGATGACTTCAAGTTCACCAAGTGTGGAAGATGGAGGAGAGTCAAGGCAGGCAACAAAATCATGGATAAGCCTTGTGGACTTGGGTTTGATCTCTACAGCTTCAATAGCTTGACCTTTATCTATACCAGTCATCCAAACATGATATTGGCTGTGCTTGATTGTTGCTGGGAATGAAGGATGTGCCCCACGTGACTTGCAGGACACATTTTCCTGATCTGCACTTTACAACTTCTACATTCTCTTTGTTCTCACGCTGTGACTGTTGCCGTTCACCTGAATGACTAGATAACATTATCCCTGTGGTCAACCTGGATTTACCTACTGGAGACAAGACGTCAACCCACCCTCCATGTCTTCTTCTATCTCCTTCCCAGTGCTGACAATGGGTCTTCAACCTCAAATGTGAACTGTTTCCCTTTCCACAGAGCAGCCTGACTTGATAAACATTTCCATCATTTTCTGTTTTTATTATGTGATTAAAATACATGCCTGGCTGGAGTGGAAGCCTACAAAATTCATGCCCTTGCCTTGACCAAGATTTCAATATCAGCCAGTGCTAACCATTTACTTCCAACACAATCCAGCATAAATATAACATGGCACAACGCTTTACAGTCCAAGTGACAAGGGTTCAATTCCTGCTGCTGCCTGTAAGAAATTTATATGTTCTCCCTGTGACCACATGGGTTTCCTTTGGGTGCACCAGTTTCTTGCCCACAGTCCAAAGATGTACTGGTGGCAGGTTAATTGGTCATTGTAAATTGTCCCACAAGTAGGCCAGGGTTAAATCAGGGAATTGCTCAAAAGGCCTATTCTGCACTGTATCTCAATAAATAAATCAATCAAACAATCCACTCTCTTAGCACTTCATCCACCATGTACAACATTCGTCCATTCTCTCTCCCAACATACAACTGCCTCTTACCCACCATCCCCAACTATACTGAGCACAATCTACATTATACACTGCTCAATCTCCAAAGGCCTCTTCAGAAACACTTCCCAACTCTTTGACCTCTGCCAACTAAAAGATAAAATGTAACAGGCGAATGGGGAAGACAATCGCCACATTACACAACATCTCAACCTGAAAATATATAAGACCATAAGGCAAAGGAGCAGAAGTCGGCCATTCGGCCCATCAAGTCTGCTCCACAATTTTTTCATGAGCTGATCCATTCTCCCATTTAGTCCCACTCCCCCACCTTCTCACCATAACCTTTGATGCCCTGGCTACTCAGATACCTATCACTCTCTGCCTTAAATACACCCAATGACTTGGCCTCCACTGCTGCCCGTGGCAACAAATTCCATAGATTCACCACCCTCTGACTAAAAAAATTTCTTTGCATTTCTGTTCTGAATGGGCACCTTTCAATCCTTAAGTCATGCCCTCTTGTACTAGACTCTCCCATCATGGGAAACAACTTTGCCACATCCACTCTGTCCATGCCTTTCAACATCCGAAATGTTTCTATAAAGTCTCACCTCATTCTTCTAATTCCAAGGAATACAGTCCAAGAGCAGACAATCGTTCCTCATATGTTAACCCTTTCATTCCCGGATTCATTCTAGTGAATCTTCTCTGCACCCTCTCCAACGTCAGCACATCCTTTCTTAAATAAGGAGACCAAAACTGCCCACAGTACTCCAAGTGAGGTCTCACCAGCACCTTATAGAGCCTCAACATCACATCCCTGCTCCTATACTCTATTCCTCTAGAAATGAATGCCAACAGTGCACTCGTCATCTTCACTACCGACTCAACCTGGAGGTTAACCTTAAGGGTATCCTGTACGAGGACTCCCAAGTCCCGTTGCATCTCAGAACTTTGAATTCTCTCCCCATTTAAATAATAGTCTGCCCGTTTATTACTTCTGCCAAAGTGCATAACCGTACACTTTCCAACATTGTACTTCATTTGCCACTTCTCTGCCCATTCTTCCAATCTATCCAAGCCTCTCTGCAGACACTCCGTTTCCTCAGCACTACCAGCCCCTCCACCTATCTTCGTATCGTCAGCAAACTTAGCCACAAAGCCATCTATTCCATAATCCAAATCGTTGATGTACAATGTAAAAAGAAGCTGTCCCAACACGGACCCCTGTGGAACACCACTGGTAACCGGCAGCCAACCAGAATAGGATCCCTTTATTCCCACTCTCTGTTTCCTGCCAATCAGCCAACGCTCTATCCACGTATGTACCTTTCCCGTAATTCCATGGGCTCTTATCTTGTTAAGTAGCCTCATGTGTGGCACCTCGTCAAAGGCCTTCTGAAAATCCAAATATACAACATCCACTGCATCTTGCATCTCCCTTGGCTAGCCTACTTGTAATTTTCTCAAAAAATTGTAATAGGTTTGTCAGGCAGGATTTTCCTTTAAGGAATCCATGCTGAGTTCTGCCTATCTTGTCATATGTCTCCAGGTACTCTGTAACCCCATCCTTGACAACCGACTCCAACAACTTCCCAACCACCGATGTCAAGCTAACAGGTCTATAATTTCCTTTTTGCTTCCTTGCCCCCTTCTTAAATAACAGAGTGACATTTGCAATCTTCCAGTCCTCTGGAACCATGCCAGAATCCATTGACTTTTGAAAGATCATCGCTAATGCCTCCGCAATCGCCACAGCTACTTCCTTCAGAACACGCGGGTGCAGTCCATCTGGTTCGGGAGATTTATCTACCTTTAGACTATTCAGCTTCTGAAGTACTTTCTCTGTCGTAATTGTGACTGCGCACACCCCTCTTCCCTGCCACCCTTGAGTGTCCGGTATACTGCTGACGTCTTCCTCAGTGAAGACTGATGCAAAATACTCGTTCAGTTCCTCCGCCATCTCTTTATCTCCCATTACAATTTCTCCAGCATCATTTTCTATCGGTCCTATATCTACTCTCACCTGTCTTTTACTCTTTATATACTTGAAAAAGCTTTTAGTATCCTCTTTGATATTATTTGCTAGCTTCCTTTCATAGTTAACCTTTTCCCTCTTAATGACCTTCTTAGTTTCCCTTTGTAAGCTTTTAAAAACTTCCCAATCCTCTGTCCTCCCACTAATTTTTGCTTCCTTGTATATTTAACTTTGGCTTTGACTTCTTTTGTCAACCACGGTTGCATCCTTTTTCCATTCGAAAATTTCTTCTATTTTGGAATATACCTGTCTTGCACCTTCCTCACTTCTCGCATAAACTCCAGCCACTGCTGCTCTGCCATCTTTCCTGCCAGTGTTTGAAATTACTTACAGTACCTTTGCTTATAGATTTCATGATCTCAGAATATTGAATCAGATTGATTACTGTTGTTTTATATGATGCGAGATTTGTTGTTTTGCAGCAACAGTACAGTGTGAAGACATACAATTACTATAAATTACAAAATAAATAAATAGTGCAAAATATTAATAATGAGATTGTTTCCGGACCGTTCAGAAACCTGAAGGCAGAGAGGAAAACGCTGTTCCTGAATCATTGAGAAGTCTTCAGGCTCCTGAACCTTTAATGGTAGTAACGAGAAAAGATTTTCACAAACAATTCAACCAAGCCAGCCAACATCATTTAATAAAAAATTGATCATCCAGAGTCAAGAGAGGAAAACCTGGAGATGAAGCATGTATGGATTTCCAGAAAGCGTTTAACAAAAGTGCCACGTAAAAGCCTGGTGCATAAGAACTCAGAGCTCTGGGAGAAGTGTAGCAACATGGATTGAAGATAGGTTATCACTAGTTGACAGAGTCAGTAAATGTGCATTTTCAGGTTGGAAGGATTGATGTTTCTAGTGGTGTGCCACAAAGATCAGGTTTTCCATTCTCAGTTACTTGATATACAGGAGCGTGACACACCAGTTTGTTCAGGGGCGTTGCAGCAACAACCTCGCACTCAGTGCAAAATTAGTCAGCTCCATCATGGCTGCTTGTCTCCATAGTATCCAAGACATCTTCAAGGAGTGGTGTCTTAAGAAGGCAGTGTCCATCATTAAGGACCCCCACCACCCAGTACATACCGTCTTCTCATTATCATCAAGAAGGAGGTACAGAAGCCTAAAGGCACACACTCAGTGATTCAGGAACAGTTTCTTCACCTCTGCTATCCAATTTCTAAATGGGAATTGAACCCATGAATACTACCTCACTACTTTTTTATTTCTGTTTTTGCACTACTTAATTTTAACTTAACTATTTAATTGGTGTATATATTATATATTTACTGTAATTCAGATTTTTTTCTCTATATTTATTATGTATTTCATTGTACTGCTGCCGTAAAGTTAACAAACTTCACGACATATGCCGGTGATAGTAAATCTGATTCTGATATACATGAATGACCTGGAGGAGGGTGCAGACTGCAATGCATCCAAGTTTACCAATAACATGAAAACAGATGGGGTGAGGATATTTGGACTGTGCAACAGGATAAATATAACTTGAAAGAGTGGGTGAAAATTTTTTGAGTGGGTGTTACCTAATGTGGGAAAGTGTAAGGTTGCGCATTCCAGTAATAAATCTAATGGCAGTCTATTATCATAATGGACAGGGATTGAGTGAAATGATTGTACGACAGGAATCTGGATGCTTCTGTGCCTGCATCATAAATGTTAGCAAGCAAGTACAATGAGTAGTTAGGAAGGCAAATATCAGCCTTAATTCTGAGGGGTTAGTTTAGAAATAGGAAAATATTGTTATAACTATACTGGTCACATGGAGTACCTCTCCCTAATTTTGGGATATACTAGAACTGGAAACAATCCAAAAGTGATGTACCGGCTTAGTCCTCGGGGTAAGAGGTTGTTTCATCATTAGCTGCTAAAGAAGCTGCATCTGTACTCTTTGATATTTGAAAGGCTCAGTTGTTATTTTATTGAAACATATAAAATCCTAAGGACAGACATTGAGATGATTCAACTAATGAGAGTCTTTCAAACAAGTAACATAGCTACAGGATAAGGGAAAGGTCTGTTAAAACTGAGATGCACAGGAATTTTTTCTCACAGCAAGAGGTGATTTTCTGAAGCTCTGTACTACGGAGACTTACCGAGGTCAGGGCAACCGGCACAGAACATGAGTTGAGAGCTAGGGCACTTCAGCAATGAGCAGACTGAACGGCAGGAATCCTACTCTATTTTCTTGTATTCTTATGCTCCAAGAATTTTTGAGATGTGGTAACTTTTGCAATGCTGTTTATGTGAGACGTAACAAGATTCCATCAATAGCAATGTGATAAAGACCAGACAATCTGTGAAGGGACTGGATGTTTAAGGTGTTGGAAGAATAAGAAATGATGGACGGTGTATGCTAAAAAGGGCCACTTCTCAAAGAAAAACTAAAAGTACAATGTCTGTCTTGCAGAAACATTCCTGCTGTTCCTGTATGACATTTCTATTTCCTCACATCAACGATCTTCACCACCTCTCTACTACAACCATTAATCATCACACACACAATACCAGACTTTGATCTCATTATCCCAAGCTGACTTGAGCACAAGTTCTAAATGCAGAAGGCAGCCATCTCAACTTTCTTTCTTCCCCCAGAACATAATAAAGAGCATACTTTTTCCCGAGCAGAGTACAATTTACCTTGAAAGAAAAGAATTTCTTCACATTAATAATTGAGCAACTTTGAATTACTTGGCTATTTGAAGTCCACAAAAAGGCACAATGTAATGAGTTGACTGGCACTGGAAGCCAGGTCTTCTTTGCTGTATCACAGCAATCAGAATGTTATACTAATGTAAACATTCCCATTGAGAGTGCCTTATGTTGCTCTCTCAGATGGTAGACAACCTCTGGTTTAGAAGATTCAGGATCAAAGGTTCATTCAGGAATTTTGATGTGTAAAAATATTCTGCTTGTTTCTGTAATGGTCTTTATGGTTTCTTCCATTCACTGAAGAGTCTTGTAACACTGGCTACTCCGTTCCACTCCAGCTGCCTTAATATTGCACAATCTAAGTTACTGATTTACTTGCTATTTTCACCCAAAAATCTCATTAATTCTAGAATCACAGTAAATTCAAGACATGGGAGGAGGCCATTTGATCCATCATATCTGTGTCAGCTAAAAATAAGTGTTGCTACATCAAATCCCACCTTCTAGGAATAATTCATAGTATTGCAGGTTAAGGCCTGAGTATCCACTTCAACTTGGATGGAAAAGATATTCATGTCTGATCTAGCACTATAACTAGTTACGTTAAATCCATACCCCTGGCTTTTGACAGCTCAGCTGTGAGAAAAAGGTTCTTCCTACTTAGTCAGTCCAGACCACTCATAATTCTAATGATTCAATTGTCTCCTTTCAGCCTCCTGTTCCAAACAAATCTATCAAATCTGTCCTCACTGTTACAATTTTCCAGTCCTGGCAACATACTCATAGATCTCCTCTGCACTCCCTCCAGCAGAATAACCTGTAATATGGTAATCAGAACTTTACACAGTAGTCAGGCTGTGGCCTTCTGAGTGTTCTATTCCAGCACAGCCTCTCTGTACTTATGCAATTAATAAAACATCCCAGGTGGCTTTTTAACTATCTTGTCCATCTGCCCTGATGCTATTAATGACCTGTGGACTTTCACTCTAGTATTGTTTTTTCCCCTCCACGTTTCCCAATATCCTTTCTTTTATTGTACACTCCCTTACACTATACACCACCCCAAATGTATTACATCCCTGAATTAAATTCTATTTGACACTTGCTGCCCAACTGGCTAGACCATTTACAGCACATCCTCCTGAAGTCATAAATTATCTTCCTTGACGTCGGCCAAAGGGCCAAGCTCCTTACTGTGCTCTTAGATTGAGACTAATGACATGACTATATAGAGCAAAAAGCAATGGCACTGAGTATTGAGAAAACTCACTAGTCCAAACACAAAACAACCATCAATCATTACCATTTGCTTTCTGCTACTGAGCCAGTTATGGAGTCCCTTGGAGTTTATGCCGCTTTGCTCTTTTGACCATGCAAAAGCTTGTGGTGAAAGCTATGTAGATTATAACAAAGGCATTGCCCTTATTCTCTATAACCTCATTAAAAAATTAGTCATACACAATTTCCCTTAATAAATTAATGTTAACATTCCTTGATTAATCTATCGCTTTATAAATGAAAGTTCATTGTGTCCTTTAGAATAGATTTCAATAA
This sequence comes from Mobula birostris, assembly GCF_030028105.1. Lineage (NCBI taxonomy): Eukaryota > Metazoa > Chordata > Chondrichthyes > Myliobatiformes > Myliobatidae > Mobula > Mobula birostris. Next base: position 11,715,295 of record NC_092393.1, on the reverse strand, counting down.
CCTGCCCACCAGTGAAGCTTGGCTAAATGGCCTATTATCCCTTGTTCCCTTTACAAACAGTGATTAAAAACTTCAGCTGTTGCCCAATCCCAGCATTGCTCTTGTAGCCAGGGGTGATTGAAGATGATGGTCAAAATCTCTACAATTGTCTCTGCTGCTTCTTAAAATATTTTGGGAGATATTTCATCCAGGCCTGAGGTAACACTAAAATGCTAAACCCTTAATACTTCATCATTTAGTCTGTTCCTGCCATTCAGTGTTTCACAGCAACACGCACACAATGCTGGAAGAACTCGCAGTTCAAGGAGCATCTATGGAAATGAATAAATGTTTGATATTTCAGGTCCAGACACTTCTGCAGGACTGAAGAAGTGTGAAGTTTTCTTTGGAAGGAGGAGGGAAGGATGCCAGAATAAAAAGCCTAACAGATCTCAATACAAATATAAAATCAATACATTCCCTTGTTTTCTGGAAATACAGCTGCAAAATAATTAATAAAAATCTATCCACAAACTCCACCTGCATAAATTGATCAACTTTTTGGTCCCTAATAAGTTCTACTCTTTCCCTAGATATCCTCATTCGTTCTCAATTTATCTTTGGACACTTCCTTGATTATTTCCTCTGAAATGTATTACAAATGCATTTTGCATTCTTGAGCTCATGATAGAGTCCCCATTTTAGGGTTGGGTAGGCTGGGAAGAGTTGGATTAAACATGCAGTTGGGCTGATTATGACATGGTCCACCTGAGATTATATTTTACCTCTTGGTAACCCAGGCAGAATATTTTATGTTCCCTCCCTCTCCTTCTATTTCCCACCTTCTAGCATGCAATAAGAGACATCCCCTACATATTTACTGACAGTTCTTGAGCTGGAATCTTTCATCTTCTGTGTTTCATTATTTATTCCTCCCACTAATCGGAAACAAATGGAATAAAAGAAGCTTACCAGAGAAGAAGAATATACCCCAGTATCAAAGTTCACAAAGAAAACTTCACACTAAAGAGCCTATAACACCCAGGACAAAAAAAAACGGCACTTGAAACAAAAAAGGAAGTAATGTACAGTATAAGGATGTTAACTGTTCATCAGTCCTCATCTTTTACCTTACAGACAAGCTCTGATTGCAAGTACTATGTAATATCTAGGATGAAGATAACTGCCTTGACTCAGGGGTGGCTTTCTTGGTCAGAGTCAAGGTTTCCAAGCTCACTCCAGAGGCCTAAACAAAAAAATACTCTAATGCAGTACAAAGGGAGTACTAGAATGTCCAAAATACAATCTCTCAGATGATACCTTCAACAAAAGTCCGAAGTATGTAAATGATCGCTCAATATTACTCAAAGGTCAGAGTTCTCCCTTGTGACTAAACCAACACAATTTAACTGTTTTTTTTGTAATTTAACAAAGGTCTAAGATATGAAACATTGATGTTACTCTTCCCACAAATGCAGCTTAACCTGCTGAGTGCTTCCAGCATGTTCTGTTACGTTATTATCTCTTTACTGTCTCTGCAGTTTACTGGACTTTTCTGTTTGCAAATAGACTATCAACCTTTTACACTTCAACAGTTTTACATGACAAAAGTGGTTACATAATTATCTCATGAAACAATTGTGCCATTTTAAGTGCTTGTAAATGCAAATTCCATCCCATTTTTGGCTGTATTGGTGCTGACAGGTGGCAATAATGGTTTGAGTTAAAAATGAAATTTAACAAGCTCCTACAGTGCATGTATACAAATTCCTGAAATTGATGAGAGCTCACATCTAAAATACCAAATGGTTCAACAGTTACATTTAATATCAGAGAATGCATATAATATACAACCTGAAATTCTTACTCTCCGCACATCCGTGGAACAAATTTGTGCCTTTCCACACTTTCTCAATATGGAGACACAAGAGATGCTGGAAATTTTGAGCACACACACACAAAATATTGGAAGAATCCAGCAGGTCAGGCAGCATATATGGAAGAAAATGAACAGTGTTTCCGGCTGAGACCCCTCATCCCTTCACAGTTGCTGTTTGACTTTCTGAGTTCCTCTAGCATTTTCTGTGTGTGTGCTCAAAATTTCCAGGATCTCTTGTGTCTCCAAATTCCGAAATCTGTTTGGGAACTTCCTGATGAACCAGTGGGCTTGAATTTGAGGTTAGAATTTCCTTTTGTATCATCTCATTATCACATTGATTTTTTACAGTAGCTTGCTATGTCCACATTTGCCTCATTGCCTATAATTCAAAAGTACTTTCCTGATCACAAATAACATTTGTGATATCCTGGGGTTCTGACAGCCATAATATAAATCCTAGAGTTTCTAGCAGTGAGCAGGATATCTCTGACATTCATTCTGCAATTAAAGAAAGAAAGAAAACCCTTGTAATTTGCAAAACATATTTCCAAATTCTCAGTGCTTTCCACATAATCAATTATTGAAAGTGCTGTGACTGCAGCAATGCAGACACGCACAGCAATTACTTTGCAGAAAGATATCAAAGGCCGCAATCAATTACTTGGCTTTTGTCTGTGTAAAAAAACATTTGGGAAGAACAGCAGGAGAACTCCTTGCATCATGCTGCCTTTTCTCCTTGGAGTGACGGAGGATGAGAAGTGACCCAATGGAGGTATATAAGATGATGAGAGGCACTGATCGTGTGGATAGTCAGAGGCTTTTTCCCAGGGCTGGAATGGTTGCCACAAGAGGACACAGGTTTAAGGTGCTGGGGAGTAGGTACAGAGGAGATGTCAGGGCTAAGTTTTTTACTCAGAGAGTGGTGAGTGCGTGGAATGGGCTGCCGGCAACGGTGGTGGAGGCGGATACGACAGGGTCTTTTAAGAGACTTTTGGATAGGTACATGGAGCTTAGAAAAATAGAGGGCTATGGGTAAGTCTAGTAATTTTTAAGGTAGGGACATGTTCGACACAACTTTGTGGGCCAAAGGGCCTGTATTGTGCTGTAGGTTTTCTATGTTTCTATGCTGGGCCACTGGTTCATAAGCAGGCATTCCTCCAACTACAGAAACAGGTGAGAGGTTCCCCTATCCTCATCTTCCAAGGACAAAGGATAGCAGTCATGCAACACTGCATGAAATGCCAACACTACTGAGTGCTGCTGGAAATTAAAGCCTGTACAAGAGTTATGGTGACAACTACTGGACTTGGCACATACTAGCCATGGTAATGCAAAATCCAGATTGTATCAACAGCCACGAATTACTACAGCATCTCCTCAATGAGAAGGCAAATTCTTACAATGTCTAGTTCTCTCAAAGGGTGTTCCAGATTCCAGTACTGACTTGTATCAAAATTATCAAACTTCTGATGACAGGGTGCAAAAGCAAAGCAAAACCTTATTAAGGCACTCCTCAGATGCACTGTTACAATAATGGACTTACAGATGAGAGGGTGCCCATACATGCAGAACAAAAGTTATGGGGAGACAATAATTTTTGTTCTCCTCAAACTGGGTTAAAGGGGAGACTTGATCGATGGGTTAAACATTTTGTAAGATTTTTATAGGGTTTTTTTGGAGGAACTGACTTCACTGTGTTACGTACCCCGTAACTGGGTTGCCAAACCAGCAGAAATGGATCACTCAGTTGGAGACTGGATTACTAGAACTAAGAAAGTTTTATTAAAGAAACAAGCAACACAGTAATCGAAAGGATAATAAATGCAACAGTTCAGCAATGATAATCACACATGTGCACAGAATTAAGATAACAGCATCAATCAAGCTCTATCGTTGTCTAGGGATAAATGACCAATTTCAAAGTGACACAAAGTTCAGTCCAATTTAGTAGTTCAGTTCACAGTAATCGTTGCCATGGCGATGGACAACGTGGGGGGAGAGAGAGAGAGAGAGAACGGGAACGACTGATCATTCAGACACGGCTTCCACTCACAGACCGGCGATATGGCTCACAAGCAGCTTTTGGGCAGGTCCTTGGTGATGTCACCTGAGGTCACCGACTGTGACCCCTCCTCCAGATACGGTCGATCCTCTGTAGTGAACTCGGCACCCAAGCAAGGGCGAACACACACCGGGTTCCCGCTGATCGTACCTTTCCACCCTGTGCGTTGTCTGGTACTTCCCACCGACTCGTGAGAGGCGCACCGCTTCCAGGGTCTCGTTACCTCGGGTGTCATGTGTGTCCTGCCTTAGCGAACTTGTCCCTTTTTATCCCCCTGCTGGGGTATCGCCTGTCCATCACTTCAAACAGTTCAGGGTTCAAAGGGGGAGCCGCTCCAGACAGCTCTCTCTCTCCCGTCCCTTCATTACACATCTCCAGATGCTGTTTCATTGTGTTCCTTATCTCTCTCTTGAAGACAGGTGGCAGCCCAACTGCTGATCACACAGGACAGCTAACATCTTATCTATGTGTATTCTCGTCACACTTCCCCCTCTTTAAGGATTTTTACCGGGAGGTAAAAATTACAAACATGAATACATTATTTGATACACGCACAAATATACATCTTTATCAGCTATTTGGCTAACACAGCGAGTTTGAAGTTGTCAACACCTTTGACAGACAGTCATCGCATTTTCTGTTCCTTTTACATGTGTTATTAATAATCCCTTAGACCAGGCTCCAACTCAGCAAACTTCATAGTGGCCAAAAACACTGATGAATTTCGATCAATGTAACCTCTCATTTGGTTTTGTCCCGGACCACAATAACAAGGGTCGTCCCATTCCGACTCAGTTTTCTCTCGCAAGGGCTTAGTAGGAGAGGGAGGGGTAGTGACCGCAGAGTTATTGCAAAACTTCCTACAGTACCCCACCATCTCCAAGAGCCTTCTGAGGGCCCTCTTGTCTGTCGGGGTTGGGAGGTCAGCGATAGCCTGCACTGTAGCTTGCATCGCTGCCAGCTGCCCCTGTGTCACCACAATTCCCAGGTAAGTGACCCTCGTGTGGCCGAATTCATTTTTTTCGAGGTTCACTATCAAGCTGGCTTCAGACAGCCGTATTAAATTGCCAATACACACCTCTGTGTTCATCAGCCCTTTAGTCACTGAGTTACTCATTATATATGAATGCTGTTTGCTAGGCTGACCTATTGTAACAGACATCACCCAACATCCCAGTTCTTTGCATCACCTCGGGACAATCAAGCACACGGGTGCGAGTCGTTTAATTACTTCTGCTAAAGATTCGCTTTGTTCGGGGATTAAGGGAGAGACCTTATCAGTAGACCTGGCCAAAACAATAGCCTTCTCCCATCTGATCGATCCCATACTAATCTTTTCAAAATGGTTTTTTCCTCTTATCAGGGGGCCCCTAGCTTCATTGATTTCCACGCTAACACCGACTAGGTTTGTTAGCATATCAAAAACCGGTGACCATCTCAGTTTGCGTCGTTCATGATCAATAACATTCTTCCCCCTGGGCAGCCGGCAAACCTCTTTCATGATTCCACCAACTGTTTCCTCCAGCACCGCAAAATGTCCACCGGGGGGTACCTCGTGGGCCATGTTAAAAACCTCATCCCCATAACTCTTTTGCACCACCTCCCACTCCTCATCTACGGGTACTGTACTTGATTTTCCTTTTTTCCTTAGCACTTCCTCCTCCACACAATAGCCTACTAGTTCCCTTGTTAAAGCTGTGTCAGAAAGAGCTGTCTCTGCCAAAACCATCAGCCCCTCGTCTCGCTCCTGCGTCGGCACAAATTCTTTCCTGGCTACTGCTATGTCTGTCCCAGCTCCCTCACTGCCTCTTGTCTCACTACACTCTTTCTTTCCATTTTCTACCCTCTTCTCATACAAGGTTGGCAGAAACGTGTCAGCTAAATTTACTACCGTGGTCCCATGATGAACCTGTGAGTCCAGGGGCGGGGCCTCAATGCTGGCAGGCTGACCTGTCAATCTCACGACTGGGAACACGATTCCCCCGGCGATGTCATTACTGAGCAAGACTTCCACGCCTTTCATCGGTAATTCGGACCTCACCCCGATTGTGACTAGTCCAGAGACCAGGTTGCTTTGTAAGTGTATCTGGTGCAAAGGGACTGACTCTGTCCCTTCCCCAACACCTTTGACCTCTACCTCCCCAGTCTGGGTCTCTGAGCTAAACCCTAATACACTCTTCAGTATTAGTGACTGACACGTTCCCGTGGCTCTCCAGATCCGCACTGGAACTGGTTTTAACCCCTCCTTCACTGACACCAATCCGGCCGAGATAAACCTCTCGCGCCCTCCCTGAACTTTGGCAGACCTGCCCTTCCCTAGCAGTTCGCTTAACAGCTCGATACAGCCATTCAAAATCGCTGTTTTTCCTTTTCCCGTCTCCTTCTTTGGGGCAAAGCACCTGGACGCAAAGTGTCCGGCTTTCCCACAATTATAACAGACAACCCCAGGAGACTTCCTACCAGACTGCTCCCGGTCTACCTTATCCTTTTCACTAGTCCCCGGCTTACTTTCTGACTTTTCCGGCGGACTCTCCCCGCCATCCTGACTACCCTTCTGGTAGCCTTTACTCGGGGCAAACTTCATTTTATGCGTCAACGCATACTCATCCGCTAACTTAGCAGTTGCGGCTAACGTGGCTGCCTCTTTCTCATCGAGGTAGGGTCTCATACCCTCAGGGACACAACCTTTAAACTGCTCAATCAGGATCAGCTGTAGCAGTCTGTCATCATCCCCCTCTACCCCCTTTGAGGCGCACCAACGCTCACAATATGTCTGCATCTCATGGGCAAACTCCAAATACGTGCGGTCCCACTGCTTCCTCGCATTCCGGAACCTCTGCCGGTATGCCTCCGGGACCAACTCATAAATCCTGAGGATAGCCTCTTTCACCACCTCATACCTCTGGGCATCTTCCGCGGACAAAGCGGAGTAAGCTTCTTGGGCTTTCCCTTTCAGTACACTCTGAAGTAACACAGCCCACTTATCCCTTGGCCATTCTTGACTTATAGCCACTTTTTCGAAGTGGAGAAAGTACCGATCCACGTCGGTATCGTCAAATGGGGGAACCAGCCTAACCTCCTGGGACACCCGGAACCCTCCACCTTGGTTCGGCACAAGCCCCTGCTCGGCCCTTAACCTTAACTTCTCCAATTCGAATTCCCTTTCCCTCTGTTTCTCCTCTCTCTCCAACTGTCTGTCCCTCTCTTTCTCTTCTCTCTCCAACTGTCTGTCCCTCTCTTTCTCCTCTCTCTCCAACTGTCTGTCCCTCTCTTTCTCCTCTCTAACTGTCTGTCCCTCTCTTTCTCTTCTCTCTCCAATTGTCTCTCTCTCTCTTGTCTTTCTACCTCTCTCTCCTTCTCTTCTCGCTCCAACTGTCGTACCCAGAACTCGTGCTCGAGTCTCAGTTTTTCAAGCTGTACCTGTACCGCGTCTCCAGCAGGTTTTTCAATAGACACCACTCCCAGCTCGCCTTGGGGAAACACACCTTTAGATACATAGTGCTCTACAATAGCTCTGTGTATCTCCTCTCTCCTCACTGTCGACTTCACCTTAGCAAGATTCAACCGTTTGGCCACAGCTACCAATTCCGATTTCCTGGCATCCTCTAGTGCCTCCAAGGTCGGCGCCTTTATAAATTCCTCAGCCTCCATTTCTGCTGTTTGTCTTTTCTTTCTTTCGGGAATTTTAACCCAACCTACTTACTCCGTCCCAAATTTAGCATTCAAAATCGCGGACGAGAACCCCACTTATGTTACGTACCCCGTAACTGGTGCCAAACCAGCAGAAATGGATCACTCAGTTGGAGACTGGATTACTAGAACTAAGAAAGTTTTATTAAAGAAACAAGCAACACAGTAATCGAAAGGATAATAAATGCAACAGTTCAGCAATGATAACCACACATGTGCACAGAATTAAGATAACAGCATCAATCAAGCTCTATCGCTGTCTAGGGATAAATGACCAATTTCAAAGTGACACAAAGTTCAGTCCAATTTAGTAGTTCAGTTCGCAGTAATCGTTGCCATGGCGATGGACAACGTGGGGGAAGAGAGAGAGAGAGAACGGGAACGATTGATCATTCAGACATGGCTTCCACTCACAGACCGGCGATATGGCTCACAAGCAGCTTTTGGGCAGGTCTTTGGTGATGTCACCTGAGGTCACCGACTGTGACCCCTCCTCCAGATGCGGTCGATCCTCTGCAGTGAACTCGGCACCCAAGGAAGGGCGGACACACATCGGGTTCCCGCTGATCGTACCTTTCCACCCTGTGCGTTGTCCGGTACTTCCCACCGACTCGTGAGAGACGCACCGCTTCCAGGGTCTCGTTACCTCGGGTGTCGTGTGTGTCCTGCCTTAGCGAACCTGTCTCTTTTTATCCCCCTGCTGGGGTATCGCCCGTCCATTACTTCAAACAGTTCAGGGTTCAAAGGGGGAGCCGCTCCAGACAGCTCTCTCTCTCCCGTCCCTTCATTACACATCTCCAGATGCTGTTTCATTGTGTTCCTTATCTCTCTCTTGAAGACAGGTAGCAGACCAACTGCTGATCACACAGGACAGCTAACATCTTATCTATGTGTATTCTCGTCACAACTGGCAGGACTATCATTAACCAGGAGAAACAGAATCAAGTTAACTCTTAAGCAAAGCAGAGCATTTATTGAGCTAGTCACATTTATAGTCTGGAATGCTCTGCCTGAAAGTGTAAAGGAAGCAAATTCAATAATAATTCCCTTTCAAAAGGGAACTGGATAAATATATAAAGAGGAAAAAATTGCAAGGTTTTAAGGGCTAAGGAATGGGAATAACTTTTTCAAAGTTCTGGTATAGAGATAAATGCCACCTTCTATGCTGTACATGATCCCATGATTGATGTGTCTTTCATTTGGCCAGAAGGAAGGGAAATTAAGCCAATTTTCCTGTTCTTAACCATTCTCTGGTGTCATTTACAAGAATAGAACAAGTGTTGATGTTAACACAGAAACTGAAGAAATTAAGAACACCAAACATTAGAACAGTCCATCATCAGCAGTACCACAGTTCCCATTTGAATTAACACTTTGCAAGCATTTAAAGGAAATCAATGCTCAGTCTAGAGCCATTGCTTAATGATGGCAAGAGATTGCAGATACTTGCCCTGTTTGGGGTGGGGGAGGTGGAGGGGACAGAGGGTGAGGTTAGGATGGTTTATTCTGATTGTCAAAAGTCACTTCCGTAGTGATTGGTTACTTTAGAAGCAGTTTTTCTCCTTGGTTAGCTGCCTGGCGTCCAGTTTCAAATATCCTAGATATATAGAGAGCACGAGTAGCAGATTCCCTCTCTTCCTTTGTTTAAGGCAAGTGCTGCGTATAGCCATTGAGAAAGTATGCTCTGCATGTGCTTTTAGTTAAGTATGTTTGTTGAATTTTCAGCTTTATAGTTTCTGTAACTTAGGGAACATGAATGTTTGGTTGAATTTTGCCTATTTGTAAATAACTGATTAAAATACCTATTCACAGTCAACGCTTTCTGTCTCACTTGCCACACCCGCAAACCTGATTCAACATTACATTTTGGCACTGTGGAAAGCACGGACTGACTTTATAAGCAGAAATGAATTCTTTCAAAGGTTATTTAAAAGAGAGAGCACCCTGCAGATGAGAGATACAGAGTCCCAGGTTGGACAGATAATAACACAGGCTTTGGAGGTCTCAGTAACTTACTGATGGGTTATGGAAAGTCAGTAGATTGGTCAGATCACTTAGATTTTGCTGGGGTTGAAATGGGACACCACATTGCTTCCATACTTAAATCATTGGGTTTTCCTAGGAGAAGGGATAGCCAATGGGATGCTTACTGGCATTTTGCAGTGATTGTAAGGCATCAGTACAAAATGATAACATTTCTAAATGAGGTCGAGGACCTCAGACAGCACTCTATTATTCTGAGAGAATCACTACTGATGGCTCAGAGTTGGGCTACAAAGTTAGAGGATACGAATATAGCGATCGCTTGTCAGCTAATGAACCTACAGCACTTAAACACTGCGCGCCAAGCAGGTTGACAGCCCGACCCTGTTATGGTTCGACCCATGATGAAATGAGGCGATGATCCTACTGTGGGATGGGGGATGGGGATGTTTGGCTGGATTATGAAAATGAGGGAGAGAGAGTAGCATGAACTCTTCGGTTTAATCCTCAAGATGATTGCCCCCTCCTTTGCGTGTCCGAAACAGTACAGACCAGACCAATGATCATGCATCCCCACACCCAATATCGGCCTGAAGCTTCTTCCTCCCAGAAGGGGGAGGAGGAGGAGGAGGAGAAATGTGTGGGAGATGGTGTAATGGACACCTTCAAGACAACAGAGTTCAGAGAATTCTCGGCTAAGGAATTAGTGAGTTTAGGCGTTAGGTATAGACAAAAGGCTGGGAAGTCTTTGGCTACTGAGGATATGGGATGAGGGCAATACTGGAATGAGCCTATCTAATAGAGAGATGGGTGCCTTAGGGAGCCTATCATCCCAACAAGCAATCAAAAATGCTTTGAGCACACTGCTTGCTTCCCCTGAGCATAATGCATCACTATAGGTTCAAGTAATGGCTGCAGTTAAACTTGGGTACTCTTACTGAATGGAATTTAAAACCCCAAATAGAATGGAGCATGGTAGAGTAGGGTACTAAAGTTCTACACCAGTGGGCTCTTATCAGATAATTATACTGCAATAGTTGTAACCCACCACAGGATATTGAACTAACTTCTGGAATGCCTGGACACATGGTTACAGAGACAGTTTTTTCAACGAAAGGGGCAGTGCTCTCTTCAATAGCACCAGCTGTTGGTCATCCTGTAAATACAGCGATTCAATTATGACGAGGTTTAGAGTACAGAAGAGGGTGCATGTAACCAGATATGGAAGTCAGATAAGCAGACTGGGAGTGGGGGATCCCACATGTCCCATAAAGAAATGTGTTTAGTGTTGCAGAGGAACAAGTAAATTGAGATCCCACCCCCACCCTCTATGCAATATGGAGAAAGTACTCAAACACGAGGAATTCTGCAGATGCTGGAAATTCAAGCAACACACATCAAAGTTGCTGGTGAATGCAGCAGGCCAGGCAGCATCTCTAGGAAGAGGTACAGTCGACGTTTCGGGCCGAGACCCTCCGTCAGGACTAACTGAAAGAAGAGATAGTAAGAGATTTGAAAGTGGGAGGGGGAGGGAGAGATCCAAAATAACTGAAAGAAGAGATGGTAAGAGATTTGAAAGTGGGAGGGGGAAGGGAAGATCCAGAATACTGTACAGGGAAGCAAGAGAAGGAGCCTGTTCAGGGGGAGGGGTTATTCTTCAAGCCCTCTGCAGATAAGGACTCCTTTTGTCCTCTGCCAGATTCCTCGCATTTTCCATTCAAGATTCAGCTATGAAGGGCCATAGCTAATATTCACCAACGGTGGGAATCGGGGGGGGTGGGGGGGGGTTAACGCCTCATTATTGTAGGGAGAGGCACTAACCACACTTCTCAGTTGTTCTCTGCTAAGTCTGCTATTTCTCAATGAGAAATTGAAAATAACGGTCTGTGTTTTAAGTTTTTGAAGTTCCATGCGAAGCTTTAAAAAAAGGGAACAGCCTTAGCTTTGTGTTTTGTGTTCTCTGGTCCTTTGTTTCTTGTGTTTGTTTAGTCAGTTACTTTGTTTCTTGTTTTCTTAATCAGTTACATGCTTACTGTATCTTAATCTGTTACTTTGTTACTTAATTCCCCATGCAAATGACTCATTTCATACTGGCCATATGAAATTTGAGTTGATGGGGTAGAAATACAGGCAGCTTTATTCCAGAAATGAGATACCCACATTTCAGAGGGAATTGAGTATTTAGCAAGCAATTGTGGTAGTTCTATTGTTTTTGCATTTTCTAAATATCAGGAGCGAGTGCACTTGTATCTCTCTGCATTACAGAATGGCAAAGTGGTGGGAGATCCTGTGATACATTCCTGGGGATGGTATTTGAATTTGCACACTGGTCCAACAGGTCAGATTGCTGAACTTGTATGAGGAATCCTTACTACATCGCAGAAGGGATGCCACTGTTACTGATTCCTTTGACAAGCAAAAAGACTGTTGGGGGAAATTATATGGCTGCTTGGGTTTTGGAGGAGCTGGGAGGGAGTGGTCTATTCCAGCCAACCTCAACCCAGAGTACAGTAACAGCCTTAAGGGACCTCAATAGCCCTGGTGGAGTAAGTACTTTAAGGGTTGATATTTCCCTACATACCATTTGTTGAATTGGAAGGTCCTGACTCTTAAAGTGATTTCCCCACCTGACAGAGTATTGGTGTAGGCAGTATGTTGGGTACAGGTACAAGGTGCAAGGTGAGAGCAGGAACAGTATCCTAGGACAACTGCGTCTATGCCAAATGGTGCTGTGAAGCCGGGTACTTATTGGACTCTGAATGCAGTTCCTAGGCCCACCTGTAGTTCACACATGGAGGTGAGGTTGATATCTGGTGCTGTATGTATGCCTTGGATGAGCACCTTTCCATGCTGGTTGGTAAGATGTCTATTACAAAGGAAGGAAGGCTTTGAATGATTGCCTTTCTCAGCATGGTGTGGCTAAACTGTCCTGGGGACTGATTTTGATGACCTTAGATTACCTGCTCACAAAGGAAGGTGGTACTTGTACTGTTATTCAGTAAGAATACTGCACTACACTCCTGATGGGTTGGTGAACATCGCTCACCTGGTTGATCATATCTGAGCGTCAACATAGATAATCAGGTGGGGGAATCACACTCCTGGGTGGGGCTGGTAGCCTTCTGGAGCACTGGGAGGCTGGTCAACTACTGTAGTATACTGGGAGGTGACTACTGGATTTATAGCATTGGGTATTGTCCTCCTGTGTTTTATATGTAACTTAGGGAGTTTGCGAGAGTCATATTAATCTGAGGGTCGGATCATCACATTCACATCTTTCAAGGGGTGGAGTGCCCCTTTCAAGGGCAGCGTGGCTTATTCTGACTGCCGAAAGTCACTTCCATTGTGATTGGTTAGTTTAGAAACTGCAGCTGCTTTTCCTATTGGTTAGCTGCCTGGTGTCCAGTTTCAAATATCCTGGGTATATAGCAAGCATGTGTGGGAGGTTCTCTCTCTCTCCGTTTGTTTAAGGCAAGCACTGCACATAGCCATTAAGAAGGTATGCTCTGCGTACACTTTTAACTAAGTATATCTGTTGAATGTATGTTTGTTGACTATTTAGCTTTCAGTTTCTGTAACTTGGGGAACAGGAAGGTTTGGTCAATTTTTTACTGTTTGTACATAAGTGATTATTATATCTATTCGCAGTCAGAGTTTTCCGTCTCACTCACCAGACACGCGACCCCAATTCAAAATTACAATGCTGAAACCTGGAGCTAAAAACCAAACTACTGTAGAAATTCAGTGAGTCAGGCAGCTTCCAACATCAGCTCGACCCAAATCATCCATTATCTCTTTGCCTCCATAGATACTGCCTAACTGAGTTCCCTCAGCAATTTGCTTTTGATGCTATCACTTGATGAGCTTGGCAGAAAAAGAATGGCACAACCTAAATATAAACACAAGGGATTCTGCAGTTGCCAGTAAAACAGTATTTTGTGCACGTGGCTCAACCTGAATGCCTAGACTTTGCTGAGCAACCTGACCCAGATCACGGAGGTGTAGAGCTGAGGTTCCCAACCTGTTTATGCCATGGACCCCACGAATTAACTGAGGGATCCGTGGACCATAGGTTGGGAACTCCAGTATACAGCAACTCCCCAGGGACTGGATCTACAATGGCAGTAACATCTGGATAAGAACCGGGGTGGAAGTACCTTATAACCAGGTACATGGAAAAGAGCGCATTGATATTCAACTGTTGAAACAATACTTGAAAAACCCAATCTCTAATAATTGACACAAATCGTAGGAGTAGAGGAAAAGTGATGGCTTACCTTGTCACTCAGATCTCGTGAGACATAGAGCAGAATATCTCGAGCAACATCTGCAAAGAATGTGTCACCAGATATCTGCAGAAGATGCATCAAAGTTTAGACAAAGCTGAGGGAACAAAAATACATACGCATCTGGTTAACAGCAGAAGTCCATTGCTCTGGAGTATTTTGTAGTAAAATTACATGAAGTTTTAATTTATCTCTGAGGAAAACAAACAGTAATTGCTGAGCATTAAGAAAATGAGATTTCACCACGATTTTGTTGCATTCTTGGCCAAGCTTCACAATACTTATATTCCCTCAACTTCTGCTATACAACCCTCATCCAATATCTTCTGTCATCCACAGGAACTTGCACCCTTAATTCTCACAGACAACTCTCAGGTGCAAGCCCCAAGATTTACCAAACCCAGTAAAAAAAACACTGTATAAAAGCAATGCAGAAGGATCATCATTGGACGGAATGGTCAAATATCCAAGGTTCAATCATTTCCATTCAAAATTCTAGTGAGGATGGGTTGTGAGGAGAAAATATAAATCAAAGCAACACACACAAAAAGCTGGAAGAACTCAGCAGGTCAGGCAGCATCGATGGAAAAGAACCCTTCTTCAGGACTGAGAAGGAAGGGCAAAGATGACAGAATAAAAAGGTGGAGGTGAGGGAAAAGAGGCTAACTGGAAGGTGATAGCGGAAGCCAGGTGGGTGGGAAAGGTCAAGGGCTGGAGAAGAAAGAATCTGATAGGAGAGGAGAATGGATCAGAGGAGAAAGGGAAGGAGGAAGAGATTCCAGGGGAAGTAATAGGAAGGTGAAAAGATATAAAAGATCAGAGTAGGGAATAGAGGGGGGAGGAATCATTTAACAGAAGGAGAAATCGATATTCCTGCCATCAGGTTGGAGGTTACCCAGATGGAATATAAGATGTTGCTCCTCCACCCTATGGATGGCCTCATCTTGGCACAAGAGGAGGCAGTGGATCAACACATCAGAATGGGAATGGGAATTGGAATTAAAATATTTAGCCACCGGGACATTCAAATAAAATCAAAGAAATGTTGCTCAGGTGTGATGGTTGGTTGATCTCACACTGCAAAAAATACCATGCTTAGAAAATCTGAAACTATAATAGAACCATGGATACAATGTGAGCTTTACCCTATATCTAGCCCATACTTATTTTCCCTGTGGGTGTTTGATGAGACTGCGCAGAAGGGACTTTAATCTAATCCATTTCTCTGCCAGATTCACATATCTAATGTGGGCAGTGTGTGAGTGAAAAGATGCATGTTCCTTTCCCAGCACTAACATTGCACATTTTGCCAAGCACAGAAATGCAAAAATAAACCTGCATTGTTACAAAAGACCAGATTACACCCACATTAATCTACAGCCTATAGAAGAAAATGCTCACCTCTGTGTTTAAGTCTGATATTAGCTTGCAAGATAATTCTAAAGTCCAACAATAGATAGAAAGAGAGGTAAACAAATCCTATCATTTAGAAGGCTGACAACTTTCAGAATAGTTTATCGAGGGAAAAGTTAACAAGTTATACCTGATTACCTCCCTCTCAAGTATTCCTGGAAGTTAAGTGTAATGAGATTGGTGTCTACTGATTTTTTCCTAGGATAAGCAGCTCTAAAACAAGTGTCTCAAGTCCTAATGAGTTCTCATTTCCTGAAACTGCTGTAAGTTATTGATTTTAGTTAGCTGCACCTGATAATGCTTTTTAAAAACTTGCTCCTGAACTAGTTCCAGATGCCGCTAAAAGGTGACAAGAGAAAGTAAAGCAGGCCAGTGATTAAGAAGTGCTTGAGACTGTAATTATACAAGAGACATTGATTCCCATGCCAACTCAGTTCAAGTTTGTCATTCAACCATGCATGCATACTCACAAATACAACCAAATGAAACAGCCAAGGTGCAGAACACAGTACAATCATTCACAGCACAAGGCACAACAGCAGTAAAATACAATCACACAAATATATATATATATATATATATATATATATATAATATAGTCCAAGTCCCCAAATCCACGAGTATTGCAGCAGTCTGCAGTCAAACACATCTTGTCTTCAGCTGAGCCAGCATTGAAGAGCATTACCAACACCAGCGTGGAAGCTGTGCCAAACTGCCTCCGGTGGAGGGTATCAACTCCAACAGGCAACACCGCAGTTTGAAGCCTAGTCCTCGCAACAAACGAGGCTACACAGCTCCACCCACCGTCCACCCCGCTGTTGGTCAATAAAACAGTGAATTGGACTTGCAGCTTTCCCACATTGCCAATGTCCAACAGAGCCTTGCAATCACAAGAAGGGCAACTAAGACAATCACTTGCAACTTAGACTGCACACCACCTCCACACACCGACGTCTCTCTGATGCAGACAGCAGCATGACCCGCAGCAATCCAGCCCCTTCAGTTTTTCTACCAACAAGCAACTCACTGATGGGGTAGACCTGCAGTACTTTAAGTTCTTAGTGTCCGGCAGTGTTTTCCAATTGTGACAAATAAGTTAAAAAAGACAATAACATCTTTGATTGACCCGCATAGTAGCCACTATGTCTGAGCATGCCACCAACTCAGTGACAGTTCCTGATTGCAAGACTGACTCTTGCCGTAGCTTAACCGAATTGCTGCGCTCTCGGTAATGCATCAGAAGGGATTGTGTCCAACTACAGAGAATCAAATACAAGATCACACACAAGCAAACAGAACAATGCGCCACTATGTGCACTATGTAACTATCGCTGCCACCTTTCAGATGAAAATGTTATCCAAGGCTGTCATCTGCCCTCTAGGAAAAGATAACAGATCCCGAAGTTGTGTACTTTGCTTTACGGAAGCATGGCTCACACCCATCATTTTGGATGCAGTGCTGCAGCCCAATGCCTTCAACATTCACCATACAGATAGGTCAGTTCAGTCTTCTAAGGTTGGAGGAGGTGAGTATGCTTTATACTCATCGTGGGTACTCACTGTGGTGCACATACTTGGTGGTTCTGTATCAGTCCTCCTCACACAACCTGTAATATCTAGTAGTCAAATGTCACTCTTTTCATCTGCCGAGGGAATTTTCTGCCATGATACTGGAAGCAGTGTACATTTCTCCTCAAGCCAATGTCAGACAGGCACAGCTGAGCACCATGGTCAGCAAGCATGAAACAGCACACCCCGATGCCTTCTCTATCACTGCGGGAGATTTCAACCAGATCAGCTTAAAGAAGTGTCTGAACAACTACCACCAACATATCACCTGTGGAACCAGAGGAGCCAACAAATATGAACACTTATACCACCATCAAAAACACAACATACCTACAGTTCTAATCAACAAGCTCAAAGACCTGGTACTTTCCTCTGTAACTGGATCCTTTGACTTCCTTGCTGGGAGATCACAATCCGTGCAGATCAAAAGTAACATCTTCTCTTTGCTGATAATCAACACTGGCGCACTTCAAGTATGCATGCTTAGTCCATTGCTCTACTTTCTCTACGACCATGACTGTGTGGCTATGCCCAGCTCTAATTATATTTATAAACTTGCCAAAAAAGAGGCATACAGGAGCAAGATAGATTAACTGGTTAAGCGGTATCATTACAACAACCTTGGTCAATAAGACCAAGGAACTGATGTGGCATTCAGGAAGAAGTCATCAGGGGAACACACACCAGCCATCATTGAAGGTTTAGCTGTGGAAAGGGTGAGCAGTTTCAAGTTCCTGGATGTCTACATCTCCGAAGACCTATCCTGGGCCCAATATATTGATGTAATTGCAAAGAAGGCACAACAGCAGCTATGATTCATTAGGAATTTGAGGAGACTTTGTATGTCACCAAATCCATTCATAAATTTCTACAGATTGCATCACCGTCTGATACGGAGGGGCCACTGTACAGAACTGGAAAAAGCAGCAGAACGTTATCAACTCAGCCAGCTCCATCATGGGCACCTGCAAAAAGCAGTGCCTCAAAAAGGTGGCATTTATCATTGAGGACCTCCATCACCCAAGACATTCCCTCTTCTCATTACTACCATCAAGGAGAGGGTACAGAAGTCTGAAAACACACACTCAATGTTTCAGGAACAGTATCTTTCTTTCTGCCATCAGATTTTTGGGCAGTCAATGAACCCACGAACACTACCTCAGGATTTTTTCCTCTTTTTTGCACTACTTATTTAATTTATTTTATATATACATAGATATATATATATATACACACACACACAAACACACACATACTTTTTGCAATTTAGTTTATACAGTACATGCAATCTAGTACATGTATTGCAATGTTCTGCTGCTGCAAAACAACAAATTTCATAACATACACCAATGATATTAAACCTGATTCTGATAATGCACTACCCCAGAAAGCAGAAAAAGAATTATCCTTGGTGTCCTTCTTCTTCGGCTGTCCATCGTTTTTCGATGTTAATTGAGGCCTGGGCAAGGTTGTATGGAAGACCGGCAGTTGCCCGTGATGCAAGTCTCCCCTCTCCACGCCACCAATGTTGACCAAAGGAAGGACCCATACAGCTTGGCACCAGTGTTGTCACAAAGCAATGCCTTGCTCAAGGACACAACACACTGCCTCAGCTGAGGCTTGAACTAGCAACCTTCAGATCACTAGACCGACGCCTTAACCACTTGGCCACGTGCCACACTCCTTGGTGTCCTGACTACTATTTATCTCCCAACCATCAATCAACAATACTGATTTTCTTGTCATTGTGCTGTGTGCAAGAAATAGCTGTAAACTGCTTCAGGGTACTCACTGATCACAAAAAGTGTTTATTTTTAAGGCACATCTCTCTTTGACTCAGAAGCATCATTTTTAGGATGTCTGAGCAGGTGCCTCTAAACAGTTACATTTTTAACATGGGAGAAAGAGTATTCTCACACTGACAGGTGGAACTGTACTCACCCTACCTTGGGGGATAAAATATAAAGGTCATTGCAGTACAGGAGCAAGGAAGTGATCCATTAGTTAAAAAACCAAGTTCAATCTCCAACAGAAATATTGCCTTTTGTCTTGGACAACTCGTTTCAGGAAAGCTACAGTAGCTTTTGGAATCACTTCAGTCTACAGTAGATAGATGCAGCCAAAATTAAAGTATACTGCAATCAGGAAAGCTGAATAAAGAAAACTTGTATTCCACTGAATGTGGAGGACCAAGTACTGACCTAAACGATGGGTTTAAAATAATAAATGGGTATTTACACAGTTGATACAGCAAAGGCATTTCTTCAAGGCTACAATCCAGAACATTGAAGAACAACCTTGGCATAGAGTTACGGAGTCACACAGTATGGAAACAGGCCCTGTGGCCCAACTCATCCATTTTGTCTAAGGTGTCCATGTTTGACCCATATCTCTCTTAGCCTTTCTTATCCATTTACCTGGCTAAATGTCTTTTAAATGTATTATTGGACCTAGCTAATGTGTTATTGAGTCTGGCAGCTAATAGTACACTTGCATCAACTTCTGCAGTAAAAAATAGCCCCTCATGTTCCTTCTAAGTCACTTCCCTCTTATCTTCCACCTACGTCCTCAGGTTTTGATTTCCTTTCCCTGGGGAAAAAAGATTCCTCTCAACAACCCATTGTTGGAGGTGTACCCAGGATCCTGCCAGCAGAGTCATTAACTCCGCCCATGCATATTTCCTCCTTCATTTCTGAAAGAAGATTCCTTCTGGAGGACAGCATTTCACAAAGGCAGTATGTGCCAGAATTAACAAGCCTTTCAGTAAAATGCACAGAGTTCCTCGAGGATTAGTTATGCAGCGTGCTTTGGTAAGGATTATGACAATGTTCTTTGAAAGTCTTAAGATAGAACATAGAACAGTACAGTACAGGTCCTTTGGCCCACAATGTTGTGCCGACCCTCAAACCCTGCTTCCCATATAAGCCCCCACCTTAAGTTCCTCCATATACCTGTCTAGTAGTCTCTGAAATTTCACTAGTGTATCTCCCTCCACCACTGACTCAGGCAGTGCATTCCACGCACCAACCACTCTCTGAGTAAAAAACCTTCCTCTAATATCCCCCTTGAACTTCCCACCCCTTACCTTAAAGCCATATCCTCTTGTATTGAGCAGTGGTGCCCTGAGGAAGAGGCACTGGCTATCCACCCTATCTATTCCTCTTATTATCTTGTACACCTCTATCATGTCTCCTCTCATCCTCCTTCTCTCTAAAGAGTAAAGCCCTAGCTCCCTTAATCTCTGATCATAATGAATACTCTCTAAACCAGGCAGCATCCTGGTAAATCTCCTCTGTACCCATTCCAATGCTTCCACATCCTTCCTATAGTGAGGCAACCAGAACTGGACACAGTACTTCAAGTGTGGCCTAACCAGAGTTTTATAGAGCTGCATCATCACATCGCGACTCTTAAACTTCCACTGTTCCACCGTATAGCCTGTGTTCCCAGTCTACACTAGCCAAATCCTCCCTCATCCCACTTTAGTCTCCATTGTTTAGGCATAATACACTGGTTTTCAATAGAGCTACTGCACCTTCCATTTGTATGAGAAATTCAGTCATACTGTGATCACTCTTTCCAAGAGGACCCCTAACTACAAGATCACTAATTTTACCTGTCTCATTGTACAGACCAGTTTTAAGATAGCACATTCCTTTGTAGGTTCAGTAACATGCTGTTCAAGAAAGCCATCATGGATGCATTCTTTGAAGTTCTCCTGAAGACTGCCTCCACTAACTTGATTCAACCAATCTATGTGCAAGTTAAAGTCCCCTATGATAACTGCTCTTCCATTCTTACTTGCCTCAGATACTTCTCAGTTTATTGCCTGTGCCTCTGTAATGTTATTGTTCGGTGGCCAATAGACAACTCCCACTAGTGATTTCTTTCCCCTTTACTATTCCTAATCCCTACCAAAATAGATTCAACATTCTGCTCCTTAGATCTTATACCGTCTCTCACCATCACCCTGATCTTATCTTTAATTAGGAGTGCTACACCACCTCCCTTACCTTTCTGCCTATCCTTTTGTATTACCTGATATCCTTGGATATTTAATTCCCAATCCCGCCCACCCTGCAACCACATCTCTGACAGTATACAACCAGAAATTCTTATTCTTCATAGACATCGACAAAACAAAAAAAACAAAGAATGAATGACAGAAAATCAGACCCCAAAGCGCTCTCTCCCCCTCCCATGTAAAGCTGCAGCAGAACCATTCACCCTCCCCCCACTTGCACCAACAAAAACACCAACCCCTCCCTCCACCATGCAAGCAATAGGAAAAGCCACCAAAGAGACCAGTGAGAGGAAGAACTAAAGATGGCACCAGAGGGAGACTTCTTCAAGTCCAATGTCTCTTCTAATCTCCCTCTAATGTCTCTTCTTTCCTTTTCAAGGAGGCTGTGGCCCTCCTCTTTAGTGATAGCTATTGTCGGAGTCCATGCTTTACAGATGCACTCAAACTGCGGTTCATCATGGCAGTAGGATCCTGTTCTCAGAGCTCATCGAGCAACCTAGCGTTTTCGATATCTCCAGGAGCGGCCTGGAAGACATTTGCCTTTGGGGTGCAGCCCTGCTGCCCTGTGGGCAACCCGATTATTCACTAGTGTCACTAACTGAAGCATTGCAGGAGATCGGAATATCAAGAAAGCAGTGTACGCTGCTGTCGAAATAAGCGATGCTGCCGACTGTAACATTGAAACAGCAAGCTGTTGGTCTCCTCTCTCACTGTGGCAGGAGCGATACCCCTCTCCCTCATGAAGGAAAGAGAGAGTCAGTGGACATCGAACTGTTGGGATGATGGACTCCAAATGGTTTTTGCTGGACTCTAAGTCATAGTCTCTTTGGGGGCTTTGCTATTGATGGCATCGTAGATGCGGCGGGCGGGTCTGATGCTTTTGCTGAGGCAGGTCGGGGGGGAGGGGTGCTTTGGGGTTCTAATGTTTTCCTGTCATTCATTTTTGGGGTTCTTCTTCTGTTTCATGGATGTCTGCGAAGAGTAAAACTTTCAGGTTGTATACTGTATACGTTCTCATCCTCTGATATTAAATGGAACCATTGAACCAGAGTCCATTAAAAACTACAGACCATAACCTAACACTTCAGTATCTCAGACAGGCTCTCTCTCACTAGTGAGGGAAAGAGAGAGAACTCCTGCAACAATGACAGCAGGGAGACCAGAAGCTCACTGTTCAAATGTTACAATCTTCCACATCACTTCACCGAGCCCCCAAATTCAAGGGCTGACATGTTGTGAGAGAGGAGAGAGGAGAGAGGAGAGAGGGGAGGGGGAGAGAGGGAGGAGAGAGGGGGAAGGGGGAAAGGGGGGAAGAGGGGAGAGAGAGGGGAGGGAGAGAGGGGAGGGGGAGAGAGGGGAGGGGGAGGGAGAGAGGGGAGGGGGAGGGAGAGAGGGGAGGGGGAGGGAGAGAGGGGAGGGGGAGAGGGAGGGGGGAGGGGGAGAGGGAGGGGGAGAGGGGGAGAGGGAGGGGGGGAAGGGGAGGGGGGAGAGGGGAGAGAGAGAAGCTCACACGAACTGCTGTTTCAATCTCCCACAACACAAGGAACTGGGTCATCAATAGTGCATGAAGGGCTCACATGTAACAAATCATCTGCAGTGTAAAATCTCTTGGTGCCCTAGTCTGACCACTTCATTGTACCTACTTTCCGCTTGACAGCTAAAGCAACTATCATCCTTTCAATAATGAAATCCCCGTATGCAACATCAGAACATTTTATAAACCTTTCTCTGATCATTTCCCAGCATAAACCTTTGATACATGATACCAAATAGGTTTAGAATACTGTATTGGTATTGCCTGCTGAAGACAACACAAGAACAGCAATTTGTACTTTTAACATGATAAAATGTCCCCAGCAGTTCATGAAAGTGTTACAAAACAAAAGAGGAACAGCACCTCACATTCTGCCTGATCTAGTGAGTTCCTCTTACAGTCATGAGACCCCCATCACCGTGTTCAATTTCCCTCCTCCATCCACTTCATCTAGTCACCACTCACAAACTCCTCCCACTGGGTGTCTCGCTCCACTGCTCTCACCTTCCCACCCCACCACCCAAATCTGGTTCCATGCTCCACTTTCCCTTTCTATCAGATTCCATCATCAGAAGCCCTTAGTCACCTCCACCTATCAAGTCCCTGCCTCTATCACTATTTCCACCCTTCCCTCCATCATCTGCCTATCACCTCTCCTCAACTGGATCTACTTATCGTTTGCCAGCTCTTGCTCCACCCTTCCCCTCTATTTTTTCAGTCATATGAAGAGTCTTGACCCTAAATATGCCTGTTCATATTCCTCCAAAGATGCTACGTTTTTCTCCAGTGTTCTATTTGTTGCTGTTATAAAACAAGATCTTGATGGCCGAGTTATTAGGTTAGGGGACAACACCGGTTAACAAGAGGGGTTTATGGAGGGTCATAAATAACAATGATGAGGTGACAGGTGATGACATTAAAAAGGGAAAGCCAGAGCTCAGGGTCAAGCAACTGAAACCAAAGTGGTCCATATGAAAAATCAACAAGAAGCAAGACGACACAGCTACAAAATGTAACCACCTCATGTTTTGGTAGCTAAGATCAATCCCTTCAATTGCAGTCTATTTTGGACTTACATCTACACTATTACCTTGAGGAATAAGACTTAATGCTTGTAACCAAACACATCCATCCATTCTGGCAGCTTGCTGTTTCATTCTCAAATTACTCTGAATCAAATGTGAAGAAATTTGACTGGAAAAACTGTAGTGAAAGTGTCAGCTAACATTCCTGACGTGACAATTCCTCATACACTTCTCATACTTTGTTAGAATAAGAAAAGTATTTGGTTCATCAAGTCTATTCCAGCTTTCAGAGCAGAGCAATCTCATTCCCCCACATTTATGGCAACCTACAAAATCCTTTATCAAGAGTTTTGTCAGACACCCTAATATTTTTGCATTTCAGGGTCAGATTTCATTCCTATTTTCTTTCACATGCTCATCAATCCCCCACAAACTTCAGATGATTTACAGCTGCCAATCAACCTACCAACTATACGACAAAGACTTGAGTTAAAATGAACCCTTGTGCATAATAACAGGAATTCTGCAGATGCTGGAAATTCAAGCAACACACATCAAAGTTGCTGGTGAACGCAGCAGGCCAAGCAGCATCTGTAGGAAGAGGTGCAGTCCTGACGAAGGGTCTCGGCCTGAAACGTCGACTGCACCTCTTCCTACAGATGCTGCCTGGCCTGCTGCGTTCACCAGCAACTTTGATGTGTGTTCCTTGTGCATAATGATTTTTCTTCACATCGTCTCTGAGTAGATTTTAACAAAAAGGAATATGTTGATGTTTTCCTGCCAGTTACTAATTCAACCAGATAAGAGCAAAACTAAAATGTCACTAATGGTTAGAAAAAAAACAAGCTAGTTTGATATACTAAGCTCAAATCAGAATCAGCAATATCGAGAAAGTTAGTAAGATACTAAACTGGCAGAGTTCCTCATGTTACTTTAACGCAGGAGATGTCAGTTAAAAGCAGAATCTTGCTAATAAGATGAGGAGAAAAATACAACAAAATGAATACGTGGGAGGACATTGACGTGGAGTACAAACATCAGCTCGGGCCAATCCATTACTTTTACTGGAATACGTGCATCACCAGCTCCCCCTTGTGACCAATGAAGAAATGTGCAGTGACACAAGTTACTCATGCATCTTGTCGAGGGTTGGCACAGCTTCAATTATTATTAATCTGAATTTGTTTTTAAAAGATGTAGGGGCTTCCAATCAAGTGTGAATATATGGAGCACGTTAAAGATGCATATTTTCATAAATTCAGGAAGAACATTATTTGTGGAAAAAATAATTTAGGTTTCTGATACGTATGGATAGCAAGGTTTGCAACTTCACCCATAATCTTTATCTTATATAACAGAGGAAAAGGAGGACACTCATCCCTCTGAATCCATACCAGTTTCCAGGGGAACAGTACCACAAGTTACATCCCCCCTCTACTTTCCTGTATGCCCACAAGACTATCTGATGCACTGAAATAGTTAAGACTTGCATTTATATAGTGCCTTTAATGTGCAAAATCATTTCAAGCCAGTTGAATGGTATGTAATCAGTAAAAATAGACTGACATCCAGCCAAAGGAAACTGTAAGGATCAATGAAAGTTTGATACAAAAAACATTTTAATGGTTGCCTTAAAGGAGGAAGAAGAGGTGGAGGCAGAAAGTGGGCTTCAATATTATGCACTAAGCTCATTTGTTTGGGTTTTGTTGTCATTTTAAACATGATGCAAATCCAGTGATAGATAATCTACACACTGTGTAGGAGGGAGTTTCACTCAAGATTTTACTGAGACTGCACTTGCCCTAGTGATGCTTACTGAGGCAGTGCAGTGGGCATGTGGCCAAGTGGTTAAGGCATTCGACTAGCGACCTGAAGGTCGTGAGTCCGAGCCACAGCCGAGGCAGCGTGTTGTGTCCTTGAGCAAGGCACTTAGTCACACATTGCTCTGCGACGACACTGGTGCCAAGCTGTATGCGTCCTAATGCCCTTACCTTGGACAACAGCGGTGTCGTGGAGAGGGGTGACTTGCAGCATGGGCAACTGCTGGTCTTCCATACAACCTTGCCAAGGCCTGCGCCCTGGAGACTTTCCAGGCAAAGATCCACGATCTACCAAACTAACCCATTTTAGCCTTTTACCTAACCCATAATGGCTCTGAAACTGAGATTCCTCCAAACCCAATAATTAATTCCGTTCACTTTGATGAAGGTAAGTGTATTCAAAAATAGTGACAACATAGTTGTGAATTTAAAGGGGTTCCTCTTTTTTTTTAGCTCACCTGATAAGCCTCTGTGTAGGAAACTGCCAGCTGCCCTTGGTCATACAACATCTTCTCAAAGTGGGGTACATGCCAGTGTTGGTCTGTGGAATAGCGATGGAAGCCCTAGCACAGGAAAGAGTAACATTAAAGTTTGAGTAAAATTTATCTGGAGATTCCAAAAGAATGAGCAATTTCTTCAAATATAAATCCATGTCAGGTTACATTAACAACCACACTTCAAAAGCATTTCCAAAACTGTGATGTCTTGTATGAGGGTCTGAAGTTGTAATAATAAAATTTATGCAATTTTGTTTATACAACTAAATAATGAATTTTTGACACACTATCTACTGGCAGCCTAAAAGATCCATTATGCTTAAAGGACCTGCAACATGTGCAATACAACTGAACCCAGGAAACACAACAGCAAGTTTTAATATTTTAATAGTTTGTAAAATTTTCACCCTTGGCCTGTATTTGTCCCAGGTAACCTACCATAAAACTTCCTCTGGACTATACAATAACCCAAGATGTTCCACAGGAGCGATAGCCAAAAAGAAAGACAGCATTTGACTAAAACAGGTGATCACACAACATTGACTAAAGAGGGAAGTTTCTTGAAGGTCTTAAAGGAAAAGAGAAAGGGATTAGAGTGGCAGAGCTGTTTAGGGAGCAAATTTAACAATGTAGGGTCTGGACAGCTTAAAGCAGAGCCAGAGGCATTTTACTGTGGTCATTTAACCTATCAACCCACACATTTTTGAAACATAGGAGGAAACCAAAGCACCTGGAGGAAATCCCTAAGGTCATCAGGAGAACATGCAAACTCTCCACACAATACTGGTGGGTTATCGCTGAACCCAGGTCACTGGAACTGTGAAGCAGCAACTCTACTAGCCACACCAGTGTGCTGCCCTTATTAATCAACATAATCAACATACGTGTTATCAAATGAAGGACCAAGACTCATTTTGTGCCTTAATTTATCCAGAAATGATTTTCTAGTAATGAAGTGCAACCTCAGTTGTGATGAGTTAACATTTGGAGGATTGTACTACTCCTAAGGTTTGATACATCTTGTCCTTAATCATTGGGGGCCAAGGCTGTGGCCTCAGATGCTTACAACTGGAGCTTTGCCTTAGAATGCACTGACAGCCTTTGACAAGAGGCTGAAGATGGCACCTCACTTTCTGCCAAAGCTTTATAACTTGTTTTAAATAACTCTGATGTTCAGAGACATTTAAAACATATTAGCATTGATTCAATTAATTAAAAAAGCTATTAACTTAAAAGAAACATAAAATACATTAGAGCACTGACAAATAATTAAAAGCATTAAAATAACATAAAGAAATAAGTAAATGAACTGAACTTAATTACCCATCTAATCTATGCCCCCTGGAATCCCCATTTAAGTTGTCGTTCAAGATGGCAGCAGGCGGATTCTACAGTGTAGTGTCAGGGGAATCAGGCACAACTATCTCAGGATTCCACATGAAGTCCATCAACGTAAGGGAGCAAGATACAAGCCAATATTTGTTACTCATCACACCTCAGAATTGCAAGAAGACCCACAGAAGTCCAAATTTGACTTTCCTAGGATGGCCTGAACTATCAGCCATAGGCAGCACAGTCTGGCTGGTATTGTTGTTCTTACCTGGCCCCAGATTCACCACTTAAATCTCATGCCTCCAATCAATTGATTTCTTTTCTGTCTGGTTCTAAATTTTCTGCCAGCTCTAATCAGGATAGGCTTACAAGCCTCAACTTTAATCATCTGCAAACTGACACTATACCTTCAATTGTCCTTCCTCAGCCTAGCATTTTTTTCAGATACTCATTTAAAGCTAACTGTTTTTCCAAAATGTGTTTACTTGTTCCAATACTTCATATGTTGAGTGTCTAATTTTATTTTAACTTGCTTTGGTGAAGCACTTTAGAGGTTTAACAACCTTAAAAGCATTATGAGAAAAACAAGTTGTGACTTAAGCCTGAAAAGTTTCTATCACTCATGCCAGAAAGTCCAAAAATCAAGCCTTCAAAGTATATCAACATTCTGCTGGTTCCAGCATGTGAAAATGACAGACAGAGGAAGTGTATCTGTTCCAGTATTGGGAGGGTTCTCCAGAGGATGAACCCTGCCAGAATCTCAGAGAATTCTAAATAATCCAGCAACCTCTTCTCGTGGTTTAGGTGAACTTTAAGGACTGATTGACCCCATTTTCCTTTTCCTTGACCTATTAAATCACAATAATTACAACCATTTAAGATGGTTCATTTAAGATGTTTCTGAGATAAGATGTTGTACATGTTCACGCTTGATATTCAACTTGAACAAGTCATTTAGTTTTCAGCTACTTAGACCCAAAGCTATCTCCACCTCGAGGAAAGGATTTTCAGTGTGACTCAAAGTAACCTACCTGCCCAATATGATCATGGATTCCTCCAAGAGCCATCATTTTCAGTGTGTGCAGAGCCATCTCCAGGGCCTGAGCTCCATTCACACTGGTCTTGTTTAAAGCCCAAAAACGGAACAGGAAATTGAAGTTTACTGTTTGGAGGAGAAGAACAGATCATTATCGTTAAGTTAGAAGCCATCAATTACTAAAGTTCACTAAAAGGTGAGGCTAGACAACTGATACTACAAATTGTGCCTCATTCACCTGGAAATGAAACACTACAGCACAGAAACAGGCCTTTTTGCCTATCCAGCCCATGCCGAACTATTATTCTGCTTAGTGTCTTCGACCTGCACCTGGACCATAACCCTCCATACTCTTTCCAAAACTTCCAAATTTCTCTAAAATATGGAAATCAAACCCACATCCATCACTTCTGCTGGCAACTCATTCCTCACTGCATCACCCTCTTAAGTATAAGCTCCCCCTCATGTTCTCCCTAAACATCTCACCTTTCACCCTTAACCTCTAGTTCTAGTTTCATCCAACCTCAGTAGAAAACGACAGTTTGCGTTTACCCTATCTATATCCTTAGAATTTAGAACACCTCAAACAAATCTCCCCTCATTCTCCTACGCTCAAGGCAATAAAGTCCGAACCTATTCAACCTTTCCCTATAACTCAGTATGTACCATGTACAACATACTCTTTCTTGTCTGCACATGCTCCTGCCTTGCTCCCTTTTAAGTACATGTTTCCGCAAGAATATTCCTCACATAGAGCCCTGTGGAACACCAGTCTCCCATCACCACACAGAATATGTTCCATCTACAACTGGCAGGTGGCATAGTGGCATCAGCGTTGGACTTCGGGGCGAGAGGTCCCGAGTTCGAATCCGGCCGGCTCCCTTGCACGCTCTCCATCCGTGCCTGGGTTGAGTGTCGAGCTAACAACTTGACCTCATAAAAAAAAAACCTGGAGAGGGATGGGCTCTGCCAGGTTTCAGATGCCCAAGACACGCTGTACAATAAACATACCAAAAAAAAAGCTTGTCATGACGGCGCGCGCGCACACACACACACACACACACACACACACACACACACACACAATCACACAACCAGATCCTGCCTGGTATGGAAATTGTACTTCCTTCAATCGCAGGACTCAAAGAGTGGTGTGGACAACCCAGCGCATCTGTAGATGCCAACTACCCATTATTCAGAACATTTACAAAGACGGGCATGTGTAAAACGGACCAAAAGGATCATTGGGAACCTGATTCACCCCAACCACAGACTGGAAACGGTACCGCAGCATAAAAGCCAGGACCAACAGGCTCTGGGACAGCTTCTTCCATCAGGCCATCAGACTGCTTAATTCATGCTGACTATCCTGTTGTACATACTATTTTTTATAAATTACTATAAATTGCATATTTCACACTTAGACGGAGACGTAACGTCAAGATTTTTACTCCTCATGTATACGAAGGATGTAAGTAATAAAAGTCAATTCAATTCAAATTGAATTCAATTCACTCTCTGCTTTCTGTAGGCAAGCCAATTCTGAATTCATGCAGCCAAGTGTTTTTGGATCCCATGCCTCGACTTTCTCAATGAACCAACCATGGGAAACCTTGTCAAGCACCTTACAAATCCATGTACACAACATCCACTGTTCTACCTTCATCAGTGTGGTTTTATCACTTCCCAAAGTATTCAATCAGGCTTCTGAGGCACAACCTGCCCCTCACAAAGCCATGCTGGCTATCCTTAATTAAACTATGCTTCTCCAAATGCTTGTAAATCTGTCTCTATGAACCCTTACCAACAACTTGCCACAACTGATGGAAGATTCACTTGTCTCCTGCTTTTTGTGATTTTTATAACTGACTGATGAGGAAATGGAAGGGTGTGTTATAAAGTTTGCAGGTGACACAAAGGTTGGTGGTAATACTCAGGGGATTGAGCTTAAGAGCCACAAGATAATACTGCAGCTGTATAAAATGCTAGTTAAGTCACATTTGGAGTATTTGAGGGGACGTTCCACGAGTAGCCATGGGCATGGCAAGGGCCCGAGCTATGCCTGTCTTCTCATTGACTATGTAGAGCATTCCATGTTCCAAGCCTTCCACAGTAATGCTCCCCAGCTCTTTCTCTGCTACATTGATGACTACATTGGTGCTACTTCAAGCACTCATGCTGAGCTCATCAATTTCACTAACTTTGTCCCCTACTTCCACTCTACCTTTAAATTCACTTGGTCCATTTCTGATACCTCCCTCCCCTTTCTCGATCTCTCTATCGCCATCTCTGGAGATAAACCGTTGACCAACATCTTTTATAAACCTATCAATTCCCATGGATTAACTATATCTCTTCCCACACTGTCTCCTGTAAAAATGAGATTCCCTTTTCTCAGTTCCTTTGTCTGCACCACATCTGTTACCAGGATGAAGCTTTCCATATAACAATTACAGCACGGAAACAGGCCATCTCGGCCCTTCTAGTCCATGCTGAACTCTTACTCTCACCTAGTCCCACCAACCTGCACTCAGCCCATAATGACTCCATTCCTTTCCTGTCCATATAGCTGCCCAATTTAACTTTAAACGACAACATCGATCCTACCTCAACCACTTCAGCTGGAAGCTCGTTCCACACAGCTACCACTCTCTGAGTAAAGAAGTTCCCCCTCATGTTACCCCTAAGCTGTTGCCCTTTAACTCTCAACTCATGTCCTCTTGTTTGAATCTCCCCATTCTCAATGGAAAAAGCCTATCCACGTCAACTCTATCTATCCCCCTCATAATTTTAAATACCTCTATCAAGTCCCCCCTCAACCTTCTACGTTCCAAAGAATAAAGACTCAACTTATTCAACCTTTCTCTGTAACTTAGGTGATGAAACCCAGGTAACATGCTAGTAAATCTTCTCTGTACTCTCTATTTTGTTGACATCTTTCCTATAATTTGGTGACCAAAACTGTACACAATACCTCAAATTTGGCCTACCAATGCCTTGTACAATTTCAACATTACATCCCAACTCTTATACTCAATGCTGTGATTTATAAAGGCCAGCATACCAAAAGCTTTCTTCACCACTCTATCCACATGAGATTCCACCTTCAGGGAACTATGCACCATTATTCCTAGATCCCTCTGTTCTACTGCATTCTTCAATGCCCTATCATTTACCATGTATGTCCTATTTTGATTACGTCCTACCAAAATGTAGCACCTCACATTGATCAGCATTCAACTCCATTTGCCATCTTTCAGCCCACTCCTCTAACTGGCCTAAATCTCTCTGCAAGCTTTAAAAACCTACTTCATTATCCACAACTCCACCTATCTTAGTATCATCTGCATACTTACTCATCCAATTTACCACCCCATCATCCAGACCATTAGTATATATGACAAACAACACTGAACCCAGTACAGATCCCTGAGGCACACCATTAGTCACCGACCTCCAATCTGACAAACAGCTATCCACCACTACTCTCTGGCGTCTCCCATCCAGCCACTGCTGAATCCATTTTACTACTTCAATATTAATACCTAACGATTGAACCTTCCTAACTAACCTTCCGTGTGGAACCTTGTTAAAGCCCTTACTGAAGTCCATATAGACAACATCCACCACTTTACCCCCGTCAACTTTCCTAGTAACCTCTTCAAAAAATTCAATAAGATTTGTCAAGCATGACCTTCCATGCACAAATCCATGTTGACTGCTCCTAATCAGACCCTGTCTATCCAGATAATTATATATACCATCTCTAAGAATACTTTCCATCATTTACCCACCACTGACATCAAACTCACAGGCCAGTAATTGCTAGGTTTACTCTTGGAACCCTTTTTAAACAATGGAACAACATGAGCAATACGCCAATCCTCTGACACCATCTCCGTTTCTAATGATGCTCGAAATATTTCTGTCAGAGCCCCTGCTATTTCCACACTAACTTCCCTCAAGGTCCTAGGGAATATCCTGTCAGGACCCGGAGACTTACCCACTTCTATATTCCTTAAAAGTGCCAGTACCTCCTCTTCTTTAATCATCATAGTTTCCATAACTTCTCTACTTGTCTCCCTTATCTTACACAATTCAATATCCTTCTCCTTAGTGAATACCGAAGAAAAGAAATTGTTCAGAATCTCTCCCATCTCTTTTGGCTCTACACATAGCTGTCCACTCTGATTCTCTAAGGGACCGATCTTATCCCTCACTATCCTTTTGCTATTAACTGTAGATTCCTTTGCAGGATATCAGGATGTCCTCCTTCAAGGAATGGTGTTTCTTTTCCTCTACCATTGATGGTGCCCTCACCTGCATCTCCACATTTTCCAAAACATCTGTGCTTAACCCATCTTCCTGCCTCCTTAACGGTTGATAAGAGTTCCTCTTGTTCTTACCTACCTCCCTATGAGTCTCCGCATCCAACGCATCATTCTCCACAACTTCCATCATCCCCAAAGGGATCCTACCACCAAATTATCTTTACCTTCCCCCCTCCACCCACCCACTCCGCTTTCCACAGGGATCACTCCCTCCAACAACTCCCTTGTCCATTCATCCTTCCCCACTAATTTCCCTCCTGACACTCTTCCCTGAATGCAGCCAAAGAGCTACACCTGGCCATTCGCCTTCTGCTCCACCTCCATTCAGGGCCCTAAATAGTCCTTCCAGGTGAGGACAATACTTCATCTTCAAATCTGCTGGGGTCGTCTACCATGTCCGGTGCTCCCAATGTGACCTCCTCTACATTGGTAAGAACTGCCATATATTGGGAGAACTCTTCATCGGGCACCTCTGCTCCATCCACCAAAAGTAGAACTTGCTGGTGGCCAAGCATTTTAATTCTGATTCCCATTCTCATTCTGACATGTTGGTCCTCTTGTGCCAAGATGAGGCCACCCACAGGGTGGAGAAGCAACACCTTATATTCCATCTGGGTAACCTCCAAACTATGGCATGAATATCATTACTCATACAGGTAAAAATAAATTTCCCTCCCCCTCCCCTCTTCTATTCCCCACTCTGGCCTCTTACCTCTTCTCACCTGCCTATCACCTCCCCCTGGATCCTCTCCTCCTTCCCTTTCTCCTAAGGTTCACTCTCCTAAAAGATACCTTCTTCTCCAGCCTTTCATCTCGCTTCACCTATCACATTCTAGCTCTTCTCCGTCTCCTCTCACCACATTTTCATTCCGGCATCTTCCTCCTTCCCTTCTAGTTCTGCAGTAAAGTCTCGGCCCGTAAAGTCAACTGTTTATTCGTTTCCATAGATGCTGCCTGACCTACTGAGCTCCTCCAGCATTTTGTGTGTGTTGCCTTTGAGTTTTTAGTTCTGGTCACCTTATTATAGGAAGGATGTGTAAGCTTTAGAGAGAGTGCAGAGGAGATTTACGAGGACATTGCCTGAATTAGAGGGCATGTCCTGTGATGATAAGTTGAATGAGCTATGGCCTTTCTCTTTAGAGCAAAGAAGGATGAAAGAAGTCTGCAAAATTATCGGAGGCATAGATAGAGTGGACAGCCAGAGACATTTCCCAGGGTGGAAACGGCTAATATGAAAGTGCATAATTTTTAGGTAATTAGAAGAAAGTATAGGGGGTATACCAGAGGTAGTTTTTTATTAAAGAGATAGATGCGTGGAACGCACTGCCAGGGATGGTGGTAGAAGCAGATACATTAGGGACATCTAAGTGGCTCTTCGATATGCACATGGATGACAGAAAAATGGAGGGTTTTGTGGAAGGGAAGGGTATGATTGTTCATAAGAATAAGTTAAAAAGTCAGCACAACATTGAGGGTCAATGGGCCTGTACTGTTCCCAATTTTCTACATCCTGTAAACCCTTAGCTTTCTCCTCTTCATTTACACTCTCCCCGCTTCCCATTCTTACAGCAGCACAGCTTCCTTCTACCTCTTGTGAAATGAAAGTACCTTGCATTGTCCTCTACTTCTGCTCATTCCTTTTAAGACCTTCAAAATTTTGATTTCTTTACCCTTTCAATTTTCCCTTCTTAAAACTTTAATTCTACGATTTTCATGCCAACTTATGCATCTCATCATCACTGCTACTGCTTGGAATATTAATAGCTTCCATGGTCTGGATTTAAATTAAAATCACTCCACTGTGTAGTTTGAGAAAAATTAAAGCAGTGGCAGATATGTTTGATCTACTGACATAATTTTAATAAAACAGAATAAAGCACACACTGATAAATCTGATATTCCCTGAAAGTCTTATTTAGACAATCAAAAAATCTTTAGTGTGGTTATGATATACACTGATGAAGCAATTAAAATGGGAATATGCACAAGGGAAATATTGGAAGAACAAGGTTAAATCAAGACTTTTCATTAAGCACAGGGTGACAGGTTAATGAGACTGCATGCCAATGCGCTCAATGTCACATTGAAGCCAAATGGTCATAGCAGAATTCAGAGATTTGGCCAAAGGAAAACAAAAAGATACAGTCTTTCCAGACAGAATGGGAAGTTGCAAATTTGAGGAGAGAGATCGAGTTTGTTGGAAATGGACAGGGGAAAACAAAATAAAAATGCCAGAACACAGAAATGCAGTCAGTAAGACACAAGAAACCCTTGATCAGAAGCTGTGACACATTGATCCAAATGCTCCATTGACTTCATTTCACACTCCCATACAACAGCAAGTCGAGGCATACCCACCAGCCGGGATAGAGAAGTGTGGAGCATTGGCCATAATCTCAAATGTCTCTTCGCTTCCTCCCAAAACACTTCACATGAAATATACAAAATTGGCGTGCAAGGAAAAGCCAAGGCCAAATGGTCCAATAAATCTGCCTAAGAACTACAAGCTTGTGTTTACATTTGTGAACTACAGTGCACAGTGAATGTGCGCTACGTTCAGTGTTTGTAAAACGGGGCACTGAATTGAGGATTTGGTTAGTTGACTAACACTTTCATTATACACTCTTAAGAAATGCCGGTGTTGCCCCAGAACATCTGAGCTTCTGTTTACTTACTGCTTCTTCAGAAAAGCAGACAATATAATCCTCCCTCCATGGTCATCCTTTCTTCTCCCCTCTCACACTGAGCAGAAGAGAGAAACAACTAAGAGCACCAGGCTAAAGGACAGCTTCTATCCCACTACCTAAGAACTACAAGCTTTTGTTATCAGACACCTGAAAGGACATCTCATATGTTAAAAGATGACCTCTTGATCTTGCAGTCAACCTCATCATGACTCAGCCACAGGAAACAGTTGAGGCCAGTTCATTGGCTATATTTAAGAGGGAGTTAGATATGGCCCTTGTGGCTAAAGGGATCAGGGGGTATGGAGAGAAGGCAGGTACAGGGTTCTGAGTTGGATGATCAGCCATGATCATACTGAATGGCGGTGCAGGCTCGAAGGGCCAAATGGCCTACTCCTGCACCTATTTTCTATGTTTCTATGACTCTTGCACCTTATTTGTCTCCTGCACTGTATTTTCTCTACAACTAGAACTTCAACATTCTGTTTTTCTTTTTACTACATTGCTGTGCTTATGTATAGAATGATGTGTCTGGATGGCCAACAAACAAAAGATTTTCACTGTATTTCAGTACATGCAATAATAATATAATACCAGTTTGAAAGTTCACCTCCTTACAGGTGTCGCCCACTTTTCGAACGTTCGCTTAACGAAACCTCACTGTTACAAAAGACCTACATTAGTCCCCTGTTTTCGCTAACAGAAGGTGTTTTCACTGTTACGAAAAAAGGCAGCACGCGAAAAAAAATCAGCGCGCAATAAAAGGCAGCGTGCGCCCCGAACAGCTGCTGTCCCCCGGATTCCGAACTGTATTCTCGCCGGCATTGCTTAAACCTGTGCCCGTGAGCAGCCGTTAGCAAGGTGAGTTCTAAGGTATCGGAAAAGCCTGAAAGATCTCGTAAAGGTGTTACACTTAGCGTAAAACTAGACATAATTAAGCATTTCGATCATGGTGAACGAACTAAGGACAAAGTGAGTTTGGCTTGTGGAAGTTGACGAAGATGATGTTGAAGAGGTTTTGGCATCCCATGACCAAGAACTGATAGATGAAGAGCTGGTGCAATTGCAAGAGGAAAGGATAACAATCGAAACCAAATACAGTAGCAAACGGACCAAAGGTGAAGTCATCCAGGAAATGAACATGAAGTACCTGCGTGAGATTTTCACTGCAATGATAAAGTACGACTTTAATTTTGAAAGGGTACATCGGTTTAGGGCATAGTTGCAGGATGGTTTGAGTGCTTACAAAGAACTGTATGATAGAAAAATGAGCGAGGCTAAGCAGTCAAGCAAGCTTTCCACATCAGCCACAGCAGACGACGAACCTCGACCTTCGACATCGAGGCAGGCAGTCATAGGAGAAGATGAGCTGCCTGCCCTGATCGACAATGAGATGATACCCCAGTGTCCCACCACCCCAACCCCCAGGCCGCAGACAGATACCAATTCGCAGAGAATGCAGCAGTAGCCAGGAGGCACCCAGCACATCTTTAAGAAAAAAGCCAAAATAAACATGCTAATTAATTAGGTGCCGTCCAGCACGTAAATGTCGGCCCAGATCAGAGGCGACTGCAGCCTCTGATCTGGGCTGACAATAATGTGCCAGGCGGCACCAAATTAATGAGCATATTTATCTCAGCTTTTTTCTTAAAGATGTGCTGGGTGCGCCCCGGCTACCGCTGTACCCCAGCATGCTTCGCGGATCCGTATCGGGTCACTGCCCAGAGGGTGGGGGCCACTGCACCACCCAAACTCCGACAACTCAGCCTAACACACCATCATCAGTATGCTCGGCGCTGTCCCAATTCCGGTAAGTGATACTACACTGTACATACATAATTTCTACTTTATATAGGCTGTGTATTTTTACGTGTTATTTGGTATGATTTGGCAGCTTCATAGTTTAAAGGTTACTGGAGAGAGTGCTTTTGCCAACAGCGCTTGCTTGAGATTTTCTGCCGAAAACGCTTCCGCCGTGTTTCTGCCAACAGCGCTTGCATGAGATTTTTGCTACAGAGATCTGTGCAGGCAATCGTTGTAGAGAAGTTTTTCTACTTTATATAGGCTGTGTATTTATCATATCATTCCTGCTTTTACTATATGTTACTGTTATTTTAGGTTTTATGTGTTATTTGGCATGATTTGGTAGGTTATTTTTGGGTCTGCGAACGCTCACAAATTTTTCCCATATAAATAAATGGTAATTGCTTCTTCGCTTTACGACATTCCGGCTTACGAACCATTTCATAGGAACGCTCTACCTTCGGATGGCGGAGGAAACCTGTATACTCATTCCCATTATGGCCTTGTTGCTCCCCCCTCCAAGAGAATCACAACCTTGTCATAGGGTTTGGAGGCCTCCTGCCTCAATGACTCAAGAGAGCTATGATGGCTGGAGTCAGGGCTTTGAGGTTTGGCTCTTGGTAGGGTCACCCATGCCAAAGAGGTCAAAGGATAGAAGCCGGACAAAGACTGATCCACCAGTCTTCCAGGTTCGAGGGTTCAATTCAGGGCTAACAACCCTGACCAGTCAAAAAGAAAATTGTTACAGCAACAGCAATGAAGAATTCTTCTACATCTGTGTGTGATGATGGTATAGACAGAAATAAAGGACCATCATTGCTGCGCTAAACACCAATAGCGTGATGGGCAGTATGTAAGTTTTTGCTCCCCACTCATCCAGCTCCACAGCCCTCCCAAGAACTCAGTGTTCCCACAACTCCTAATTCCCCTGTTCCTTTACACACTAGTTATAGCCTTTCCCTTACTTATTCACTTCATATCCTCTGGATTCAGTCACTGAACCTCTGCAATTCACCATCCTCACTCGATTTTCCTTAAAAGTTGACTCATTTGACTCATGTAAAGCACTGTGTAACATTTTACTCATTTAAAGGGGCTATATAAATGCAAGAGGTATTTATGACTTCCAAACAATATTGAGTGCATCATCTTTAGGCACACTTGTATAACTCACCTGGTGAAGGGAATTTAGGCGACTCTCTGAATCCTCCATATTCATTGTCATAAGAGCGAGCCAATTGTTGGAAGCACTTCTCCATCACCTGGGGACAAGGTGGTGGCATTCTCTCCTTGTCAGAACTCATCACTACACTCTTCTGCAGTGCCTCCAGGATCTTGTTGCCACGCTCTATAACTTCACTCCGGTTCCTCTTCCACTGAAACAAACAAATATGTGGTTAGGTGAACAACCACAGAAATAAAATACTTAAATCATTCTAATTGTTTGGAAAGGACTTCCACTGAGAGTTAAACACACACTAATAACCAGTGGAAGCAACTAGTCAAAAACTGAATCTGCTAATGGTCACGGAGTCATTGAGAGATATCGCAAGGAAACAGGCCCTTGGTCCAAACAAGTCCATGCCAACCATGAATCATTTATACCAATCCTACATTAATCTCTTTTCTTCTGCTCTCCCCATCTCATAGCCTGTTCAGATTCTACCACTCACCTACACTCTAGTGGGAAGATAACTATAAACACGTATATCTTTGGGATGTGAAAGTAAACCGGAGAACCCAGAGGTCACCATTAGAATATGCAAACTCCACAGAGACAGCAGCCACAGTTAGGGCTGCAAGATGATAATGCTCTTAGCTGTATCATTGTGCCACCAAGTTTCCAGCTTCTCATAGATTTAAGCTGAATTCACAACTGGCATGATCAATTTTTCCCTCAATATCAGCAAAAGAGCTGGTTATCGACTTCAGAAAGTTAATACATTATTGTGATGAAATGGTCTGTGTTGAAAGCATGCAAAACCAAGTTTACTTATAATATAGTCGATGACGATAATTAGTTTTCTCAAATTATGCCTGCCTCTTGCACCCTTTAAACTCAGTTGTTTTATCAGGACTACTCCTACAGATGTTGTATTTGCAGATGTATCATCCCTCTTCCATTGTTGTTGGATGTGGATATGGGAACTCTCTACCTATTACCATCATTGAAGTACAGTACTGTGCAGAAGTCTTAAGGCGCCCTAGGTTTCTTATATAAATTGTGCTTTAGATGTTTTTTGTCCTCTGCATTAGTCTGTCAGCAGTAAAGAGCAAACTTTAAATTTCCAAATACTCATTTTCCAAAAAATTAAATGTACAGAGAAATGTTTGTATTTCATTAAAGAAAGTAACATATTAAGTAATAAACAACTTTTCAAATAAAAACATGATCACTTTGTAGGTATGTAGTCCAGCGCATGATTAAACAAACATAACAAACAGGTGCTAATGATCAAGGACATAATGAGTTGAGTGAACTAAACTGATTAACTGAAACAGAAAAGGATGTAGAAGGAATCACACTGGGTGAAGGGCAATCAAACTGAAAGGTGAGAGTGTGGCAGAAGTGACAGTTTAACCTTCAAATCATCAATTATTATACCATAACAAGGGTGAGCAGAGTACACAGGCACAAGGTGGTCATCCCACATCAGCAAGATCTCTCCCAAGCAGAAATCTCACAGTGGACCGGAATTTCAAGGTGTGCTGTCCAAGCTCTTCTGAAGAAGCACCAAGAAACAGGCAAGACTGAGGACCAGAAACATAGCAGTTGGCCACAGAAACTCAGTGCATCAGGCAAGAGATACATAAAACAGACAACCCCTCTAAATCAGAAGAAGTCCAGCACTGCTATCAGCTCAGAACTCACAGAAATCATTGGAACCCAAGAACAACTCTCTACAATCCGGAGGAGTCTTGTCAGATGTGGTCTTCATGGAAAAGTTGCTGCCAAAAAGCCATTCCTCTGAAGATACAAAGCCAAGAGACTCATCTACACACAAAAGCACAAGGATTGGGGTGCTGAACAATGGCAGAAAATCCTATAGACTAAGAAGTCAAAATTTGAAAATCTTGGCTTAAACAGGAAGAAGTTTGTCTGTTGAAAAGCTGGAGAGATGAGTGACTGCAGCCAAGAGTGAAGCACAGCAAAGGTTTCCTGTAGGTTTGGGGCTGTATTTCTACAAATACAGCTGGTGATCTGGTCAAAGTTAATGAAATCCTCAATGCTGAAAAGGACAAGCAGATTCTCATCCACCATGCATTACCATCAGGGAGGTGTCTGATTAGTCCCAACTTCATTCTTCATCAGGATAATGACCTCAAACACACGGCCAACATCATAAACAACTACCTTCGCAAAAAGAAGATTAAGGAGTTCTGCAACGGATGGTATGGTCTCCACAAAGTCCTGATCTCAAACCATCGAGGCTGTCTGGAACTACCTGGAGAGATAGAGCAAGTGAGACAGCCAAGGTCTGCAGAAGAACTATGACAAGTTCTCCAAAATGCTTGGAACAACCCACCAGCCAGTTTTCTTTAAAAAAAATGCACAACAGTGTCCCTAAGAGAACTGATGCAGTTTTAAAGGCAAAGGGTGGTCACACCAAATATTGATTTGATTTAGTTTTTTACTGTTTACTGCTCTTTGTAGTAAATTTTTTAATAATTAGAAATTTTTCCTTTTATTATTTTTGAAAGCACCTTCACTCTACGTGTGCCTCAGACTTTTGTACAGTATTGTATCTTCACCAAGATTCAAGAAAATGGCTCAACAAGTAATATTAACGAGTAATATAAAAGTCCAATCAACTCCTTCCTAAATGAATAAAAGAACTAAGAGAAGATTAAACAAATTTTCTTGACACAATTAAAACAAAGAAAACAAATCTCCAGTGTGCCTATCCAACTCTCGTCAAAGCTAGTGCTGACAGGCTGGGTCAAGGCTGTCAATTCGAATACACAGGAGTACAAGAAACTGTAGAAATCAATGAACCCAGTCCATTGGGGCATAGCCCTCCCCATCAGAGTAAGCACCTACACAGGGTGCTACCTCAAGAAGGCAGTATTTACCATCAAGGAACTCCGCCATCCACATTATGTCCTCTCGCACTGGGCAAGGGGTACAGAAGTCTGAAGTCCCACAGCACCAGGTTAAAGAACAGCTACTTTCCTACACATGTGAAAATGGCCTACACAACCCTAATCCCACTTTAGCAATAGAACACTACAGACCATCTCTTGTACTATCATGGCCTTTTTCTAATTGTATTTTCGTGTGTCTTGTTTTGCAGTATTTTTCTTCACTATCTTGTATTATTTACAGTACATTCGAAGTTAAAAGTAAAGGTACATATATGCCACCATATACAACCCTGAGATTTGTTTTCTTGCAGGCATACTCAGTAATTCCAATAACTATAACAGAATCATTGGAAGACCACACCCAACAGGGCAGACAACCAGATGCAAAAGACAACACTACAAATACAAAAGAAAAAATTAATAGTAGTAATAAGTAAATAAGCAATAAATACTAAGAATATGAGATGAATTGTCTTTGAAAGGGAGTCCATAGGTTCTGGGAACAGTTCAATGATGGGGCAGGTGAAGTGGAGTGAAGTTATCCCCTCTGGCTCAAGACCTGAATGGTTGAGGGATAATAACTGTTTCTGAACCTGGTGGTGTGAGTCCTGAAGCTCCTGTACCTTCTTCCTGATAGCAACAGTAAGAAGAGAGCACAGCCTGGGTGGTGGGGATCCATAATGATGAATGCCGCTTTCCTATGACAGCGCTCCATGTAGATGTGCTCAATGGCGGTGAGGGCCTTACCCTTGATGGACTGGGCCATATCCACTACATTTTGTAGATTCTTCCTTCAAGGGTGTTGGTGTTTCCATACCAGGCTTTGATGCAACCAGTCAATATAATCTCCACTACATATATATAGAAGTTTGTCAAATTATTTGATGTCATACCAAGTTGTTGCAAA
The DNA here is from genome assembly GCF_030028105.1 of Mobula birostris. Classification (NCBI taxonomy): domain Eukaryota; kingdom Metazoa; phylum Chordata; class Chondrichthyes; order Myliobatiformes; family Myliobatidae; genus Mobula; species Mobula birostris. Next base: position 11,673,355 of record NC_092393.1, on the reverse strand, counting down.
CTTCTAAGAAAATAGAGATGCTGTCGTGCTTTCTTCATAATTGCACTAATGTGGTGGACCTAGATAGAATAGGTCCTCTGAAATGATAACACCGAGGAATATAAAGTTGCTGACCCTCTCCATCGCTGATCCCCTGAAGAGAACAGGCTCATAAAACTCCAGTTTCCGCCTCCTAAAATCTCTAATCAGCTCCTCGGTCTTGCTGACATTGAAGGTGTGGTTGAGGTTGGCATCACTCAGCCAGATTTTCAATCTCCCTCCTAGATGGTGCAATTTATGTAAAATTTTACATTATGTGTATTGGTTGAATCTATGTGCCAGTGATGCTTCTCCACGCAAGTTTTTCATTGTACCTGTACCTCACCGTACTTGTGCAACTGACAGTAAATTCAACTTGAACAAGGGATCATTGCCCACTTATCTCCTTGAGCTTGTTTCCCCATTCAGTTAGGTAATGGCCGATCTGTGAACTTAGCTCCATCCAGCTCCTTGGTCTTGAATAACTTAAGACCTTTATCCAACTGAAATAGATATGGTCAAGGATCCAAAAATTATGAGACAACTTAACAACAAAACCAAAGGATAGCAAACCTGGTCAGCTAAGTTCCTCAGCACTGTCTTAAAACCTGGCCGGAGTAAACCATCCTCAGGGGCAAAGTATGTCCCTCCAACAAACGGCTTGAGGTCAGGAGTCAACCACACACTCATCGGCCAACCTCCACCTCCACTTGTTGCCTGCAATCAAAAATGAAAAGTTAAAGCTCCTGCTGAGAATTTGTACCAACAGACACAGATTTTTTTTCACAACTCGTTAAAAACTGATAAAACTACAGAAGCAAAGGTGTGTTAATAAAATGCCTTATGTATTTCTGCAAGTTCCAAAGTGCTTCCATTACCCCATTACCCACACTCAATGTTTTAGGAACAGTTTCTCCTCCTCTGCCGTCAGATTTCTAAACAGACCATGAACCCGTGAACACTACCTCACAATCCCTTTTTCGCACTTATTTCTTCAAACTTACAGCAATTGTTATGACATGCATTGTACTGCTGCTACAAAATACATTTCTCAACATGTCAGTTAAAATAAGCCTGATTCGTATTCTGTAATATTTTGAAGTATAGTCATCGTTGTAATATTGAAAACATGATAGCCAATTACCTCCAGCAATGTTCCCTAAACACGAGTATGATAAAAGAGTCTAAGAAAAAGAAGCAGAAGGTGGCCATTCAATACAACCTTAAGACATAGGAGGAGAATTAGATATTATTCTCAATCTCATTCTCCTGATTTCTACCAGTAACCTTTGATGCCCTTACTAATGAACAACCTACCAACCTCCGTTTCAAATATACCCAATGACTTGGCCTCGCAGCCTTCTGTGGCAATGAATTCCACGGATTCACCACCCTCCGGCTCAAGAATTTTTTTCTCATCTCTGTTCTAAATGAACACCCTTCTATTCTGAGGCTGTGCCTTTAAGTCCTAGACTCCCCATTATACAGTAGTTAACAACCTCTCCATGTCCACTTCTTCTAGGCTGTCCAATATTCCACAAGTTTCAATCAGATCCCTGCCATTCCTCTGAACAGTGGTCAGTGGAGGTCCAGTGCCATCAACCACTACTCATACATTAACTCTTTCATTCCCAGGATCGTTCTTGTGAACCTCTGTTCAACCCTCTCCAAAGTCAGCACATCCTTTCTTAGATAAGGGGCCTAAAACGGCTTACAATACTCCAAGTGCAATATGTACAAAGCCTTATAAAGCCTCAGCATTACATCCTTACTTTTATATTCTAGTCCTCTCGAAATGAATGCTAACATTGCACTTGTCTTCCTCATCAGCGACTTAACTAGCAAGCTAACCTTTAGGAAATCCTGCACAAGTTTTCTACACCTCTGATTTCTGAAATTGCTCATTCAATATGATCCTGACTGAACTCTTACCTGTGTCACTTTCCTGTCCAATCTCATTTCCCTTCATTTTCTTAATATGCAAAGATCAAACTTGCTCAATGATCAGTTCATTCTGAAGCTGCCATTTCTGACAATATGATATTGACCAACATTGGTCAGACACTGCAGAAAATCTCTGTCCAGCACATGGTTGTGTTTACATCCATACAATAGGGAACACAAGATTTTGCTTTATACTTCTCAACCAAGAGACAGCAGCCCACAAAGTTGCAGTATTTCCTTCGTAATAAACAAAAAGTCAACCTAGATTTTGGGCTCAAGCTTCTGAAGTGGCTCTTGAATCCATGGCCTTAGGATCTCAGGCATGAAGGTCACTAGTGGTACAAACTTAAAACTTTCCATCCTCCAGAAGTGAATTGCCAAAGACTCAATAATAATGGCTGATGTCTCAGCTATTTATTTTTAATTCAGTTTTCTCAGAATGTGAGGATCACTGGCAAGGCCAGAATTTAATGCCCATCCTTAAATGCCCTCAAGAAGGTGGTGCGCCACCTTCCAAAACCTCTGTGGACTTTCTGGCAAAGGTATTCCCACACAGAATTTAAAGATTTAGATGATGAAGGAAGAACAATATGGTCACCCAAATCCAGCTGATGTACAAATTGGGAGGAAAATTTCCAACAGGTGGTGTTCCCATGCACCTGCTGCCTTCGTCGTTGGTGAGAGAGGTCACAGGTTATGAGGTATAATCAGACTAGCTGAGGTGAGTAAATGCAGTGCATAATGTAGCTGACATTATGAAGTAGAGAGAATGGATGTTTGGAGAAATCAATGAGGCACCAATCAAGTGAGCTGCTTTGTCCTGGATGGTGTTGAATATTGATGATTATTGAAGCTATATTAATTCAGCCGAGTGGAAAATGTTCACTCTCCTGCCTTCATTTGTAGATACTGGAAAGGCCCTGCAAAGTCAAGAATTCAGTCATTAACCACAGGATTCTCAGTCTCTGACCTGGACTTATAGCTACAGTATTTATGTGTTTAGTTCACTTGAAGATCTCGTCAATGTTGAGCCATGGGATGTTCAAAGTACATTTATCATCAAAATATGTATGTCATATACTGTGCGATTTGTCTTCTTGCAGGCAGTCAGAAAACAAAGAAATACAATAGAACCCACTGTAAAAACAAACACACACACACACACAAAGACCATCAAACACCCAATGTCGGAAACAGAAAATAAATTGTGCAAACAATCAAAAAAACAAATAACACACGGAACGTGAATGGCTGAGTCCCTGAAAGTGAGTACACAGCCACGGAGCCAGTTCAGCACTGCAGCCGGTCACGGAGCTCAACGGCTGAAGGCCACAGTCAAGGAGCCAGGTCAGTGTTGCAGTCGGTCCAGAAGTCCAACGGCTGAAGGCCACAGTCACAGAGCCAGGTCAGCACTGAGGTGAGTAAAGCCTCTCAGAGTAGTGAGCAGAACACCAGTTCGTCCTTCGCCGTCGATGCCTGAATCTTTTAATCTAGCTCGGCACTTAAATCAGCTAAATGTCATTCTGTTTTCTGCTCTCGGGCTCAAGCCCCACCACTTTAATCCAGACCGAAGTTTCAATCCAGCCACAAGTCCACTCCAGCAATGGCAGCCATGGCTGTACGTGCATTCTCAAGAGTCCAATTTGCTGAATGCTTCAGGATACTGCAAAAATGTCAGGTCATTCAGATGGTTAAAAGCACAACTCCCAAAAGGAAATTACAGGCTGTGGATTCCAGTGATCGTAGTCCACAAAAGTGCAAGTAATAGAATAACTAATACCTTTGTTTTCTGCCTGCAATGGATGTGATTGGCAATGACGTGCTTAAGGTAAAAGAACCCTTAGGGACCAGTGATCATATGATTGAATTCACCTTGAAATTTGAGGAGAAGCTAAAGTCAGATGTATTTGTATTACAGTAGAATAAAGGGAATTAGAGGCATGAGAGAGGAATTGGCCAGAATTGATAAGAACACAGGCAGGGATGGCGGCAGAATCGCAATGGCTGTAATTTCTGGAAACAAATCGGAAGCCACAAGATATATACATCCCAATCAGGAAGAAGTATTCCAAAGGAAAGATGACACAACCATGGCTAACAAGAGAAGTCAAAGCCAACATAAAAGCCAAAGAGGGGGCATGTAATAGAGCAAAGATTAGTGGGCAGTTAAAGGAGTAGGAAGCTTTTAAAAAAGCAACAGAAGGCAACTAAAAAAAATAACTAAGAAGGTAACGAATGAATACAAAAGCTAGCCAATAATATTAAGGAGGACACCAAATGTTTCTTCAGACACATAAAGTGTAAAAGAGAGGCAAGAATGGATATTGGACGGCTGGAAAACAATGCTGGAGACGTAGTAATGGGGGAAACAACAAAACAGCACATGAACTGAATAAGTATTTTGCATTAGTCTATACTGTGGAAGACACTAGCAGTATGCTGGAAGTTCCAGGTGTCAAAGGGCAAGACGTGTGTGAAGTTAACATAACTAGAGAGAAGCTTCTTTGGAAACTCAAAGGTCTAAAGATAGATAAGTCACCTGGACCAGATGGTACACACCCCAGAGTTCTGAAAGAGGCAGTTGAGGAGATCATGGAAGCATTAGTAATGATCTTTCAAAAATGATCGATTCTGGAGTGGTTCCAGAAGACTGGAAATTGCAAATGTCACTCCACCCTTCAAGAAAGGAGGGAGGCAGAAGAAAGGAAATTATAGATCAGTAAGTCTGACATCTGTGGTTGGGAGGATCTTGGAGTTGATTATTTAGGACGAGGTCTCAGGGTATTTGGTGACACAAGATAAAATAGGCTGTGGTCAGCATGGTTTCCTCAAGGGAAAATCTTGCCTGACAAATCTGTTGGAATTCTTTGAAACAGTAACTAGCATATAGAACATAGAATAGTACAGCACAGTACAGGCCCTTCGGCCCACAATGTTGTGCCGACCCTCAAACCCTGCCTCCCATATAAGCCCCCACCTTAAATTCCTCCATATACCTGTCTAGTAGTCTCTTAAACTTCACTAGTGTATCTGCCTCCACCACTGACTCAGGCAGTGCATTCCATGCACCAACCACTCTCTGAGTGAAAAAACCTTCCTCTAATATCCCCCTTGAACTTCCCACCCCTTACCTTAAAGCCATGTCCTCTTGTATTGAGCAGTGGTGCCCTGGGGAAGAGGCGCTGGCTATCCACTCTATCTATTGCAGGATAGACAAAGTAGAATCAGCTGATAATTGTGTACTTGGATTCTCAAAAGGCCTTTGACAAGGTGCCACACGAGGCTGCTAACAAGCTACGAGCCCATGGTATTACGGGAAAGATTCTAGCATGGATAAAGCAGTGGCTAATTGGCAGGAGGCAGAGTGGGAATAAAAGAAGCTTTCTCTGACTGACTGCTGGTGGCTAGTGTTGTTCCACAGGGGCCTCTGTTAGGACTGATTCTTTTTACATTATATGTCAATGATTTGGACGATGGAATCGATGGCTTTGTTGTAAAGTTTGCAGATGATATGAAGATAGGTGGAGGGGCAGGTATTTCTGAGGAAGCAGAAAAGCTACAGAAGAACAAACAGATTAGGAGAATGGGCAAAAAGATGGCAGTTGGAATACAGTCTCTGGAAGTGTATGGTCATGCACTTTGGTAGAAGAAATAAAAGAGTTGACTATTTTCTAAATGGAGAAAAAATACAAAAAACTGAGGTGCAAAGGGACTTGGGAGTCCTTGTGCAGGATTCCCTGAATGTTAATTTGCTGGTTCAGTCTATGATAAGAAAGGCAAATGCTATGTTAGCATTCATTTCAAAAGGACTAGAATATAACAGCAAGGATGTAATGCTGAAACTTTATAAAGCTTCACTTGAAGTATTGTGAGAAGGTATAGAAACATAGAAAATAGGTGCAGGAGTAGGCCATTCGGCCCTTCGAGCCTGCACCACCATTTATTATGATCATGGCTGATCATCCAACTCAGAACCCCGCCCCAGCCCTCCCTCCATAACCCCTGACCCCCGTAGCCACAAGGGCCATATCTAACTCCCTCTTAAATATAGCCAATGAACTGGCCTCAACTGTTTCCGGTGGCCCCTTAGAAAAGATATACTGAAACTGGAGAGGGTTCAAAGGAGGTTCAAGAAAATGATTCCAGGACTTTAAAAACGCAAACACGAGGAACTCCAGGACTTATTGGCTTGTCATATGAAGAGGCATTTCTTTTGCCAGAGAGTGGTGAATCTGTGGAATTCTTTGCCACAGGCAGCTGTAGAGGCCAAGTCTTTATGTATATTTAAGGCAGAGTTTGATAGATCCTTGATTGGTCAGGATATGACAGGATATAGGGAGAAGGCGGGAGACTGGGGCTGAGAGGAAAATTGGATCAGCCATGATGAAATGGTGGTGTAGCTTCAATGGGCCAAATGGTCTAACTCTGTTCCTATATCTTATGGTCTTAAAGACATTCGAAGTCAAGGGTAGTTGGCCAATGCCTGGCATTTCTGTGCTTAAAATGTTATTTGTCACTTTACCAACCTATGCCTATATGTTGTCTAGGTCTTGCTTCATTTGCTGACGAGTTGCAAACGTTGTGCAATCATTAGCAAACTTCTCCACTTCTGCTACACTGTCAAAGGTGTTGCCTTTCAAAGGAAACATTAGTTGAAGTTGGAACATGGAACCAGCGAGGTGATAGTGCCACCCAAGCTGTCAACTTCTATTTATTTGGAGTTTGGACTCGAATTGGTTCTGAAGTGTGAACTGTTTGTTGCATCTCATTCTGCAAAACAAAAAAATAAACACAGTTCCATCTGTTGCAATCTGCCTCACTGTCTGTGATCATATTACTTGCATTAACATTTTTTGGGATCGATCACCCTGTATTTCTTCAACTCAGTGGGCCTTGGGGCTTTTCATACTCTGGTCCCAGTTAGGAGAATATCAAATCCCTCTCTTGCACATATTACTAACTCCTGACTAACTCCTCTCTCACTGTGACCTGACAAGAGGGAAAACATACACGTATAGAATGATGTACGTAACAGAATCGGTAACAAAGCAAGGAAAAATCCATAATCAATTATCTTTTATTCTTGATTGTGGGTATCATCTACAGAGCCTATAAAAAGTATTCACCCCCCCACCCCCCATGGAAGTTTTCATGTTTTATTGTCTTAGAACATTGAATCACAGTGGACTTAATTTGGCTTTTTTGACACTGATCAGCAGAAAAAGTCTTTCGTGTCAAGGTGAAAACAGATCCCTTTGTGGGGTGACCATAAGACAAAGGAGAAGTTGGCCATTCGGCCCATCGAGTCTGCTCCACCATTTTATCATGAGCTGATCCATTCTCCCATTTAGCCCCACTCCCCCGCCTTCTCATCATAACCTTTGATGCCCTGGCTACTCAGATACCTATCAATCTCTGCCTTAAATACACCCAATGACTTGGCCTCCACTGCTGCCCGTGGCAACAAATTTCATAGATTCACCACCCTCTTCGCAGGGTTTCTCTGCGAAGAAATGCGAAGAAATTTTTTTAGTCAGACGGTGGTGAATCTATGGAATTTGTTGCCACGGGCAGCAGTAGAGACCAAGTCATTGGGTGTATTTAAGGCAGACATTGATAGGTATCTGAGTAGCCAGGGCATCAAAGGTTATGGTGAGAAGGCGGGGGAGTGGGACTAAATGGGAGAATGGATCAGCTCATGATAAAATGGCGGAGTAGACTCGATGGGCCAAATGGCCGACTTCTGTTCCTTTGTCTTATGGTCTTATATATTTAAATTGGAGGTTGATAGCTTCTCGATTAGTCAGAGTGTCAAAGATTATGGAGAAAAGGCAGGAGAATTGGGTCAAGAGAGATAATATATCATGATGGAACCGTGGACCAGACTCAATAGACCGAATGGTCTAATTCTGCTTGTCTATTTATGGTCTTTCTCATTGGTTGTCTCTTATCTACAGATTTGAATGGAATTTTTCTTTATCTCTCATCACTGTCATTATGTGCCATGTCGTATGATCGAGGCAATCATAGTCTATGATCAGGATTTTTTCTTGGCGAATTCTTACATAAGTGGTTAGCCAAAGCCTACTTCTGAGCAGTTTCTTTACAAGATGGGTGACCCCAGCCTTTATCAATAGTCTTCAGAGATTGTCTGCCTGGTGTCAGTGGTTGCATAACCAGAACTTGTGATATGCACCAGCTGCTCATACAGTCATCCACCACCTGCTCCCATGGCTTCGTGACCCAGACTGAGGAGCTAAGCAGGTGCTATGCCTTGCCCAAGAGTGACCTGCAGACTAGCAGAGTGAAGAACCATCTTACACTTCCACCCCACCACTCAATCCTTGTCTCTGTAGTATAAAAATAGCTGTTTTTTGCATGTGTCATCTTTGTTCCTTTGTCTCTCAACTAGTAGACTCCTATCACTCTTTGTTTCAACTTCCCTTTGTTCTATTAACTCTTAATAAAACTACCTTAAAGCAAAAAGTTTTGTGTTTCTTTCTTGATTTCTTGGATCAATAACACCAGAATCCAACAAATGGTGTAGTCGGCAGGATATTCCAAAGTTAGAAATTCCAGCAACTTGAAGACAAAGGGGGAATTTTCAGTGCCTAAACAGAAGGGGTATGAACTTCCCTGTTACTTTGTAATCTGAGAGAGAAAAAAGGGTTCTGGCTTCAAATACCAGATGGAAATCAGGATCAAGGAATGCTGCATCGCTACTTATAAAGAAAAACAGCAGTGAAAATATTGGTTGCATTCTATTTTGTTGCAACCTATTTGGTTATGGTCTATGTTCCATCAGATCCATCAGATGGACCACATGGCATCTTCGGGCAAGACGAGGGGAGGTGGTGTCTGCCTACTGATCAACACTGTGTGGTGCTTGGACACAGTAGCACTGACAAGCACAGGAATTCACTTCGGTCATACTGACAGCGGTCTACATTCCCCCCCAGGTGGACGTGGAGTGTGCTCTGAACATACTGTATGCCAACATCAGTGAACTTGAGACCAGGTATCCGGAGGCTTTGCTCATTACAGCCGGGGACTTTAACTAGGCCAACCTCAGAAAGGCACTGCCAAAGTTATACCAACATGTCTTCTGCCCCACTACAGGCCCGAATATACTTGACCACTGCTACACAGCAGTCAAGGATGCCTACTGTTCCGTCCCACGACTTCACTTCGGAAAATCGGACCACCAGGCTGTATTACAAACAAAAACTGAAGCAGGACGTCACGGTGTCAAAAGTAGTGTCACGTTGGATGGAGGAAACAGATGAGGTCCTCCGTGACTGCTTTGAATCGGTGGACTGGTCAGCATTCAAGGACTCAGCAGCTAACCTCAATGAGTATGCCTCAGCTGTCACGGACTTTATTTGGAAATGCACAGAGGACTGTGTGTCTCGCAAGACGATCCGGGTATTCCCTAACCGGAAACCTTGGATGAATTATGAGGTCAAGTCCCTTTTAAAGGCTAGAACTGCAGCTTTTAGGTCCGGGGATACCAGTCGCTACATGGAATCCAGGCGTAAACTCCGGAAAGCCATTAAGGTCGCCAAGAGGCAATATCGAGCCAAGTTGGAAGCCCAGGCTAACCAGAGGGATGCCAGTAGACTATGGCAGGGTCTAAATGAGATCACTGGGCACAAAGAAAAGGCTGGGAATATCAATAACTGTGGCACTTCTCTTCCTGACGAACTTAACGTATTCTACACAAGATTCAAACAGGACCGTCCCGCTCCCTCTGGATGAACTGGACCTGGTGGCATCGAGATTCATTGTCGCCGAGGAAGACATTAGAAGGGCCTTCCTGAAGATAAATCCAAGGAAGGCGACAGGTCCAGATGGCGTCCCGGGATGGGTTCTCCAGGCCTGTGCAAGCGAGCTAGCTGGAGTGTTTGCTGACATCTTCAACTGCTCCTTGCTTCAGTCTAAGATCCCCTCGTGTTTTAAGAAGGCAACGATAATCCCAGTGCCGAAGAAGAGCAAGGTGGCACGCCTGAATGACTATCGACCTGTGGCTCTGACATCAATAGCTATGAAGTGCTTCGAGCGATTCGTTATACCACAGCCTGCTGGTCAACCTCCACGCTTTGCAATTCGCCTACCAGAGCAACAGGTCAACAGCAGATGCCACCTCTCTGGCCCTACATTCCTCCTTAGAACACCTGGAGAATAAAGATGCATACGTAAGGCTCCTCTTCATTGACTACAGCTCTGCCTTTAATACCATCATTCCAAATAAGCTGATTCCTAAGCTCCGGAACCTGGGCCTTAGCATTCAGATCTGCAGCTGGATCTTCAACTTCCTCACAGACAGGACCCAGGCTGCAAAAATAGGGGACAAGCTCTCCTCTACAATCACTCTGAGCACCAGTGCCCGACAAGGCTGTGTACTCAGCCCCCTGCTGTACTCACTGTACACCCATGATTGTGTAGCCAAGTTTCCATCAAACTCAATATATAAGTTTGCTGATGACACAACAATTGTAGGCCGTATCTCGGGTAATGATGAGTTTGAGTACAGAGAGGAACTTAGTAACCTGGTGGCATGGTGCGAAGACAATAACCTATCCCTCAACGTCAGCAAGATGAAGGAATTGGTTGTTGACTTCAGAAGGAGTAGTGGACCGCACGACCCAATTTACATTGGCGGTGCGCAAGTGGAACAGGTCAAAAACTTTAAGTTCCTCGGGGTCAATATCACAAATGACCTGACTTGGTCCAATCAAGCAGAGTCCACTGCCAAGAAGGCCCACCAGCGCCTTTACTTCCTGAAAAAACTAAAGGAATTTGGTCTGTCCCCTAAAACCCTCACTAATTTTTATAGATGCACAGTAGAAAGCATTCTTCTAGGGTGCATCATAACCTGGCGTGGAAGTTGTCCTGTCCAAGACCGGAATAAGCTGCAGAAGATCGTGAACACGGCGCAGCACATCACACAAACCAATGTTCCGTCCTTGGACTTACTTCACACCGCACGCTGTCAGAGCAGTGCTGCCAGGATAATCAAGGACAAGACCCACCCAGCCAACACACTTTTCGTCCCTCTTCCCTCCGGGAGAAGGCTCAGGAGCTTGAAGAAGATTTGGGAACAGCTTCTTTCCAATTGTGGTAAGACTGCTGAACGGATCCTGACCCGGATCTGGGCCATACCCTCCAAATATCTGGACCTGCTTCTCGGTTTTGTTTGCACGACCTTACTTTCCATTTTTCTATTTTCTATTTATGATTTATAATTTAAATTTTTAATATTTACTATCCATTTGTAATCCATGGAGCAGGAAGCGCAGAATCAAATATCGCTCTGATGATTGTATGTTCTAGTATCAATTGTTTGGCGACAATAAAGTATCAAGTATGTTGGTTGCATGGCAATCTATTTTGGTAATAGCGGATGTACAAGAAATTTCAATATGCGTGAGGAGGTGGCATAATCTTTCAAACTGGTGATGCACAAGGGCTTTGCAGACTCAACGACTGAATTTATTTGAAACAAAGATTGGTGGATTTTTGAATACTAAGGGCACCCAGGGATAAGGGGATGGTGCAGGAAAATGTTACTGAGGTAGGAGGTCAACCATGACATAGTAACCTTGAGGGAGTCAATGGCCTACTCCTGCTCCTATTTCTCACAATAAAGGCCATTTGCCTTCTAATTGCCTGCTCAATCTGCATATGAACCTCCAGTAATTTATGCACAAGTATATCCAGGTCCCTGTGAACACCTTGCATTCTATTTTTTAAAAATGCACTTTCTTTCTATTTATTCTACCAAATTCAACCTCACATTTTTCCACATTACATTCCATGCCCATTCACTCAGTCTGACCCCTGAATCTCTGATTCTTCCTCAGAATCCATACTGCCACATGGCTTTGGAATGTCGCCAAAATTAAGAAACGTGAGGAAAATAAAAAATGAGGTTTGCATTGGATTAGTATAAAATTGTACTCAATGGTCAGCATGACAGTGGGCCAAAGGGTCGTCTTCCTGTCGCATGAATCTATCACTCTAACTTGGATATATTACACTTGATCCCTCATTGAAAGCACTGATATCGGATATGAACAGCAGGTGTCTTAACATGAAAGCAGCCGGCTAATCACCATCTCTCATACCAATGTTGACTTTGATATTCCTATTTTTTGTTTCTTATCCATGAAACAATCCTCAGTCAATACAATATATTACCCCTAAAACCACACGGTCCAATTTTATTCAATTATCTCTTTCTAAAAGGCTTTCTGAAAGACCACATCAGCTTATTCACTATCATCCATCCTGCTTATGACAACTTCAGAATATTATTTAATATTTGTCAATCGTGGTTTTCCTTTGTAATGACACAGTCCAGTCCAATTATTACTTTCTAACTACCCTGTTACCATTTCCTTTATAATAAGCTCCATTGTTCGCCATACGAAATCAGCCTGAGTGGCCAACCTTCCTTCTTCTTTTCTTAAAAGGTAAGGTTAGATTTGCTACCTTGCAATCAGTGGGAAACATCCCGGAATTTTGAAAGATGACAACCATCATGTCCATCATTTCTGTAGCTACCTTGAGATCAGGTCCTGTAGATTTATCAGCTTTGAGGTCCATTAATTTTTCCAAAACTCCTTGTTAATTGATGCTAACAACAGGAATTCTGCAGATGCTGGAAATTCAAGCAACACACATAAAAGTTGCTGCTGAACGCAGCAGGATATACTGCGTCCGGTGCTCCCGATGTGGCCTTTTATATATTGGCAAGACCCGACGCAGACTGGAAGACCACTTTGCTGAACACCTACGCTCTGTCCGCCAGAGAAAGCAGGATCTCCCAGTGGCCACACATTTTAATTCCACATCCCATTCCCATTCTGACATGTCTATCCACGGCCTCCTCTACTGTAAAGATGAAGCCACACTCAGGTTGGAGGAACAACACCTTATATTCCGTCTGGGTAGTCTCCAACCTGATGGCATGAACATCAACTTCTCTAACTTCCGCTAATGCCCCACCTCCCCCTCGTACCCCATCTGTTACTTATTTTTATACACACATTCTTTCTCTCACTCTCCTTTTTCTCCCTCTGTCCCTCTGAATATACCTCTTGCCCATCCTCTGGGTCCCCCCCCACCTCCTTGTCTTTCTTCCCGGACCTCCTGTCCCATGATCCTCTCGTATCCCCTTTTCCCTATCACCTGTCCAGCTCTTGGCTCTATCCCTCCCCCTCCTGTCTTCTCCTATCATTTTGGATCTCCCCCTCCCCCTCCAACTTCCAAATCCCTTACTCACTCTTCCTTCAGTTTGTCCTGACGAAGGGTCTCGGCCTGAAATGTCGACTGCACCTCTTCCTAGAGATGCTGCCAGGCCTGCTGCATTCACCAGCAACTTTTATGTGTGTTGTTAATTGATGCTGATTTCTTTCAGCTTATTCATTTCAGTTCTTCACAATTACCGTCAGATTTTTGACCCTGTTTTTGTGAAGACAGAACTAAATACTCTTTTAAAAATCTGCTGTTTCCGTATCCCTACTGCAGGAGTGGTGGTAGGAGCAGTTCAGAGGCATTTAAACAGGCACATGTACATGCAAGGGGTAGAATGATATAGACCATATGTAACCAGACAGAATGGACTAGTTTAAATTGACATCATGGTCAGCAGACACATTATGAGCTGAAGGGACTGTTCCTGTGTTGTTTTATTCCATTAATGCTGTGTCCTTTTCTGAATTGTAAATGAAAACTGTATGCTCAGCCACCCAGAAGATGCAGAGTGTAAAACTTCTGAAATGTTAATTTAAGAGCAGGATGGCATTTAAAGTACATTAAAGTAGGTCATGATTGGAGCACTTTTGCACTATCCACATCAAAAGGCAGAATCTCCTGGTGGCTACCCGTTTCAATTCAACTTCCCATTCCCATTTTGACATGCTTTTCTGTGGCCTCGTCTATTGCCACGATGCGGCCAAATTCTGGTTGGAAGAGCAACACCTCATAATCCGTCTGGATAGCCTCCCCCTCCTTTCTTTTTCATTCCTCATTCTGGTCACCCTTTACCTCTTTCTCTTCTCCTCACCTGTACATCACCTCCCACTAGCTCCCCTCCTCCTTCCTTCCTTCCTTCCATGTCCACTATCATAGGAATCTTCTATTTGATTCCTTCTTTCTCAGCTCTTTACCTCTTCCACTTATCACCTCCCAGCTTCTCACTTCATCTCCCCTCCCCTAAGCACCAACCTTCCCCCTCAACTGGTCTCCTCTATCATCTGCCAGCTTATACTACTTCCCTTCCCCCACCTTCTTATTCTGGCTTCAGCCCCTTTTATTCCAGTCCTCATGAAGGGTCTCAGCCCTGAACATCAATTGTTTATTCCCCTCCAAAGACACTGCTTGACTTGTGAGTTCCTCCAGTATCTTATGTGTGTTGCCATGATAGAAACACCCCGTTCCTGAGATATCACCAGGGCCGTCTTCAAATGCTGAGGAGCTGCTCCCTGAACCAAAACATGGCTTCCGTCCATACAGACACACAGACAACATGATCTTCACTGTGTGACAGCCACAGAAAAATAATGTAAGGAATAGCGCCAGCCACTGTGCAGGCTTAAACGTCACGTAACCCCTAGATTTCATCATTTTGAAGGAGCTGTCTCTCAAATTTAGCTTTGCACAGAAATTCATCTCTATTTCAAGCTTGTTCCACATGGCAGGCAAGCCATGATATTAGCCAGTGAGTCTATAACAAAGTCAATGTCAGCGAAGACTAGGGTCAAACAAGGAGGCATCACTGTCCAAAACTTTTCACCATCTTAACACCAAAAAACATCCCACAGGACTGGGGCTAATGTTGGAATTTGTGGGGAACTGTTCAACCTATGGTGACCACAGTTTCATTCCTGAACTGAGATTCCCTAAACCTCAATATCAAGCCTCAGCATGCAAATGACATTTCCTTCTGCACATTGCCTAGAATCTAAGCTTCATATCATTGTCAACCCTTTCACTGAAACGTTTGTGAAGGTGGCTCTTACACTTAACATCCATAAGAAAACACCTACCATTAATCAGCCATGTATGCACTATTATAAGCGTTCACCGCAAGACTATGGCAAACACAACCAATGAGGATTGATTATTAAAAATATACTGCTAATGCAATGCACAGTCTGCTGGAGGAACTCAAGCA
The DNA here is from genome assembly GCF_030028105.1 of Mobula birostris. NCBI lineage: Eukaryota > Metazoa > Chordata > Chondrichthyes > Myliobatiformes > Myliobatidae > Mobula > Mobula birostris. The sequence goes on along the minus strand of NC_092393.1, from coordinate 11,658,213 downwards.
GCTGAACAGCATCTGTGGGGGAATAGCAGTTGCCGACCTTTAAGATCCAAACCTTGCATTAGGACACCAATACAGATATTCAGCCCAAAAGGTTGAAAACTATCCCCCACCCCAGCCCTTACAGGCAACTTGACTTGCTGAATTTCTCCCAACAGAGTACTGAATTAGTGGAGCGATTGATTGTAGAAAGCTTCCACCATAGAAAGTATTCTATCCAAATACATCACGGCTTGGTATGACAACTGCTCTGCCCATGGCCACAAGAGTTGTGGACACAGTACAGCACCTCACAGGAACCAGCCTCCCCTCCATGGATTCTGTCTACACTTCTCACTGCCCCAGTAAAGCAGCCAACATAAGTAAACACACCACTCCCACCCTAGACATTCTCTCTTCTCCTCTCTTCCATTAAGAAGATATAAAAACTTGAAAGCACATACCATAGCTTCTATGTCAATGTTATAAGACCACGGAATGGACTTCTTTGAGATAAGATGGACTCCTAACCTCGTCATGGCCTTGTCCCTAAGTGCCTGTACTGCACTTTCTCTGTAACTGTAACACTTTATTCTGCATTCTGTTATCATTTTTCCCTTGTACTTCCTCAATGTACTGGCGTGATGAAATTATCTGTACAGGAGGGATGCAGAACAAAGTATTCACTGTACATGTGACAATAATAAACAAATTTCCTAGGTTGTTTATTGCTTCATATTCCAGAATCTGCAATCTTTTATTTTACCACTAATTCACTAGTGCAGAACTCCACACAGGGTACTGAACCTTGTGTTGAAGCTCAGTTAAGGTCTGAGGTGTCTGACTTGATTGGAGAGGAATGCAGTTCTTTTATGTTAGGTAGTTTTGGTTCAGTGAATAAGGGGTTAATCTTGGTACCAGTGGAAATTGAGGATTCTCAGTCACTTGTATTAGACAGTGTTCTAAAAGTTAGTGATGAGATGAAAATTGCTGAGGTAAATGTTACTGAAGATATTGAGAAAAGTGTTGTTTCTGGACTTTTGAACAAAGTACTTGTGAAGGTTGGCTTGGTTTCGCGACCTTTGACCCTGCTTGCAGGACAAGGGCCTGCTGAAGAAGTATGTGTCACTCTGTTGAATTTTGTTCTGACATTTGGAGGGAAACACCTTCAAGGTTGTGATGTTGTTCACGATGATGTTGTGGAGAAGGAGGATTGTTATGGGTTTAAGAAGCCATTGGTAGAGGTGGCTATGGAAACAAGTCAGAATAAAGGTCGTAGGAATAAGATAAATGGATTGTTTGGCCTATTCCACAACATACACATAGTAGTTCTAAGTCTGGTGATAGTGCTGAGTTTAGTAAACAATGGGGGGAGGTTGACACCTCTCCAAGGTGATGATGTGTCACAGACTTCTCTACCCTCCATGTTACAACAGGATTTGGAGAGTAAGTAGGATGAGAAAGGAAGAAATTTATAGAGGAACAGAATAAAGATTCTGAAATGGTGGCTTTACAGGAGACAGCTCTCACAGAAGAGAAGTTCAGAGAGAGTCAGCAGGATATTATCTTAAAGATGGGGTGTTGATGAGGAAGTGGAGACCAGCCACTGTACCTGCAAGTGAGGACTGGGCCACTGAACATCAGGTCGTGGTTCCAAAGGTTTACAGGGCTGAAATTTTAAACCTGGCCCACAAGATACCTTTAGGTGGACATCTTGGAGTGAGAAAGACAGTGAACAGGATTATGAGGGAGTTCTAAACCCATACCTGCTTTTGGTGAACTATTTTCTAGGGTCATAGTGGATTGTGTTGGCCCATTGCCAAAGACTGCAGCTTGTCATCAGTACTTGTTAACATTATGTGTGCTGTGTCTAGGTTCCCTGAAGCTGTGCCTCTAGGAAACATCCAGGCCAAGATAGTGGTAAAAGCACTCAGTAAGTTTTTCACACTGGTAGGTCTGTCCAAAGAAATTCAATTTGACCAGGATAGTAACTTTACTTTGAGGACATTCCAGGGGATAGTTGGAGAACTGGGAACTAAGCACATTGTGTCACCTGCATATTACACAGAGTCCGAGGGAGCCTTGGAATGGTTCAACTCCACTCTTTAGACCATGATTAAAACATATTGTGTGGAAAATGGAAAAAACTGGGATGAGGGGGCTCCCCTATTCTTACTTACTGTAGGAGACTTAATTCAAGAATCCCTGGGGTTCAGTCCGTTTGAATTCATTTTCAGCCACAGGCCCAAAGGACCTTTGACCTTGCTCAGAGAGCAATGGTCTAACCCAAAAGTGTGTGTCAGCATGTTAGATTATGTTTTGAAATTCTAGAAAAGATTTAATAAGGTTTGTGACCTTGCAAAGGAGAGTTTGCAGAATGTTCAAATTAAAATAAAACACTTGTTTGATAGGATGGTACCTGGGAGGACTGTTATGAAAACAAATGGAGTCGTGAAGGCTGGGAGTGAGGTGAAAAATCATTTTAACCCGCTGAATCTAGTATCAACAAGATATAAGAATTCCACTGTTTTCAAAAATATTACTGGCAAGGTCCATCAGTTGAATCCTACACCGCAAAAACAATTGAAGGAATTAATTAGCAAGCATAAAGATTTATTTTCTGACATTCCAAGACGGTGTACGGCTGCAGTGCATGACGTCATTGTAAATACAGCCCAGCCGATCAAAGAGCATCCTTACAGAATGAATTTAGAGAAAAGTAAAATGGTTGAACAAGAAGGAACAAAGAAAGTGGATGACTGTATTGATAAAGTGGGAAAGGCTAAATGCCTTACAAAGATTGACCTGTTAAAATGATACTGGGGTTTTCTTTAATAGACAGGGCCAGAGAAATATCAGCATTTGTGACACCATCTGGACTGTATGAGTACAATGTTTTACCCTTCAGGATGAAAAATGCTCCAGGAACATTTCAAAGAATGATCAATTCTGTGACTAGAGAGTTAGAAAACACAGGGGCTTACTTTGATGATTTAGTGGTCTGGAATGACACGTGGGAAGAGCATACTGTGGCTGTAGAAAAACTGTTTCAAAGGCTATCTAAGGCTAATCTTACTGTGAACCTCACTAATAGTGGGTTTGGCCACGCCACTGTCACGTACCTTGGCTATGTGGTAGGCCAGGGCCAACTGGCTCCTGTACAGGCCAAGGTACAAGCTATTGTTGAGGTTCCTGTTCCGATGGGCAAGAAAGCTTTAAGAAGGTTTTTGGGAATGGTTGGGTATTATCATAAGTTTTGTAAGAACTTTGCTGACATCGCTCTCCCCTAACAAAACTCCTAGGGAAGAGTGGAAGATTTGTATGGAGTGATCTTTGCCAGGAAGAATTTGAACATCTGAAAACCATCCTGTGTTATCATCTTGTGCTCAAAGCACCTGATTTTTCAAAACCATTCTCTATAGTAACAGATGCTAGTGATGAAGCTGCTGGGGCAGTACTGTTACAGAAAGGTGTGGATGACATTGAACACCTTATTTCTCAAAGAAACTTAATGTGCATCAGAAAAATTATTTCACTGTTGAAAAGGAATTACTAGCACTTATTCTGGCCTTACAACATTTTGAGGTCTATGTTTGTCCTGCCCAGAGACCACTTGTGGTTTACACAGATCACAATCCGTTAGTGCTTCTAACTAAGATGAAGGATGAAAATAGAAGGTTATTAAATTGGAGTCTGATATTGCAAGAATATGACTTAAAAATCAAACATGTGAAAGGTACTGACAAAATTATAGCTGACTGCTTATCTAGATATTAAGTTAGAAACTGTACGCATTTTTGCTCTGTTATCTGATGATTATATTGTTGCAAACTCTGTAATTTACATTTAAACTAAAATTTTGCCTGCATCAAAATTTTTTTCTAAAAGGAAGGGGATGTGACAGGGTCCTGAATTACCCCTATGAACTGTACTTTTGAAAAGAGAGAGAGAATTGTTCAACACAGACACCTTATTAAAAAGAGAGAGAAAGAAAGAGAGAGAGAGGCGAAGACTGCTCACAGTTTGTTTATACTTTCTGCAAGGACACTGGCAGCTTCCAAGTTCTTACAGAGAGAGTAGGGAGGAGCTGCTTGATGGACAGTTGGTATTCAGCATGGTGAGATAAATAGAAGGGTAGCTGTTAGACCTACAGTCATATGGTTTTGGACACTTAATGAGCTTTGTTGTGCCCACAGAAAAGCTGGGTTTTGGAGGATCGATCAGGCAGATCGATCAGTGGCTCTTGCAGTGTGAAAAGGGTGTGACCAGTGAGGAGTTATTCATATGTCCAACCCTTGCCTGGGTTGATAATTCCACCACAGAAGAACGGTCCACTCTGTTGTGGTCACAGTCGGTGACTTCTAAAGGACTTTGGAGGACAACAGGAAGATCGATGGTGTCAGCTCACCTAAAGGCTCAAATCTCTCCCTCTCTCTCTCCATCACTACTCAACTCAATACCACGAACTGAACTGAACTTTCCTCATCATCGTAAGACGATCTATTTACCCCTAGACTTGAAGAAGCTTGGTTTTCATATATTTCCACACTTACTTATATATATTCATTGCTAACCTGTTTGATGTATCTGCATTTACATTACTGTATTGCGTAGTTACTAATAAATACCATTAGTTAATAGCAATACTGGACTCCAAAGTGTTTTCCACTTCTGCTGGTTCTTTAACCCGTCTGCAGCATCTTACATCATCAATGTCCAACAGGATCTTGCAATCGCAAGAGAATTGTTCAAGACAGTCACTCACAGTTACACTGCACGCTGCCTTCATGCACCAACTCTGATCCTTCGAGTAGCGGGAAGCAACAAGGTCTGTACCCAGGTCAGCCCACCTAAGCTCAATCCGGTTTATTCTCCAGCCTGCCATTTGGCACCTCCTTCTCCAGCCCACCAGCTGGCTCCTCTTCCGAACCACTGGCCCACTCCTTCTCTGACCTGCCGTCTGGCTCCTCCTTCTCCAGCCCACCAGCTGTCTCCTTTTCCAATCCACTGGCCCACTCCTTCTCTAACCTGCCGTCTGGCTCCTCCTTCACTAGTCCACCAGACGGTTCCTCTTCCAACCTGCTAGCCCACTCCTTTTATGACCCACCAGCCCACTCCTTCTCCGACCCACAGCCAGCTCCTATGAAACTCAGCTGGCTACTCCAAACAACGAGCAGCTCACTGATGCGGTAAACCTGCTAACCCTTAGTTCTTGGAGTCCAGGATAGTCTTACGCTCATAAAAAAAACACTTAATAAAGAAAACAACACCTTTGGTTGGCCCCCAAGAGGTCACAGTGTCTGAACGTGCCGCCATCTTACCATAAGATCAAAGGAACAAAGGAAAAGTTTCAAGCATGTGCTCAAAGCATCCTTAAAGAAGTGCAGCATCCACAATGAATCCTTGGCCCATGACTGCTTAAAATAAAGAAGGTATGTTTGGGATAGTATTGAGAATCTTGAGGTTGTACATTGAGAGCACGAACAGACTCTCCACAAGCTGCAGGAGTGAACTACTTCACAATCTACACATCTCTCCTGTTAGCCACCATCTATCACATCTGTGGAAGAGTCTGCCCTTCCGCCACTGGTTTCATCAGCCTCCTCAGAGCCCACAAAGCACAAGTCATAAATCTCAAGGGATGGGCCAAGATTAAGATAGCTGTGCGCAAGGCATTTACTGTTTCCTTTATGACTAGTTGCAATAAAAAAAAGGGAGAAACTGTAGCAATTTCATTAAGCTGTAAGCTCACCTGCACAAACATCATGTAAACTTTATCAACATCTGGCCGCTCTTCCCGGTCAACCTTGATGCAAACAAAATTCTCGTTCAATATTTGACCAATCTCTTCATTTTCAAATGATTCACGTTCCATAACATGGCACCAATGGCATGTGGAATACCCAACTGCGAAAGGGAAGAAACATTTAAAAAAAATCAACTGGAGATGGCACCAAACGCATTTTCCACAAATTGAGAGAAATGGATAAAAACTGGATAGCCAGCCAACATACATAGATTCACAAAACACTACAGTAGAAAAACAGGGTCTTCAGCCCATCCAGTCCATGTTGAACTATTAACTTGCCTAGTCCCATTGACCTGCACCCAGACCACTGCCTTCTATACCTCTCCCATCCATGTACCTATCCAAATTCCTCTTAAATACTGAAATCAAACCCATATTCACCATTTCCATCGGCGGATCGCTCCACACTCTCACCACCCTCTAAGTCAAGATCCCCCTCATGTTTCCCTTAAACATTTCACCTTTCACCCTTAACCCATGATCTCTAGTTCTAGTCCCACCCAATCTCAATGGAAAAATCCTGCTTTCATTTACCCTATCTATGCTCCTCATAATTTTGTATACCTCCATCAAATCGCCCCTTATTCTCCTATGCTGTAGGGAATAAGGTTCACCTATTCAACCTTTTCCTATAACTCAGGTCTTCAAGTCCTAGCAAGTTGCTTATAATTTTTCTCTGCACTCTTTCAACCTTACTGTTACCTTCCCTGTTGGAGGGTGACCAAAGCCACACACAATACTCCAAATTAGCCCTCACCAACGTCTCATACAACTTCAACGTAACATCCCAACTCCTGTATTCTTTAGATTGATTTATGAAGGCCAATGTGCTAAACACTGTTCCCTCTACTGTGGTCCGTGGCCATGGAGTAACTGTAATGTTCCCGCGCACGTAATCTTTGTTGTCAGGCAGCTGGACTTTTCTTTTATATAATGTTTTATCAAGGTGCTGTGCAGTTTTCAGGCCGTATCAAAATTTCCTGCTCAGAGCAAAGGCAAGTCCATACAGCTGTGAAAAAAAAAAATTAAGGGAACAATGGTACCAAAAGCTCTCTCTACGACTCTATCTAGCTGTGACACCACTTTAAAGGAATTATGTATAACCCCATCTCTCTGTTCTACCCCAGTGACTTACCACTCACCCTGCAAGTCCTACCCTGGTTTGTCCACCCAAAGCGCACTTCACACTTGTCTGCATTAAGTATCACCAACCATTTTTCTAGCTGGTCCAGATCCTGCGAGTTTTGATAGCCTTCTTTGCTGTATTCTAAGCCCCCAATCTTGGTGTCACCTGCAAATTTGCTAATCCAAATTACCATATTATCATCCAAATTGTTGATATAGATGACAAATACAATTGATCCAGTACTGATCGCTGTGGCACATCACTAGTCACAGGACTCCAGACAGAGAGAGAACCATCTACTAACAGATAGTGGCTTCTCCTAGGAAGCTAATGTCTAATCCAATTTACCACCTCATCCTAAATGTCAACTAAACCTTCTTGACCAATTTGGGTCAGCACGGTACTATAGCGATTAGTTCAATTTCTAGTGCTATCTGGAAGGAGTTTGTGCATTCCTTCATGACCATTTGAGTTCCCCTGAATGCTCCGGTTTCCTCCCACATTCCAAAAATGTGTGGCTCAGTAGATTAATTAGTCACGTGCGTGTAATTGGGTAACAATGGCTCATTGGGCCTGTTATTGCGCTATATCTCTAAGAGAAAAAATCTCTCATGCAGGACTTTGTCCATGTATACAATACACACTGCCTTGTCTTGATCAACTTTCCTGGTAACTTCTTTGAAAAACTCTATAAGATTGGTAGGACATGACCTACCACGTACAAAGCCATGTTGACTATCCCAAATCAGTCCCTGTGTATCCAAATACTTATATATCCGGTCCCTAAGAATACCTTCCAATAACTTTCCCACTACTGAGGTCAGGCACACCAGCCTATGATTTCCCATCTTATGTTTAGATCCTTTCTTAAACAACAGAACAACATTAGCTATCCTTTAATTCTCTGGCACTCATCCATTACTAAGGATGTTTCAATGATCTCTGTTTGGACTCCTGTAATTTCTGCACAAGCCTCCCACAGTGTTCAAGGAAACACTGGGCATTTATCCATTCTAATTTGCCTCAAGATAGCAAGAATTCCCTCCTTTGTAATCTATATATGTTCCATGCCCTCGCTGCTGTTTTGCCTCATTTCTATAGACTTTGTAATGAATCTCCCAAGTAAATACAAATGCAAAAAATCTATTTTAAGATTTCCCCCATCTCTTTTGGCTCCATGCATAGGTAACCAATCTGATTTTTAAGGCGATTAATTTTGTCCCTTGCTATCCTTCTGTTCTTAATACAGTGGAGTCCAATTCATTGGGCTATCATCAGTTATCAGGTCAGCCACTTGAGACAACTCTTAAAAAGCAAAAGCCTATCGAGAAAATAGTTGGGATTCCCTTCATTTATTTGGGACACTTTGCCGCTTCACTAGGACAGGACACTGTTGCTGCCTGTCGTGGGAACTTGCGCGGCTGTTAGATATCCGTGCTTGGAGCAAACAGTTTTTAAATACCATCAATTGCATGTATTTGTGTTCAAAATTCAGTGATATTTGTCACTCACAGTTTGTATGAAATAAGTAGTAAGACAATTCAGAACTGTTTTCTCACTGCGGTTTCAAGCATTCAGGCTTGGAGATGCCTGAAATTGCTGTGTTCAGGCTTTTATTTTGAAACGTAGCCCTGCTGCATTTTATTCTGATCGAGATGCCTACATTAATTCTGAAGGTACTGTCACCTTTAAATTTGAAATCCAGTTGGACCACGTGATAAGAGCAGTTATTTTATTTCAGCGGTTTTTTTTAAGTCAGTATATTTATACAATCCTGTGTTGTCTTTTCTTTATTTGTGCCATCGTAAATCATTATCTGCAAGTTTTGGCTTAGTTCATAAAGGAGAAAACTATCTGAGCCATATTTTGTGCTAATATTATGTCGAAGTTTATTTCTGATTATCGGTATCGTATTTGACCAGCCTTGGTAATTTAATGAATGTTTACATGATCTACAATGACATGACAGGGAAACTGGCCAAGGTTGACTGGAAAGGGACACTAGCAGGAAGGACAACAGAGCAGCAATGGCTGGAGTTTCTGTGAAAAATGAAGGAAGCGCAAGACAGATATATTCCAAATAAGAAATATTTGAATGGAAGAAGGACACTACAGTGACTGACAAGTGAAGTCAGAGCCAAAGTAAAAGCAAAGAGAGGGCATACAAGGAAGCCAAAGCTAGTGAGAAGATATAGGATTGGGAAGCTTTTAAAAACTTGCAGAAGGAAACTAAGAAGGTCATTAGAAAGGAAAAGATGAATTATGAAAGAAAGCTGGCGACTAATGTCAAGATACTAAAAGCTTTTTTAAGTATATAAAGGGTAAAGGAGAGCTGAAGGTAGATACAGGACCAATAGATAATGACGCTGGAGATATTGTAATGAGAGACGCAGAGATGGCAGAGGAACTGAATACGTATTTTGCATCAGTCTTCACAGTGGAAGACATCTGCAGTATACCGGACATTCAAGAGTGTCAGGGAAGTGAAGTATGTGCAGTGAAAATTATGACTGAGAAGGTGCTCAGGAAGCTTAATGGTCTGAGGGTGGATAAGTCTCCTGGACCTGATGGAATGCACCCTTGGGTTCTGAAGGAAGTAGCTGGAGAGATTGCGGAGGCATTAACAATGACCTTTCAAGAATCGATAGGTTCTGGCATTGTACCAGATGACTGGAAAATTGGAAATGTTGCTCCACTATTTAAGTAGGGTGGGAGGCAGCAGAAAGGAAACTATAGACCAATTAGCCTGACATCAGTGGTTGGGAACTTGTTGGAATTGATTGTTGAGGATGAGATTATGGAATACCTGGAGGCACATGACAAGATAGGCCAAAGCCAGCATGGTTTCCTGAAAGGAAAATCCTGTCTGACTAACCTACTGCGATTTTTCAAGCAAATTACAAGCAGGGTAGACAAAGGAGATGCAGTAGATCTGGTGTACTTGGATTTTCAGAAGGCCTTTGACAAGGTGCCACACATGAGGCTGCTTAGCAAGATAAGACCCCATGGAATTACAGGGAAGTTACTAGCTTGGGTACAGCATTGGCTGATCAGCAGAAAACAGAGTGTGGGAATAAAGGGATCCTATTCTGGCTGGCTGCCGGTTACCAGTGGAGTTCCACAGGGGTCGGTGTTGGGACCACTGATTTTATGATGTATGTCAATGATTTGGACTATGGGATTCATGGATTTGTGGCTAAATTTGCCGATGATACAAAGATAGGTAGAGGAGCGGGTAGTGTTGAAGAAACAGAGAGCATGCAGAGAGACTTAGATAGTTTAGGGGAATGGGCAAAGAAGTGGCAAATGAAATACAATGTTGGAAAGTGTATGGTCATGCACTTTGGTGGAAGAAATAAATGGACAGACTATTATTTAAATGGGGAGAGAACTCAAAATGCAGAGATGCAAAGGGACTTGGGAGTCCTTGTGCAGGATACCCTAAAGGTTAACCTCCAGGTTGAGTCGGTGATGAAGAAGACGAATGCAACGTTGGCATTCATTTCTACAGGTATAAAATATAAGAGCAGGGATGTGATGTTGAGGCTCTTTCAGGTACTCGTGAGATCACACTTGAAGTATTGTGTGCAGTTTTGGCTCCTTATATTCTGACATTGGAGAGGGTTCAGAGAATATTCACAAGAATGATTCCAGGAATGAAAGGGTTACCGTACGAGGAGTGTCTGGCAGCTCTTGCGCTGTATTCCCTGGAGTTCAGGAGAATGAGGGAGGGATCTCATAGAAACATTCCGAATGTTAAAAGGCCTGAACAGATTAGATATGGCAAAGTTATTTCCCATGGTAAGGGTGTCTAGGACAAGAGGCATGACTTTAGGATTGAAGGACGTCCATTTAGAACAGAGACGCAGAGAAATTACTTTAGTCTGAGGGTGGTAAATCTGTGGAATTTGTTGCCACGAGTGGCTGTGGAGGCCAAGTCATTGGGTGCATTTAAGGCAGAGATAGATAGATTCTTGATTAGCCAGGGCATCAAGGGGTATGGGGAGAAGGCAGGGGAATGGGGATAACTGGAAGAATTGGATCAGCCATGATTGAATGGCGGAGCAGACTCGATGGGCCGAATGGCCTACTTCTGCTCCTATATCTTATGGTCATATAGTCTTATGATATTAATCTTCTTGCATACTTTAAAACTTTGCTTAACTCATGTTGTATATAATTTTTGGTTATTTTACATGTACGTCCAGCTTCATATATTCCTAATTTCTTAGGAATGTGTAACATAATCATCATAAATTTGCTGCGTTAAGTACTTAGGGTATTTTTCTGGTTCATTCTCAGTTTTACTCTTACTCAATTGTGTGCATGCTGCCCAAGTAAAGCTCGCAGAACTTGGACACTATATCCTGACCCCTGCGTTCTTGCTGCTGAATTGTTTACTTCCTACTTCACACACAAGGAGAGCAGTACATGCCATGAGTGAAGATGGAACAACTTCAACAAGTTAGGCACTATGAAGAACCTGAAGGTATCGACAATCATCTTAAATGTTACAATGAAAATGAAGAATGGAAGATGCAATCATCGAAAACATTGTATGAAGGCAGTCCACTATCTACACTAGGTGTCTGTGCTGATTTTGTTCACTTAAAGTCAATCAAAAAAACACAACAGGATGCACTAGATGAACTCCACCGTCGATAACTATTAGAAACCAATACTCAGCTTTATGTTACTGTAGTAGTATTGGTAGTGTTCTAATTTGTTCTGTATGTCACTTAAATATATAATTTGTTACTCATTTAAACAGTAGCTCAAGTTTTATACTTTTCTATATCTTAACTATTTCCATGAAACTGGCTAATTGGGACAGCCACTTAATTGGGCCAAAATCTACTGACACTGATGTGTCCCAATTAACCAGAATCCACTGTATATCTGTAGAAACCCTTGGTATTCTACTTCACCTTGTCTGCCAGAACAATCTTATGCCTTCTTTAAGCTCTCCTGATTTCCTCCTTCAGTGCTCTCTTGCATTCCCTATACTCAAGTACCTTATTTGTTCCTTCCAGTCTATACCTGCTATGTATGTCTTTCTCCATATCTCTTGAAAACTATGGTTCCCTAATCCTGTATCTTGCCTGTTATTCTGACAGGAACATACAAATTGTGAACTCTCAGTATTTCACTTTTGAAGGCCAACTACTTACCAAGCACACCCTTGCCTGAAAACAATCTGTTCCAAACCACACTTGCCAGAACCTTTCTGATACTATCAAATTTAACCTCTGCAATTTACAATCTCAATCCAAGGACCAGACCTATCCTTCTCCATAATTACCTTGAAACTAATGAGATCACTAGATGCAAAGTGTTCCCCTTAAAAATTCTTCTGTCACCTTCCCTGTCTCATTCCCTAATAGGAAATCTAATATTGCACTGTCTCCAGTTGGGACCTCCAGTTATTTATTAAAGAAACTTTTCAGAACACATTTGACAAACTCCTTCTTATCCAGTCCTTTTGCAGTATGGGAGTCTCAGTCAATATGTGGAAAGTTAAAATCACCTACTATAACAACCTTATGTTTCTTGTAGCAGTCTGCAATCTCTCAATGAACTGGGTGATTTATAATGTAATCCCATTAATGTCATTATCTATTTCTTATTCATTTCCACCTATATATCCTCAGAAAATGTGTTCTCCAGTCTGTCCTGTCTGAGCACTGCCGTGATATTTTCCCTGACTACTATAGCCACTCCTCCCCCTTTAATCCCTCCCACACTATCACATGTAAAACAACATAACCCTGGAACATAGAGCTGCCAATTTTGCCCCTTCTGCAACCACATCTCATTCGTGTCTACAATGTCATAATTCCACATGCTGATCCATGCTCTAAGCTTATCGTCTTTCCTACAAAACTCTGTGCACTGAAATATACACAACTCTGAGCATTAGTCTCAGCATGCTCAACCTTTCGATTCCTGACTTTGTATGTAGGCTTAACAACCTTTTTCCCCACAACCACTTCACTATCCGCTCTAATGCTCTGGCAAATCTGCAGCACTAGCGAGCCTTCCCCCAAGAATATCAGTTCCCCTCCAGTTCAAGTGCAAACTGATCTGCCTGTACTGGTCCCATCTTTCCTAGAAGAGAGCCCAATGAACCAGGAATATGAAACCCTTCCTCCTGCATCTGAGCCAAGTGTTAAACTGTATTACCTTCCTATTTCTGGCTTCACTCACATGTGGCATGGTAGCAATCCTGAGATCACAACCCTAGAGGTCCTGTCTTTTAACTTAGCACCCAACTCCCCAAACTTACTTTGTAGGACTCAGTGACTCTTCCTACCCATGCCATTGAATCCCCTATCACCATAGCTCACCTCTTCCCCCTTTCCTTCTGAGCAACAGTACCAAACTCAATGCCAGAGAATTGACCACTTGGGCTTTCCTCTGTTAGGTCAACCCCTCCTCCTCCAACAGTATCCAAGGTGGTACAGTAGACCTACTATTGAGGGGAACAGCTACAGGGGATCTCTGCACTGGCTACCTATCGCCTTCTCCCCTCCTGACTGTCACTCAGTTACCTATGTCGTGCACCTTGGGTGTAACTACCTCCCTGTATTGATTGTCAATCAATCCCTCAGCCTCCTGGATGATCTAGAGTTCATCCAGTTCCAGCTCTAATTCCTTAACACAGCTGGATGCATTTCTAGCAGGTGCAGTCATCAAGGATACTGGAGGTCCCCCTGCCTTCCCACATCCTGCAAGGAGAGCATTCCACTACCCTGTCTGGCATCCCCACTGCTCTCAGAGGTTAAACTGCCAATCAGGAAAAACTATAGAAAATGGGAATTAATCCTGCAATTTTCCCTTGAAATAAGTCAAACACATCCTCTTAACATAAACCAGGAAGGGCAAAGATTTGATCCACTTGGATAAGCAATCTCACCAACATGGCAGCAAATAAACACCATGCATTTCCTACTTTTCTGTCAAAAGATCTCTATGCCAAGGTTGTTACATGTATCATTGGACAGGATTTTCTACTGCCAAAATATATACTTAATTCTGGACTTTTCCACCAGCACACTGCAGTGTGGGAGAACAGAACTACTAGGAACCAGATCATATGCTTGACCACTGGCCTCATCATTGGGTCTAGAAGCTAATAGATGGTGAAACAGGTTTTAAGATAATAATGTTTTACTGTATAGTAAACTTACCTAACTTTAATGCGGTTATGAATTATTCCATTTTTAAATAATAATTTTATTTACAACCGTTTCTAATTAGGATAATCAGGAGATAATTAGAAATACCTAGTGTACGTAGCTAGAATTCCTGCAGACACTTTTCCACCTTGCCTGAATTGCAAATGAGTCATCAAATGCTTCTAGTCCATTCTCTGTGATGTATCTCACTCCATCTTTTCAATCTGCCTACAGCTTTTAATATTTACACACAAAATGCTGGAGGAACTCACAAGTCACAACACTTCATCAGAACTCATTGAGTCCTGATGAAGAGTCTCAGCCCAAAATATCGAACGCTTATTTCCCTTCATAGATGCTGCCTGATCTGCTGAGTTCTTCCAGCATTTTGTATGTGTTGCTCAGGACTTTCAGCATATACAGTCTCGTGTCTAGCTTTTGGCTTAGCTGCCTACGTGATCCTCCTCCAACCCCTCTTATCTATTCTTCAGCTGGCTGGAACATCCAGTAGGCACCTAGTTCCATTCCTATCCACTCAGACTTGTAATATTACCAGTTTCAAAAGCTTGTCTCCCCACTACACAGGAGTATCTATAGGGTCCTCCCAAGGATCTATCTTCTGTAGCTTTCCTTTTCAATTGTACATGTAATCCCTTGAACAAGATCTGAGAATATATTGTTGGTTTCTACATAGAAGCTGAAACATTTTCTGTGAGCACGTGGCCAAGTGGTTAAGGCACTGGACTAGCTACCTGAGGGTCGTGAGTTCGAGTCCCAGCCGAGGGAACGCGTTGTGTCCTTGAGCAAGGCACTTAAACACACATTGCTCTGCGACGACACTGGTGCCAAGCTGTATGGGTCCTAATGCCCTTCCCTTGGACAACATTGGTGTCGTGGAGAGAGGAGACTTGCAGCATGGGCAACTGCTGGTCTTCCATACAACCTTGCCCAGGCCTGTGCCCTGGACAGTGAAGACTTTCCAGGCGCAGATCCATGGTCTCGCAAGACTAACGGATGCCTTAAAATAGAAGCCTAATATACCAGCTCTCCCTCACTGCCATTTCTCTTGAACTGCCCCTGCTCTGTAAACTGCCCAACTGCTTGCCAGCCAAACAGCAGCAGATGAACAGAGACTTACCCTCCAGCTAAGGACTAGGAAGTCTAAAGCCATCGTATTTTGTCCCTTTGTACAAAATACAGCTGTAGTATGCTTAAGTCCAAAATGAACCTCGGGTCGCGTTTATGAACCATCACTAAAATGGTCCATTATAGTTGAACATTATAGCTTTCCCTTTCAGATTAGCTGCTACCAAACACTTTTGCCATGTTTTCACTACCTATTCAGACTGATTTTCCAGGTTCTGCTGTCAGTAAAGCTCAAGTCATCCCAAACTCTGCTATACATATGTTACCTCACAACAAGCCCCATCCACCATTTGCACAACTCTTTAGTTACACTGGTTCTCAGTTAACAAACATTTGAAACTCTAAATTCTCATCCTTACTTTTTAAAATCACTCCTTTATCATGACCTCCTTTATCCCCAATCTCCTTTAGTGAGTGCCTCTCCAAATCAAGTTTTCTGACCATTCATGAATTTTATCATTCTCTTTTTGAATCCTACGCAGCTATGTTAAATTCTAGCATTTCCACCCTAAATCATTCGGCTCCTAGCTCACCTTTAAGCTTTTGCTACTAATATCTCATTATGGGGTTGTATAAGATTGTTAGTGTTCCTCAGAAACATTTTGTGAAATGTAAAGCCTGTATAGATGCAAGTGGTTGTATTTCTTAGCATCAGCTTTTCAAGCTTCACTCCAGAAATTTCAGTGCACCAGTACAGTGACAAGGGAGTGTGCAATAATGGATGCCTTTCTGATGAACTCTTAAACATTTTGTCTCCCTTACATACTTCTGAACAATGCGACAGCACTATTTCAAAGAAGCACAAATAAACAATCCTTCTATTCTGCACAGTATTTTTTTTCCTCAACTAACATCAGTATGGAATAGGTTATCTGCTGTCACTGCATATGGGCAAATTATCTGCCACATTTCATAGGTTTCAAACAGTGTTTCATTCATTGGCTGGTAAGTGCCTTAAGTCATCCTGAGATTGCCATTGCTGATCTTTTATTGGTAATATAGGATAAACAATAGCAATATTCCAAACATTGGAATAATAGATAATGATGCCAGTATTTTTTATCATCAAACTAACATTCTGCATAATAAGCCTTGATTCTCTTTAATCACTTTATCAACACAAACCAACTAGGGCTGTACTTCAGTGTAATACTGCAGATATAAGGTTGCTGGTAGGGTAGGATGGAAAATCTTTTGGAACCTTCCAATATTGTTCCAACTGAAAATTTGACAAAACCAGAGAGACGGGGTAACTTCTTCCCATGTTTAAGAGAGTTTTTCTATGGTTTTGAGCAGGGCTACAATGAAAACTATGGAAACACAGGGTTGCCAACAGTGGTTGGAGTTATTGCTGCAGATTTGATCACTTGTTATCTGGTCGTGTCATCTCTGGAATATCTCTGAAAAGAACTATATCTTGCAAAGCGAGTAAACCACACAAAGTCACTGTGGTGCTCAGTGCATTGGTACTGAATAAAGTAAATGAGTGCAATGCATGCACAGCGAGTTAGAATTCCAATTCAGCATCAATTACTGCAAGAAATGAGAACAGTAATTACTCTCAAGCACTTACCCTCCCATTAGAGAATTCCATACAGTGCACCATAAGACTAAGGTCCCACAGTTTTCTGTTTCATCGGACCACTACATCTTCAGCAATTAAATAAGTGGTACCGTGGCACAGCAGCTACCTTCAAGGATCTGACCTCAGGTGCTACCTGTACAGGATTTATTCACTCTTCACATCACCATTGGGCTTCTGCCAATTTCATCCCGCATCACAAAGACACTGGCTACTCTATCTTACGCCCCTGGGGAGTAGGTGGACAAATGAAGACAATAAGATAGAGACAAAATAAGGAGGAGAGATGGGCCTGAGTGGATGTCTCAACTGAGAGCTGGCACGAATTCTATGAGACGAAAGGCCTCCCTCTGTAAGTAAGAATTAACTCCTCTGGATTTGATTACAAATCTAAAGGTTAAATTATTCAAGAAAATAAAAATGTTGTTTCTGCATTTTATCCTCTGAAGTTATTGAAAGTAACGTTTAAACTATTCATCTCCTCAATTCATCATGATTTCAGCAAAGATCAGAAAATATACAACACAGACTTGGGAAGAAGTAACTTATTCATATGCTGATTATGGCATTGCTTTTGATTACTCAGCCAATCCCCGTATAGACCTGAGTTTTTACGTTCTTTTTTCATTCCTCAAATAAAAACCAGGATGACCTGGAAAATGCAGACATTATGAACCACAAGGTATCAGTATTGTGGAGACATGTTGCTACAGATCCATAGCTATCCATCATCTCTCATATTTCATGCATAGGCTTTATAAGGGGTGATTAATAAGTTCGTGGCCTAAGGTAGAAGAAGTCAATTTTAGAAAACCTAGCACATTCATTTTTCAACATAGTCCCCTCTTACATTTACACACTTAGTCCAGCGGTTGTGGAGCATACGGATCTTTTCTTTGTGGAAGTCAGCGTCTTGAACCTCCAGAAAGTGGTCCACAGCAGGGGTGATTGATAAATTCGTGGCCTAAGGTAGAAGGAGATGAGTTATACAGCTCTCATTACATGCACATGCAATTCAACTCTGAATGATGATGCAGAAAGTTTGAAGTTAATAACTCATCCCCTTCTACCTTAGGCCACGAACTTATCAATCGCCCCTGCTGTGGACCACTTTCTGGAGGTCCAAAAAGAAGGGATCCATATGCTCCATAACCGCTGGTCTAAGTGTGTAAATGTAGGAGGAAATTATGTTGAAAAATAAATATGCTAGGTTTTCTAAAATAGACTCCTTCTACCTTAGGCCACGAACTTATCAATCACCCCTCTCGTACATCAGGTTATCTGAAAAGTGTACTCCAAAGGTTCTGTCATGCTTTCATAGTCTTTTCCAAAAGACTTTCGTTGCTCTATCTGCACTCTTTTTCCCTTCAACTAAGTCATACTGTGCAACACCACAGAGTACTACGAAGAAGGCAGCATATTTATAGCACAGGAGTAAGTACGTAGCAAGCAATGCTTGTACTGAATCTAGGGAAGTTATATTTTTAGTCCCACTAGACTGCTTTATCCCCATATACTGCACATTCTTTTTCTCCAAATTTATCCAATTACCTTTAAGCCTCCAACCAAAACTTAAAATCTTAACTTACATTAAAAAAACTTATTTTTGGGGTTACTTTGCCAGTCATCTTCAGTCTGTGCCCTCTCTTTATCGACCTTCAGCTATTGCAAACTGATATTTTGTTATACATACAAATGTAACACTAGGGAGTGAAAATCAGAATGCCACCAATGATGGAAATGCAAAATAAACATAAAAAATCTGGAAAGTGAAACAGATTTAATATTTCAAGAATGTTATCAGAACTCAGACATGTTAACACACACACAAAATGCTGGAGGAACACAGCATCTGCAGATTTTTGCATCTCTGACATATTAACTCTGTTTCCCTTTTCATTAATGCTGTCCACCTGCCGGGTGTCGCTGAATTTTTTTAATTTAACACTAGGTAGTGTTGTGTAATACTAATATCACACAGTGCTATTCAAAATTATAATATTCTTTTAGCCTGAAGATTGTTCATCACAATATAGACAGAGTAAGGCTGATGAACAACAGGAAAACCATACCTTTGCTGTGCTGAAAAGGAAAGTGTGTCATCCAGGACCAAGGCAAAGTCCAGGGGATCAGGACAGAGAGAATGGCTTGTTGTCAGAGGATAAATTGAGACTTGGATGTGGAGAGAGATAGAGGGAGCTTTGCTCAATGAAGGATAATCAAAATTTGAGATGTGAAAAGGAAAATAAAAGATACCTTGACGAGGACTGTACCTGATAGAAAGATTGGTTTGTCTTCTGCCTTTGCTTTGGCAAAAGCTTCTGGTCCCCATGGATACCTAGAATGGAATAGAGTGATTATAGCAGTGATGATTTAAAATTCTGGGATATAGTAGGCAAGTAAAGTAGAAATAGAGGAGAAATTTGCAAGGACAACACATAACCTAAGCATATACATTTCATCTCAATAGACATAAGCTTTAGGAGTAACGTACAATGTGCATCCATTGCTTCCTCACAGATTTAGCACAGAAGGACAAGGACAAGTCTTTCTTTATATTTGGTGAACATAGAGAGGAAAGGACAAACATGAATCCATGCCTCACACAACTCTCTATATTTGCACTCATCTCTGCCTCATACCTAACTTGAATCCAAGTAAGCAGATTAATTTTTGTGATTTGTCAACAGCTCCATTACAGCTAATCATACAACTTCTAATATATTGGAAGGCAAGCTTTATGGCCTTGGACTTTATTTTCAACAATTCTTTAATTCCTAAATTGGTCCTCATGTAAGGAAGGGTCTCTGTTTCTCCACCATTTTGTGTGCAGACCTCAGGTCAAAATCCACAACTGTCACATCTGACAAATGTAGGGACGACCATGCAAGAAACACAATATAAAATTGTGGCAAATTAATTACTCAATGTGCCAACTCTACAAGACAAATGGCAATTCTCTAATGTATCTTGTTTATCTGCTCACTAATGTAACCAACAATTTTTTTTCACAGGTATGATGTGGATGGATGGGCAAAAAAATGGTGAAGTTTTCAATTTTTTCTCTTCTACTTAAGTAAGAGAGGTGTTAGTATATTACAGATTGAGAGAGAGCTTAATCTCTTCTGACATAAACTCATTGGAATAAAGTTTAATCAGTTGTTATCCTATACAAAGGAACTGAATACAGAGAAGTTTGGTCCACAGAGCGGGCAGTTTTTCAGTACAGATGTGCAGAAATTATAAGGAAAAATAAGCAACCAACATTTCAATATAATTTTTAGCCATTTCTACTGAAAGGTATAAGGCAGTGTTTGATTACCAGTTCACGGGGTTATGTGCATGTTGCAACAAGTAAGGAGACTTCTCATGGATCAACCGGTTGATGTGCCCCTTTTGGCCCAATGAAGACGGTGGTTCCTCACTGCCTCCTGTTGCCATGGTTACAAAATTTGCCCTTACAAGACCTCTCCTGAGCTGGTTCCTGTTCATTCAAGCAAAAAATATGTTTCTGTGATTTATGATAGTAGCCATTTTATGAAATGCATTCCACCAGAAATAAAGACATTTGTTAGATGAAATGCTAACATTTTTTAAACCTTGAATCAAATGCTGTAATATTGCTACAAGACACAGTAGAGCCAATAAA
The DNA here is from genome assembly GCF_030028105.1 of Mobula birostris. NCBI lineage: Eukaryota > Metazoa > Chordata > Chondrichthyes > Myliobatiformes > Myliobatidae > Mobula > Mobula birostris. The sequence goes on along the minus strand of NC_092393.1, from coordinate 11,637,747 downwards.
ACTATTCATCATGACAGGTGAACCATTAAAATGATACTATACGGCTGCATTTTCCACAAGTAATTCATCAAGTGAGCAAAATTTGTCACAAAACAGGAATCTCAGTAGCTCTCCGAGGCAGAGAAAGCTTTGAAGTAAAGGAAGGTGTCTTCCTAACCATCTTCCCTTGGATTAGACCTCCACATCTTAAGCCCCACCACCACAAGTACGAAGATTTTCAGCGCCACTAGCAGCTACAGCTAACTCCAGGGTTCTTCCTCCTGGAATGGGAGATGTCAAGAAGGTGAACTTTTGAACCAGCACTTCCAGCTTCCTTGTCAGAAATTCTCCTCTTACACTGCATTGTAAAAATATTCAGCCTCCAACCCTTTGTTCACATAAATGAGTATTACAACCAGGGATCTTACTTAACTGAGAATTTTTACTTGTGAATCACCTGCTTCTTTTTTTCATGGTACAGCCCAAAATCGTAAAGCATAAAAAACTAAAAATTCAAAAACTGAGATGTCAGCAATTCAAAAGTATTCATCGTGCTTTGCTCAGAACTTAGTTGAACCACATCTCACAGCTATTACAGCCAGTAGTCTTTTTGCACAATGTGATGAAGCAAAATTTGCCTATTCCTCCTTGCAAAATTGCTCAAGCTGTGCCAGGTTAGTTGGGGAGTGGCATGGACAGCATCTTGAGATCTTGCCATAGATGTTCAATTGGATTAAGATCAGGACTCTGACTGTTCCACTCAAGGACATCTGTTTCTTTCATTTGAAGCCACGCCATGATTGCTCTGGCAGAGTGCAATTAACCTACTGAAAGACAAACTTCCTTCCAAGATTAGGTTTTCTGACAGAGGCTAGCACAGGTTTTTATCCAGAATCTCTCTGTATTTAACAGCTTTCATCTTCCTATCAATGCTGACCAGATTTCTAGTCCCTACTGCTGAAAAACAACCCCATAGCATGATGCTACCTCTAACATACTTTACAGGAGGGATGGTGTCAACCAGATGATGTACAGTATTAGATTTACACCTCACGTACTGTTGAGAGGCCAAAAAGTTCTACTTCAGACTCATCCGACTAAAAGACCTCCTTCCACAGCTTTATAGTACAGGCGTCCCCCGCTTTTCGAACGTTCACTTTACGAAAGCTCACTGTTACGAAAGACCTACATTAGTTCCCTGTTTTCGCTAACAGAAGGTGTGTTCACTGTTACGAAAAAAATCAGCGCGCGATAAAAGGCCCCAAGTAGCCGCCCTCCCCCGGATTCAGAACTGCATTCTCACCAGCATTGCTTAAACATGTGCCTGTGAGCAGCCGTTAGCAAAATGAGTTCTAAGGTGTTGGAAAAGCCTGAAACAGCTCGTAAGGGTGTTACGCTTAGCATAAAACTAGACATAATTAAGCATTTCAATTGTGGTGAACAAAGTAAGGACAAAGTGAGTTTGCCTTTTGGAAGCTGACGAAGATGATGTTGAAGAGGTTTTGGCATCCCATGACCAAGAACTGATAGATGAAGAGTTGATGCAATTGGAAGTGGAAAGGACAACAATTGAAACCGAATGCAGTAGCGAAAGTGAAGCAACTGCGTGAGATTTTTGCTGCAATGATAAAGTACGACTTCAATTTTGAAAGGGTATGGAGGTTGAGGGGATATTTGCAGGATGGTTTGAGTGCTTACAAAGAACTGTATGATAGAAAAATGCACGAGGCTCAGCAGTCAAGCAAGTCTTCCACATCAGCCACAGCAGACGACGAACCTCGACCTTCGACATCGAGGCGGGCAGTCATAGGAGAAGAGGAGCTGCCTGCCCTAATGGAAACAGATGACACCCCAATGTCCGACCACCGAACCCTCAGGCCACGGACAGATACCGATTCGCAGAGAATGCAGCGGAAGCCAGGAGGCACACAGCACATCCTTAAGAAAAAAAACGAAATAAACATGCTAATTAATTAGGTGCCGCCCAGCACGTAATTGCTGGCTCAGATCAGAGGTGATGCAATCGGCAATCGCCTCTGATCTGGGCTGACATTTACATGCCGGGCAGCACCTAATTAATTAGCATGTTTATTTCATTTTTTTTCTTAAAGACGTGCTGTGTGCCTCCCGGCTACTGCTGCACCACTGCATTCTTTGTGGACCGATATCGGTTCGCTGCTCGGAGGATGGGGGCCACTGCACCACCCCAACCTGCGACGACTCAGTCTAACACACTATCATCAGTGTGCTCCCTATCTTCCCGATTCCCGTAAGTGATACTACACTGTACATACATTATTTCTACTTTATATAGGCTGTGTATTTTTACGTGTTATTTGGTATGATTTGGCAGCTTCATAGCTTAAAGGTTACTGGAGAGAGTGTTTTTGCCAACAGCGCTTGCGTGAGATTTTCTGCCGACAGTGCTTGCGTGAGATTTTCTACCGACAGTGCCTGCGTGAGATTTTCGCTACGGAAATTTGTGCAGGCAATCATTGTAGAGAAGTATTTCTACTTTATATAGGCTGTGTATTTATCATATCATTCCTGCTTTTACTATATGTTACTGTTATTTTAGGTTTTATGTGTTATTTGGCATAGGTTATTTTTGGGTCTGCGAACACTCACAAAATTTTCCCATATAAATAAATGGTAATTGCTTCTTCGCTTTACGACATTCCAGCTTACGAACCGTTTCAGAGGAACGGTCTACCTTCGGATGGCGGGGGAAACCTATATTTTCTGAGTGACACTTTACTTTCTGAGTGACACTTTACAGAAAAGGATATGCTTTTTTTTTAGCCAAGGTTTCTCCCTTGCCCACTCTTCCATAACTACCCTCTTTTGTGCAAGGCCTTCGAGATTGTAGAGCCATGAACTTCGTCTCTAGTTGCAACTACTGATTTCTGCAGCTCAGTCAGAGTGACTGTTGGTGTCACAGTAGTCTCTCTTACAAATGTTATTCTTCTCTGGTAACAAAGTTTAGAGGTCCAGACTGACCTAGGCAACATGGCTATTGTTTCAAGACAAACTGCTCTGAGCTCCAAGGTATGTTCAGTGTCTTTGAGGTGGTCCTGTATCCTTCCCCAGATTTGTGTTTCTCTATTATCATTTCCCTGACTTGTCTTGAAAGCTCTTTTGTCTTCATTTTGGTTTGGTCTGTTGAAAATCTACCATACTGTTGGGCCTTACAGAAAGAGGGTTACATATTCTTATGAATTCATTGAAAACAGGTGATCTTCCAATTTTCTACATCAAATTCAGTTGGTAAGAAAATACAGTAAGTATATTGCATCTGAGGAAAGTTAGCATAGTAATTACAAATGGGATAAAAACATTTTCAGCCTCACGATTTTGGTTTTTAATTTTTAGCAAATTGTTGACATGTTTTGGAATTTTTCTTTTGATTTGACATGATGCACAATGTTTTGTAGATTAGCTCAAAATATCCTATTTCAATATATTTTAAAATTAGAAAATGAGACAGAAATAGTTGTGGGGGCTGAATGCGTTTTCAAGGCACTGTATAAATCATACAGCACAGAAATAGATCCTTTCAACTCATTTTAGGACCATGATGACTACCTCAGCTAATCCTTTTTGCCAGTATTAGCCCCCCTTTCTCTCTAATCCCATCCCACCCAAGTACTTGCCCATACGGTTTTTGAACATCGTAAATATATCTGGATCATTCCAGATATTCACCACCTCTGATGTGAAAAAATTACCCCTCAGGTCTCCTTTAAATTTCTCCCCTTTCACTTTAAACCTGTTCCCTCTAGTTCTAGATTCCCCTGCCTGGGAAAAATACACTCTCAATCCTATCTTTGCCCGACATGACTTTATAAACCTCTAAGTCACTCCTCAGCTGATCCATTCTCACCTTGTAACTGCAGCCCTCCTTTCCAAACAACATCTGGTAAGTCTTCGTCACTCTTTCTATTACTACTACATCCTTGGTGTTGTAGCCACCAGAACTCTACACAATACTTGAAATGCAGACTAACCAATAGCTTGTTCAGCTGTAACATGCAATCCCAACTTTTACAATCAATGCCTCAGCCAATGAAGACAAGTCTGTGCTGCCATTTTGAGCAAATTATGGATTTGTACCCACAGGTCTACCTATAGATCAACTCTCCTAAGGTCCCTGCCAGTTGTTCCAGACTCTGACTTCCCAAAGTGTATAACCTCACACTCTTCTGGATTAAATGCCATCTTACACCAATCGCTCCACCTAGCTTTCTAGCTGATCTGTATTTTTTATACAAAATATTCATTATTCATCTCAGTCCCAATCTTCTGCCTTCTCCCCATACCACTTTATTCCTTGACTAACCAAGAATCTATCAGCCTCTGCCTTAAATATACCCAATGACTTCTCCTTCACAGCCACCTGTGGCAACAAATTCCATAGATTCACCACTCTCTGGCTAAAGGAATTCCTCCGCACTAAAAGGATGCCCCCTCTATTCTGAGGCTGTATCCTCTGGTCTTAGACTCCCCCACCATAGGAAGTATCCTCTCCCCATCTACTCTATTGAGGCTATTCAACGACCAATACTTGTCAATGAGGTCACCTCTCCTTCTTCTGAATTCCAGTGAAGCCCAGAGCCATCAAACACTCTTCAAATGACAAGCCATTCAATCCTGGAATCATTTTAGTGAACCTCCTCTGAACCCTCTCCAGCTTCAGCACGCTTTCCTAGATAAAGGGTCCAAAAACTGCTTACAATACTCCAAGTGAGGTTTCAGCAGTGCTTTATAAAGACTCAACATTTCATCCTTGTTTTTATATTCTAGTCCTCTTAAAATGAATGCTAACATTATGCTTGCCTTCCTCACCACCAACTCAACCTACAAATTAACCTTTAAGGAATCATGCACAAGTCTCTTTTCACGTCAGATTTTTGAATTTTCTCTCCATTTACATAGAAACATAGAAAACATACAGCACAATACAGGCCCTTCGGCCCACAAAGCTGTGCCGACCATGCCCCTACCTTAGAACTACCTAGGCTTTACCCATAGCCCTCTATTTTTCTAAGCTCCATGTAGCCATACAGGAGTCCCTTAAAAGACCCTATCGTTTCCGCCTCCACCACCGCCGCCGGCAGCCCATTCCACGCACTCACCACTCTCTGCGTAGAAAACTTACCCCTGACATCTCCTCTGTACCTGCTTCCAAGCATGTTAAAACTATGCCCTCTCGTGCTAGCCATTCCAGCCTTGGGGAAAAGCTTCTGACTATCCACACAATCAACGCCTCTTATTACCTTGTACACCGCTATCAAGTCACCTCTCATCCTCCGTCACTCCAAGAAGAAAAGGCAGAGTTCACTCAACCTATTCTCATAAGGCATGCTCTCCAATCCAGGCAACATCCTTGTAAATCTCCTCTGCTCCCTTTCTATGGTTTCCACGTCCTTCCTATAGTGAGGTGACCAGAATTGAGTACAGTACTCCAAGTGGGGTCTGACTAGGGTCCTATATAGCTGCAACATTACCTCTCGGGTCTTAAACTCAATCCCACGATTGATGAAGGCCAATGCACCATATGCCTTCTTAACCACAGAGTCAACCTGCGTAGCAGCTTTGAGTGTCCTATGGACTCGGACCCCAAGATCCCTCTGATCGTCCACACTGCCAAGAGTCTTACCATTAATGCTATATTCTGCCATCATATTTGAATTACCAAAATGAATCACCTCACACTTATTTGGTTTGAATTCCATCTGCCATTTCTCAGCCCAGTTGTGCATCCTATCAATGTCCCATTGTAACCTGTGAAAGCCCTCCACACTATCCACAACACCCCCAATATTCACTTCTTCTACTAAAGTGCATGATCATACACTTCCTGACACTGTACTCCATCTGCCACTTATTTGCTCATTCTTCTAATATGTCTAAATCCTTCAGTAGCTTCTCTACTTCCTGCCCACCACCGATCTTTGTATCGGCCACAGAGCCATCAACTGCATCATGCAAGTCATTGACTATTAACATAAACAGAAGCTGTCTCAACACAGACCCCTGTGGAACACCATTAGTCACAGGCAGCCAACCAGAAAAGGTTTACTTTATTCCTGTCAATCAGACAATGCTAGATCTTTCCTGTAACACCACCTGCTCTTAACTTGTTGAGCAGCCTCATGTGTAGCACCTTGTCAAAGGCTTTCTGAAAATCCAAATACAGATCATCCATTGATTCTCCTTTGTCTATCCTGCTTGCTATTTCTCCAAATGATTCCAACATATTTGTCAGGCAAGATTTTGCCTTGAGGAAACCATGCTGACTACAGCCTATTTTATCATGTGTCTCCAAGTACTTTGAAACTACATCCTTAACAATCGACACCAACATCTTCCCAACCACTGAAGTCAGACTAACTGGCCAATAATTTCCTTTCTTCTGTCTTCCCTCCCTTCTTGAAGACTGGAGTGACAATTGCTATTTTCCATTCATCCAGAACCATGCCAGAATCATTGATTCTTGAAAGATCATTACTAATGCCTCTACAGTCTCTTCAGCCACCTCTTTCAGAACCTTGGGCTGTATATCATCTGGTCCAGGTGACTTACCTACCTTCAAATTTTTCAGTTTCCCAAGAACCTTCTTCATTAGTAATGGCAACTTTACACACTTCTGCCCTGACACTCTCAAACTTCCACAGTGACGACTGATGCAAAATACTTATTCAGTTCATCTGCCATTTCTTTGTCCCCTATTACTACCTCTCCAGCAGCATTTTCCAGCGGTCCAATATCTACTCTCACCTCCCTTTTACACTTTATGCATCTGAAGAAACTTTTGGTATCCTCTTTATCATCTAGCTTACTTTCGTATTTCATCTTTACCTTCTTAATGACTGTTTTAGATGCCTTTTGTTGGTTTTTAAAAATTTCCCAATTCTCTACCTTCCCACTAACTTCTGCTCTATTATATGCCTTCTCTTTGGCTTTTATGTTGGTTTTGACTTCTCTTGTTAGTCATGGTTGTGTCATTTTGCCGTTAGAATACCTCTTCCTCTTTGGGATGTGTATATCATGCACCTTCCGAACTGCTCCCAGAAATTTCAGCCATTGCTGCTTTGCCATCATCCCTGCCAGTTTTCTTTTCCAATCAATTTTGACCAACACCTCTCTCCTGTCTGTGTAATTCCCTTTACTCCACTGTAATACCGATATATCTGACCTTATCTCTCCTTCTAAAACTGCAGGATTATGATCACTTGTCCATCTTTACCTTCTTAAGGGTCCCTTTACCTTAAACTCTCTAATCAATTCTGGTTCATTGCTCAACACCCAATCCACAATAGTTGATCCCCTAGTGGGCTCAACCTCGAGCTGCTCCAAAAAACTACTCCAAAAAATAGGCATTCCTCCCTTGGGATCCAGCACCAACTGCCCAATCTAGCTGCATATTCAAATCCCCCATGACTACTGTAACACTGCCCTTTTGGCATGCATTTTCTATCTCCCCTTCTAATTTGTAGTCCATATCTTTACTACTGTGTGTGGGTCTGTATAAAACTCTCAGCAGGGTCTTTTTACCCTTATAGTTCCTTAGCTCTACCCACAACGATTCAACACGTTCCAACCCTATGTAACCTCTTCCTGACAATTTAATTTCATTTTTTTTTACCAGCAGAGCCATGCCATCTCCTCTGCCTACTCGTCTGTCCTTCCAATACATTGTGTATCCTTTGACATTATGCTCCCGGCTATAACCTTCTTTCAGCCATAAAGCCCACAATGTCATACATGCCAATCTGTAACTGTTCATCTACCTTATGCTCTTTTACACTCACTTTGACCAACAAAACATGGAGGCACCTTCACGAACTTCCACAGACCCTGACAGCCCTATAATTCAGTCTCTGAGGTTGACACAAGAGCATCCTTCAGGAGGGTAAACCCACTAAAAGCATCCGGCTGAGTAATGAAGACCTGCCCTGATCAACTGCCAGAGAGTTCACTGATATCCTCAACCTCCCACTTCAAAAGTCTGAGGTATTTCAATTATACCGATGAATATGATACTAAAGAATATGATAACCTACTTCAATGACTATTGAATATGATAACCTACTTCAATGACTATTGTCCAACAGCACTTACATCCACTGTGATGAAGTGCTAAGAGAGGTTGATAATGAAACATAATCAACTTCTGGCTGAGAAACGACTTAGATCCGCTCCAATTTTCCTACCAGCTCAACAGGTCTACAGCAGATACACTGGCCCTTCACTCAACCTTGGAACATCTGGACAGTGAAGATACATACATCAGGATGTTCTAAATTGACTTCAGCTCTGCATTCAATACTATCATCACCTCCAAACTAATCAATAAGCTCTAAGGCTTAGGCTGCAATATCTCCTTGTGTAATCCGATCCACGATTAGCTCACTTGCAGACCCCAGTCAGTTCAGATTAGCAGTATCATCCCCTCCACAATCACCATCAGCACAGGTGCACCACAAGGCTGTGTGTTTAACCACTGCTCTCCTTGCTTTATATTCAGGACTGTGTGGCTAAGCACAGCTCCAATGCCATATTTAAGTTTGCTGACTTAAATATGGCACTTTGCAGACAAGTTCGTTGGTCAAATCAAAGGTGGTGACAAATCAACATATAGGAAGGAGACTGAAAATCTGGCTGAACAGTGCCACAACAATGATCTCGCACTCAGTGTCAGCAAAACCAAAGAGCTGATTATTGACTTCAATAATTGGAGGAAACCAAAGGTCCATGAGCCAGTCTTCATCAGGCAATTAGAGGCGGAGGTCAGAATTTTGAATTCCTCAACATTATCATTTCAGAGGATCTATCCTGGGCCCAGCACGTAGGTGCCATTACAAAGAAGACATGGCAGTGTCTCAACTTGCTGAGAAGTTTATGAAGATTTGGCATATCATCCAAAGCATTAACTAACTTCTATACAAGTACTATACTGACATACTAGGTTGCATCACGGCCTGGTATGGAAACATCAATGCCCAGCAACAGAAAAGCCTACAAAATGAAGTGGCAACATCATGAGTAAAGCCCTCCCCACAACTGAGCACATCTACAAGGAGTGCAATTGCAGGAAAGCAGCATCCATCCTCAAAGACCCTCACCATCCAGGCAATGCTCTCTTCTTGCTGCTGCTATCAGAAAGGAGACACAGGAGCGTCAGGACCCACACCATCAGGTTCAGGAATAGTTATTACCCCTCAACCATCAGGCTCTTGAACCAGAAGGGATAATTTCATTCATGCCAACACTGAACTGTTTTCACTATCAAGGACTCCTCATCTCATGTTTTCAATATTTATTTCTTATTTATTAATATCATTTTGTGTTTTTCTTCCTTTTTAGATTTGTGCAGTTTGTTGTCTTTTGCACATTGGTTGTTTGACTGTCTCGTTGTATGCAGTTTTTCATTGATTCTATTGTGATTCTTTGTAATTACTGTGAATGCCCACACAAAAATGAATCTGACAATAGTATATATACATACATATATACATACACATACTTTGATAATAAATTTGCTTTGAACTTCCTCAGCATCACTTCCTACAACTCCACCAATCTTTGTTTCATCTACAAACTTACTAACCATACCACCTCTGTTCTCTTTCTAGTCATTTATATATAATAAATTGGGAACAATGAAGTTGATATATTACTTGTCACAGACTTCCAAACAGAAGAAACACCCACCTGTCATTACCCTCCACCTCCTGTCACCAGGCCAATTTTGGACCCAATTTGCCATCATACCCTGGATTATTTGTGCCTTAACCTTCTGGACCAGCCTAGCATTCCAGGTCTTGCCAAAAGCCTTGCTGAAGTCCAATGAACCATGCCGACTTCATCAATTTTCTTAGTTTCAAAAAGCTGAATCAGATTTATGAAATGTGATCTCTCCTACACAAAATCATGCAGATCAGTCCCTGCCTTTTGAAGAGACATGTCAGAATCTTCAACAACTTCCCTACTATTGCCGTAAGGCTCACTGCCGTAGAGTTTCCAGGCTTGTGCATTTCAGACTCTTCAGGCAGGAACTCTGATCCCTGATCAGTCAGCACAGACTAGATGGACCAAAGGGTCTGTTTCTGTGCTGTACTCTTCTATGATTCCACAACTATGACTCATTCTGGCTATCTGCCTGTTCTTCACATAGGTATATAATGCCTTGGTGTTTTCCTTTCTTCCTACTTGTCAAGGCCTTCTCATACCCACTCCTAGCTCTCCTTTCTTCATCTCCTTCCTGGCTACCTTGTAACTCTCTAAAGCCCTATTTGATGCCTGCTTCCTAAACCTTAAGTAAGTTTCTTTCTTCCTCTTGACTAGATATTCCACATCTCTTTGCCAACCATGGTTCCTTTACCCGACCATCATTTCCCTGCCTCAAAGGGAAAATCCTATCCAGAACCCCCCACAAACATTCCCAAAACAAACTCCACATTTCTGTTGTGCATTTCCCCAAGTACAGCTGTTCCAAATTTATGTTCCCCAGTTCCTGCCTAATAGCAGTATAATTTGCCTTCCCCCAATTAAATATTTTCCCATACTGCCCGCTCCTATCCCTCTCCAAGGCTATAGTAAAAGTCAGGGATTGTGATCACTGTCTACGAAATGCTCTCCCTATTACTATTGGGTGTGTTCCCAGTAGAGTGACTGCTCCCTTCCTGTTTCTGACTTCTACCCACACTGACTCAGTGGACAATCCCTCCATGAAGTCGTCCCTTTCTGCAGCTGGGATACTATCCCGGATTAGCAATGCCCCTCACCCACCTCTTTCCCTGCCCTTTTGAAACATCTAAACCCTGAAGCATCCAGAGCAACATACAGAAAATGCTGAAGGAATTCAGGTCAGGCAACATCTATGGAAATGAATAGACAGGCGACGTTTTGGGTCTAGACACTTCTTCAGGACAGTTAAAAAAAAAGGGGGAAGATGCCAGAATAAAAAGGTGGGGGGGAGGGGAAGGAGGTTTAACTAGGTGATAGATGAAGCCAGGTGGGTGGGAAAGGTAAAGGGCTGAAGAAGGAATCCAATAGGAGAGGAGAGTGGACCATGGGAGAAAAGAAAAAAGAAGGGCCACCAGGGGGAGGTGATAGGCAGGTGAGAAAAGGTAAGAGGCCTTAGTGGGAAATAGAAGAAAAGGGTAAGGGGAGGGAAAAAATTGCCGGAAGGAGAAATCGATGTTCATGCCAACAAGTTGGAGGCAATCTAGACCAAGACCGTGTACGAGGCGCTGCTCTCCCACCCTGAGAGTGCCCTCATCGTGACAAAAGAGGAGGACATGAACCAACATGTCAGAATGGGAATGAGGATAGGAGTTAAACTGGTTGGCTACCAGAAAATTCTGTTTTTGCTAGTGTATGACAAAGCTGTCACCAATGTAGAGGAGGCCACATCGGATGCACTGGGTACAGCCAACAACCTCAAAAGATTCACAGGTGAAGCAATTTACATGTTCACCTGCAAGTTCTGCTTAGGGCCCTGAATGGAGGTAAGGGAGGTTCTCCAACCTTTTACCTTTCCCGCCCACCTGGCTTTACCTCAGCCACACATTCATCTGCCAAAACATCCTATTCTTATTCTCTGTGGTGTGTCTCACAGGCAGCAATTCAGTAATTGCTACCCTTGAGGTCCTGCATTTCAGCTTTCTACCTAACACCCCATATTCTCTCTTCAGCATCTCATCCATTTCTCTACCTATATTGTTGGTACCAATATGTACCACGACTTCTGGCTATTCACTCTCCCTCATTAGAATGCTGTGGACTTGATCCAAGATGTTCCTGTTCCTGCATCTGGGAGGCAACATACAGGTTGAGGTGGGTCTCTTCCACATCCACAGAACCACCCATCTGCATCTCTAACTACTGAACCCCCCCCATCACCACTGCACTCTTCCCCCCACTTCCCTTCTGAGCCACAAAGCCAAATTCAGTGCCAAAGGCCATTTGCTACAGCTTTCCCCTGGCAGGTTAGAATGGGAGTAGTTAGAGTGCCAGATCATTGACAAGAGAATGTGGGAGTTGTGAAATACGCAGGTAGACGAGCTCAATGGCTGGGCATATCCTCCATTAACAGAGAGAAAAAAATATAAAAATCTCTGTGATCAGTATAAGCCTTCACTGTGGAGCCTTTCACAAACTCATCATGTCAGGAAACAATATTCCCTCTGGATAGCCTCCAACCTAATGGCATGAATATCAATTTCTCCTTCCAGTAAAAAAATTTCCCTCCCCTTCCCTCAATTCCCCACTCTGGCCTTTTATCTCTTCTCACCTGCTCCCTGGATCCCCTCCTCCCTCCTTTCTCCTATGGTCCACTCTCCTCGCCTATCAAATTCCTTCTTCTCCAGCCCTTTACCTTTCCCACCCACCTGGATTCACCTTGTCACCATCCAGCAAGCCTCCTCCCCCTCCCTCTACCTTTATATTCTGGCATTTTCCCCCTTCCTTCTCAGTCCTGAAGAAAGGTTCACTTCAATAAATGCTGCCTGACCTGCTGCAGAATGCAGAATGCCCCAGCATTTTGTGTGTGGTTTTTTTTGGATTTCCAGCATCTACAGACTTTCTCGTGTTTGTGGTGTCCCAAAGTACTTTGCAGCTGCCTGTTTACTTTGCTAGTGCAGCCAATTTTGTAAGATAGTTGAGGTGACAAGCTCCCAATTACAAATAACCAGACCATTCCTGTTATGGATTTTACTTGTAAGGTCATATGAATGTGGGAAGTCAGAATCAGATTTATTTTTCCAATCTGCATCTGCATCTCACCAACTGCATCTCAGTGTGGTATGGCAATTGTTCCGTATCGGACCGCAAAGCACTCCAGTGTGTGGTGAAAACTGCCCAGCGGATCATCAGCACCCAATTGCCCACCACTGAGAACATCTACCATAACCGCTGCCTGGGCAGGGTGAAAAGCATTATCAAGGATGCATCTCACCCTAACCATGGACTTTTTACTCTCCTTCCATCTGGTAGGTGCTACAGGAGCCTCCGCTCCCACACCAGCAGGCACAGGAAGAGCTTCTTCCCTGAGGCTGCAAACCTGCTGAACCTCACATCACAGCGCTAAGCAGTAAGGGATAGACATGAAGGAAGGGGAGGTGGGGTGGCGTTGCTGGTTAAAGAAGAGATTAACGCAATAGAAAGGAAGGACATAAGCCGGGAAGATGTGGAATCGATATGGGTAGAGCTGCATAACACTAAGGGGCAGAAGACGCTGGTGGGAGTTGTGTACAGGCCACCTAACAGTAGCAGTGAGGTCGGAGATGGTATTAAACAGGAAATTAGAAATGTGTGCAATAAAGGAACAGCAGTTATAATGGGTGACTTCAATCTACATGTAGATTGGGTGAACCAAATTGGTAAAGGTGCTGAGGAAGAGGATTTCTTGGAATGTATGCAGGATGGTTTTTTGAACCAACATGTCGAGGAACCGACTAGAGAGCAGGCTATTCTGGACTGGGTTTTGAGCAATGAGGAAGGGTTAATTAGCAATCTTGTCGTGAGAGGCCCCTTGGGTAAGAGTGACCATAATATGGTGGAATTCTTCATTAAGATGGAGAGTGACATAGTTAATTCAGAAACAAAGGTTCTGAACTTAAAGAGGGGTAACTTTGAAGGTATGAGACGTGAATTAGCTAAGATAGACTGGCAAATGATACTTAAAGGATTGACGGTGGATATGCAATGGCAAGCATTTAAAGGTTGCATGGATGAACTGCAACAAATGTTCATCCCTGTTTGGCAAAAGAATAAATCAAGGAAGGTAGTGCACCCGTGGCTGACAAGAGAAATTAGGGATAGTATCAATTCCAAAGAAGCAGCATACAAATTAGCCAGAGAAAGTGGCTCACCTGAGGACTGGGAGAAATTCAGAGTTCAGCAGAGGAGGACAAAGGGCTTAATTAGGAAGGGGAAAAAAGATTATGAGAGGAAACTGGCAGGCAATATAAAAACGGACTGTAAAAGCTTTTATAGATATGTAAAAAGGAAAAGACTGGTAAAGACAAATGTAGGTCCCCTGCAGGCAGAAACAGGTGAGTTGATTATGGGGAGCAAGGACATGGCAGACCAATTGAATAATTACTTTGGTTCTGTCTTCACTAAGGAGGACATAAATAATCTTCCAGAAATAGTAGGGGACAGAGGGTCCAGTGAGATGGAGGAACTGAGCGAAATACATGTTAGTAGGGAAGTGGTGTTAGGTAAATTGAAGGGATTGAAGGCAGATAAATCCCCAGGGCCAGATGGTCTGCATCCCAGGGTGCTTAAGGAAGTAACCCAAGAAATAGTGGATGCATTAGTGATAATTTTTCAAAACTCGTTAGATTCTGGACTAGTTCCTGAGGATTGGAGGGTGGCTAATGTAACTCCACTTTTTAAAAAAGGAGGGAGAGAGAAACCGGGGAATTATAGACCGGTTAGCCTAACGTCGGTGGTGGGGAAACTGCTGGAGTCAGTTATCAAGGATGTGATAACAGCACATTTGGAAAGTGGTGAAATGATCAGACTAAGTCAGCATGGATTTGTGAAAGGAAAATCATGTCTGACGAATCTCATAGAATTTTTTGAGGATGTAACTAGTAGAGTGGATAGGGGAGAACCAGTGGATGTGGTATATTTGGATTTTCAGAAGGCTTTTGACAAGGTCCCACACAGGAGATTAGTGTGCAAACTTAAAGCACACGGTATTGGGGGTAAGGTATTGGTGTGGGTGGACAGTTGGTTAGCAGACAGGAAGCAAAGAGTGGGAATAAACGGGACCTTTTCAGAATGGCAGGCAGTGATTAGTGGGGTACCGCAAGGCTCAGTGCTGGGACCCCAGTTGTTTACAATATATATTAATGACTTGGATGAGGGAATTAAATGCAGCATCTCCAAGTTTGCGGATGACACGAAGCTGGGTGGCAGTGTTAGCTGTGAGGAGGATGCTAAGAGGATGCAGGGTGACTTGGATAGGTTGGGTGAGTGGGCAAATTCATGGCAGATGCAATTTAATGTGGATAAATGTGAAGTTATCCACTTTGGTGGCAAAAATAGGAAAACAGATTATTATCTGAATGGTGGCCGATTAGGAAAAGGGGAGGTGCAACGTGACCTGGGTGTCATTATACACCAGTCATTGAAAGTGGGCATGCAGGTACAGCAGGCGGTGAAAAAGGCGAATGGTATGCTGGCATTTATAGCGAGAGGATTTGAGTACAGGAGCAGGGAGGTACTACTGCAATTGTACAGGGCCTTGGTGAGACCGCACCTGGAGTATTGTGTGCAGTTTTGGTCCCCTAATCTGAGGAAAGACATCCTTGCCATAGAGGGAGTACAGAGAAGGTTCACCAGATTGATTCCTGGGATGGCAGGACTTTCATATGAAGAAAGAATGGATGAACTGGGCTTGTACTCGTTGGAATTTAGAAGATTGAGGGGGGATCTGATTGAAACGTATAAGATCCTAAAGGGATTGGACAGGCTAGATGCAGGAAGATTGTTCCCGATGTTGGGGAAGTCCAGAACGAGGGGTCACAGTTTGAGGATAGAGGGGAAGCCTTTTAGGACCGAGATTAGGAAAAACTTCTTCACACAGAGAGTGGTGAATCTGTGGAATTCTCTGCCACAGGAAACAGTTGAGGCCAGTTCATTGGCTATATTTAAGAGGGAGTTAGATATGGCCCTTGTGGCTATGGGGGTCAGGGGGTATGGAGGGAAGGCTGGGGCGGTGTTCTGAGTTGGATGATCAGCCATGATCATAATAAATGGCTCGAAGGGCCGAATGGCCTACTCCTGCACCTATTTTCTATGTTTCTATGTTTCTATTGCACCCATATCGCATTGTCTCAGTACTTTTATATTTGTGTGCTGTAGCACTTACCTTTTATTTGCAGTTATTTTGTAAATAACACTATTCTTTGCATTTCTGGTTAGATGCTAACTGCATTTCATTAGCTTTGTATCTGTACTCGGCACAATGACAATAAAGTTGAATCTAATCTAATCTTATATGATGCAAAATGTGTTGTTTTGCAGTGGCAGTACAGTACAAAGACATAAAATTACCATAAATAGTGCAAAATAATAAATATGAAGATCATGCCTGCTTCTCTGTGTTTTCTGAGAGATACTGAACCCCTGGTTAATGAGGAGGAGGAGGAGGTGCATAGCAGGTTATAGGCAACAAAGAACACATGGAACACTTGGGGAGCATAAGAAATGCAAGAGAACATATAAGAGGAAAACCAGGAGAGATAAAAGGCATGAGGTTACTCTAGCAGACAAAGTGAAGGAGAATGCCAGGAATTTCTGCAGATATATTAAGAGCAAAATGATAACTAGGGACAAAATTGGTCCACTTGAAGATCAGTGTAGTCATCTGACATCTTAAATGGATTGTTTTTGCATCTGTACTTATTTGGGTGATAGACAAAGAGTGTATAGAACTGGGGCAAAACATTAGTGAGATCATGTCCCATATACAGATTACAGAAGATAAATAAGGGTGGATAAGACCTCAGACCCTGAAAAGGTATCCACTCAGCCCTCGTGGGATGCTAGTACCTTCAGCCATGAGTGAGGTGCCAGAGGACTGAAGGATAGCTGATGTTGTTCTGTTGTTTAAAAAAGGTCCAACGAATAAGCCAGTAAATTATTGTCTGGTGACATCAGTAGTGAATGAAGTAGTACACTGGATTTGACAGTGGCTCCACGGTAGAAGTCAGAGAAAGTTAGTGCCTCCCTAACTGGTGGCCTGTGATTACTGTTGTGCTGCAGGAATCAGTGCTGGGTCCATTGCTGTTTGTCATCTTTATCAACAATCTGGATGATAAAAGGAGGCTCACGCAAATGATTTCATGATTGACTGACTTGTCATATGAAGAACATTTAATAGCTCTGAGCCTGTACTCACCAGAATGAGTGGTAACTTCATTGAAACCTATCAAATGGTGAAAGGGCTTGGAAGAGTGGGTGTGAAGAGGATGTTTCCAATCATAGGAGTGTCTAAGACCAGGGGACACAGGGGGCCCTTTTAGAACGGAGATGAGGAGGAATTTCTTTCACCAGAGAGTGGTGAATCTGTGGAACTCTTTGCCACAGGCAGATGTGGAGGCCAAGTCTGTATGTATATTGAAGTCAGAGGTTGATAAATTCTTGATTGGTCAGGGCATGAAGGGATACAGGGAGAAGGCAGCAGGAGATAGGGGCTGAGAAGCAAAACTGGATCAGCCATGATGGAGCAGACCTGAAGGGCCAAATAGCCTCATTCTAGTCCTATATCTTATGGTCTTATAACATGATAAAGTGATCAGCAAATTTATAGATGATGTCAAGACTGGGGGTGTAGTGCACAACAAGGAGGCTATCAAAGCTTACAGTGGGATCTGCTCCAGATGGAAAAAATGGTTGAAAATGGCGAACGGAATTTAAAACAGACAAATGTGAGGTGTTACTCTTTGGCAGGCCAAACCCAAAAAGAATTATACAGCACTGAGGGGTGCAATAGAACAGTGGGATCTGAGAATACAGATCAATAATTCCTTGAAAGTGGTGACACAGCTAGAACATAAGGGGAGATTTTGGCATATTGGCCTTCATAAATCAAAGTATTAAGTATAGTAGTTGGAACGTTATGTTCAAGTTGTATAAGACATTGGTGAGGCCAAACTGGGAGCATTGTGTGCAGTGCTGGTCACCTTCTTACAGGAAAGATATCAATAAGATTAAGAGTACAGAGAAAATTTACAAGGACGTTCCTGGAACTTGAGGACCTGAATTATAGGGGAAGATAAAATAGGTTAGGATTTTATTCCGTGGAGTGCAAGAGAATGAAAGGATGCTCTTCTGCACACCACTGTTGTAACACATAGTAATTTGAATTACTGTCATCTTCCTGTCATCTTGAACATTCTCCTCTGACCTCTCTCATTAAAAAGGCATTTTCACCCACAGAGCTGCCACTCCACTCACTGGATGTTTGTTTGCACCATTCTCTTTAAATTCTAACAACTGCAGTGTGTGAAAATCACAGGAGATCAGCAATTTCTGAGATAATCAAACCACCCGGTTTGGCATCAACAATCTTTCCATGGTCAAAGTCACTTAGATCAGTTCCCATTCTCACTACCTTAGACTGCAACATCTCCCTCCAGCAGTTATCTCTAACCCTCACACTCCCCTCCCCTTGCTCCATCTACCAACTCCATTCCCCTCCCGTACCTGATGCAATCTGCCTCTCATCTTTCACTCATCACTTTGAGCTGCACACTGCAAACACACTCCCCCACCACCACCAATAATTCTGACCATTTCCCTTCAGTCCTGATGCAGGGTTTTATACCCCAAAAAGTCAATAATTTTCCTCCTATAGATGCTGTTCACCGAGTTTCTTCATCAGATTTTGCGTTGCTTTAGATTCCATCACCTGAACTACTACTTCTGTCTCCAGTGTTCACCAATGATATCTCTGCTGTACTAAATGGCAATGTTAACCCTAAAACTGCTCAGGAATATTGAATCCTGTTTACAATTAAGAGCATAATCTCAGTACACCCTACAAAATATTGTCAATCTAGCAAAGGTGCTGCCTGCTTTAAAGACAACAAAAATAAACATTCAAACTCGAAGTTTGAAAGACAAAATTTCAGTTAGGGACGTCTCATTCCCGAGTTTTGCAGAGACTAATAGTTTGAATTTAACAAGTTAAACTAGCCTGTGGTCAAGAAACGCTGAATCTGCCTGAGCTGTGTGATCGGTGGGAGTGACACAAGTCCCAGCTTCCTGGGACTAGTAGTCCTAGTGCAGCCCCGCTCCGTTAGCGCCATCAAAAATGGACTACAACTCCCATCAGGCAGCGCGTCTACCCAACTCACACATTAGCGCCCAGTACACAACAGCAAAACAAAAGCGAACTGCTGCAGGAACACGGGGAAATCCTGGCATCCGCACTCCGAAGGATGTTGACCTTGGCTCTACCTGCGCGGTACTCCCGCTGTGAAGGCCTTCGGCCCGTTCTCCGCTGCGCTCCGGATGGAAGAAGCTGCCCGGCGCAGGCTGAGGGAGAACCGGGTCCCGCAGCTCAGGTGCCTCAGCATCTTCTCAGTCAGTGCCACGGCGCCCTCTAGCGTGGAGGTCTTCAGCTAGGGGCTGCGGATTTCAAACCGCTTTGCTCTAAGTGGCCAACAGGGGCCATTCCGACCCATGAGGCTGCAGCTCTTTGTTGATGCTCTCTCCTTCTCCCCAGTTTCCCTTCTGTTATCCAATGCCCCAAGGCATCCCACTACATAAATTACAAGAGAATCAGGAAATGGAAATTGGACTAGGTCCTGATGAGCCATATAGCACCACCTCCCTGCCCCTGTTGTTATATTTCCCTTCTGAAATGGAAATGTTTTCCTCATGTCAGTGAGCAAAGGTGCACATTGGACACTGTCATCAGTCTGGGGCAGAACAACATATGATGTGAGGGAGCAGGGAAGTGAGAGTGAAAAATAAAAACACTTTCAGAGCATAAAGTGTCGAGTCATGATATCCGCACAATCTAATTAAGCACTAAGATATTTTACAAATTCACAACAGTGGCGACGAGGATATGGACTTTGAAAGTAAGTTTAAAGTTAGTTGTGAGAATGGAGAAATCCGGGATACAACACTTCCAGTGTTTTACGGAGCCAGCTACACCAGGTCCAAGATGGACACGGTGGCTCAGCTCAATTGAATTTTATGAATTGAATTGAATTGACTTTATTACTTACATCCTTCACATACATGAGTAAAAATCTTTATGTTACGTCTCAGTCTAAATGTGCAATGTACAAATTATGGTAATTAATAATAAATAGTGGGTACAATGGACACTCAATATAACATAAAAATAGAGTTATGTCAGCATGAATTAAGCAGTCTCATGGCCTGGTGGAAGAAGCTGTCCCAGAGCTTGTTGGTCCTGGCTTTTATGCTGCGGTACTGTTTTCCGGATGGTAGCAGCTGGAACAGTTTGTGGTTAGGGTGACTCAGGTCCCCAATGATCCTTCGGGCCCTTTTTACACACCTGTCTTTGTAAACGTTCTGAATATAGTTCACATCTACAGATACACTGGGCTGTCTGCACCACTCTCTGCAGAGTCCTGCAATTAAGGGAGGTACAATTCCCATACCAGGCAGTGATGCAGGCAGTCAGGATGCTCTCAATTGTGCCCCTATAGAAAGTTCTTAGGATTTGGGGGCCCATACCAAACTTGTTCAACCGCCTGAGGTGAAAGAGGTGCTGTTGTACCTTTTTTACCACACAGCCAGTGTGTACAGACCACGTGAGATCCTCAGTGATGTTAATGCCAAGGAACTTAAAGCTGTTTACCCTCTCAGCCCCAGATCCATTGATGTCAAAAGGGGTCAGACTGTCTCCATGCCTCCTGTAGTCCACAACCAGCTCCCTAGTTTTTGCGATATTGAGGGAGGGGTTGTTTTCTTGACACCACTGTGTCAGGGTGATGACTTGTTCTCTGTAGAGAACAGCCTCATTATTATTTGATAATAGGCCAATCAATGCAGCAAATTTAATTAGCGGATTGGAGCTGTGGATGGTGACACAGTCATGGGTACACAGAGATTAAAGGAGGGGGCTTAGGACACAGCCCTGGGGGGCTCCTGTGTTGAGGTTTAGAGGGGCAGAGGTGAGGGAGCCCACTCTCAACACCTGCCAGCGATCTGACAGGAAGTCCAGGGGCCAGCTGCACAAGGCAGGGTGAAGGCTGCAGTGGCTGAGTTTCTTGTCATGCCTGGAGGGAATTATGGTGTTGAATTCTGAACTGTAGTCCAAGAACAGCATTCTCACATAAGCATCCGTCTTCTCCAGATATGTAAGGACAGTTTGTAGAGCTGTGGCTAATGCGTCATCTGTCAATCGGTTGTGTCGGTAGGTGAATTGTAGGGGGTGCAGTTTGGGTGGTAGCAAGCTGCAGATGTAATCCTTGACCAGCCTGTCAAAGCATTTGCTTATTATTAAGGTGAGTGTGACAGGATGCCAGTCGTTCAGACATATTACCTTGGTCCGGAACAATGGTGGATGTTTCGAAGCAGGAGAGCACTCTACACTGGGAGAGGGAGAGATTAAAAATGTCTGTAAACACACTTACCAGTAAATGCCGACAGTAAAGGAAGATAACACAATTGATTATACAAGACAACAAAGGAGAGCACTACTTTTGCATCTTGCAGGACCAGATTTGCAGGATATGTTCTCAACACTACCAAACACGGGACAAATCACAGACTCTGCGGCAGCGATGGATGCGCTGAATGCTTACTTTGTTCCCCAGATCAACACTACGTTTGCCCGGCAGCATTTTCATCGGCTTGCCCCAAAACAAGGTGAGATAGTTCAACAGTTCTCTACTCGCCTTCAGCAGGCAGCAGAAGTCTGTAATTTTCAAATGGACACGGACAACTAAATCAGAGATGCCATGGTGGGAAAATGTATCTCAGTCTATGTGCAGGAAAAACTATTGGAGAATATGCAGGGCCTAACGCTTGCCCACACACTGGAAGTAGCAGCACAATATGAAAAAGTAGAGGAACTGGGTGAAAATGTGTGGGGAAAATTTTGTCAGAGAAGATAAAGTGCCATTCATATATTCCTAAGCAGAAGAGAAAGCTGTCCCCATATTCATCTAGCACATCACTGGAGGTTAAGGGGGTGTTTGAATGCAAAATATGTATTGGAAACAGAACAGACTAGGCAGACCTTATCGTGATAAAAGGCAATGTTGAACCACTCCTAGGTAGAGAAACAGCTGCAAACTTGGGTGTGTTAAAGATTGGAGAAAATGTATCAGTAGTAACAGACATTAAAGAGTCTCTTAAGTTGAAGTACCCAAAAGTGTTTGAAAGGGTAGGAAAGCTGAACAATAAGCGGATCATTGATCCCAAGGCAAAGCCTGTGACCCAGCCGCTCAGACCTTGCAACTCCAGGGAGGCTGTTGTGAAAAAAAATTGAACAGCTAACGAAAATGGACATTATTGAGATAGTTGAAGGCCCAATTCCTGTGGTTAACCTGGTAGTAATTTTACCAAAACCCAGCAAGGGCATCAGAATGTGCCTAGATGTGAGAAGGGCAAATGAAGCAAATGTGAGGGAAAGATATCGCATTCCAACTGTAGATGAGATACTACAGGGTATGAATAGAGCTGCGGTGTTTAGCAAACTAGACTTGAAATGGGGCTATCACCAGCTAGAACTAACTCCAGAATCTAAAGAGATAACCACGTTTACTGTGCATAATGGGGTGTGTAGGTACAAGAGGCTGATATTTGGTGTGTCATCAGCCAGTGAGCAGTACCAGCATGAGATAGCAAATGCTTTAGCTGGAATTGAAGGAGTTCAGATGATGTGATTGTACATGCGTTTAACCAAAAACTGCATGATGAGAAGATGCATGCTATCTTAAAGAGACTCGCAGAGTGTGGACTGACACCAAACCTGGAAAAATGTCAGTTCAACGTGGACATACTAGTTTTCATAGGAATTCTCATCACAGAAAGGCATCGGACTAACTGAGGAGAGAGTGCAAGCAGTAATGGAGGCTCATGGACCACAAAATGCCACGGAACTGAGGAGTTTTCTAGGTCTTGTTGGCTACAGCAGCAGATTCATACCACAGTTTGCAACTTCACCAGAACCACTAAGACGATTGACCAAGAAGGACACCCAGTTCAAGTTTGGAGAAGAACAGAACAAGTATTCAAAGCCCTAAAAGAGGAGCACATTAGCCTAATTTGATAAAGATCCACCAACTGAAGTAATAGCAGATGCCAGCCCAGTCGGTCTGGGGCCAGTACTCATACAAAATGAAGAAATGGTACTTATCTGCTATGTGAGCCTTAGTCTCACAGACTATGAACAAAAATACTCACAAACAGATCAAGAAGCATTAGCACTCATGTGGGCCTGTGAAAGACTTCATCCTTATTTGTATGGAAGAAAATTTGTCCTGATCACAGATCACAAACTTTTGAAGATAATTTAAAACCCAAGATCTAAACCATGTGCTCGCATAGAACAATGGGTCTTGAGACTGCAACCATATGACTACAGAAGGAAGAGAAAATCTGCAGATGCTAGAAATTCAAGCAACGCACACGATATGCTGGAGGAACTCAGCAGGCCAGGCAGCATCTAGGAAGAGTACAGTCGACGTTTCGGACCAAAACCCTTCAACAGTCCTGCTGATGATGAGCAGTACTGTGATGATGTCATCATTCTGGGACAGAACATGTGATGTGAAGGAGCATGGAAGTGAGAACAAGAAATAAAGACAAGTTCAGAGCATGAAGCATCAAGTCATGATAATTAAACACTAAGATAGGTTGTAAATACATGACAGGTGCCATGGTAGCTATTACAGCTCAGGGCATTCCAGAGTTCAGAGTTCACTTCTGACGCTGTCTGTAAAGAATTTATACTGTTATGTACCCCTAGGGGTCATATTTTTTTATGGACTATACCTTTAAAAAGAGAGAGAGAGTTGTGCAACACAAGCACCTTGTTTTATTAAGAGAGAGAGAGAAAGACTGCTTTGAGATGGTGTTATAGTTTCTCTGCAGCATGTTTGCACTTCTGCAAGGACACTGGCAGCTTCTAAGTTCTTACAGAGAGAGAAGGGAGGAGCTACTTGATGGACAGCTGCTGTTCAGCATGGTGAGATAAATAGAAGATCAGCTGATAGACTCACGGACACATGGTTTTGGACACTGGACGAGCTTTGTTGTGCCCACAGAAAGGTGGGTGTTTGGAGGATCGGTCAGGTGAATCAATCAGTGGCTCTCGCAGTGTAAAAGAGGGATGACCGGTGGGGAGTTATTCGTGTGTTCAACCCTCGCCTGGGTTGATAACTCCAGCACAGACGTCTCCTTTTTGTTGTGAGCACATTCGGTGACTTTCAAGGAAGAGAAGAGGGGAGAGAAAGGTTTGAAACAGAAGAAACCTAGTGACAAAGAGGTCACTGTTTGGACTCCCTCCTCTGTAGCTCGTGAGGGTGTGTTTGAGTTCCATTCGGATGCGAAGATGTGACTGTCACGTAGTTAATCCACAAGGGTGGGTTCTCTGGTGAGGGGAGTACCTTTGTGAATACCACTTGTGTGTTACCCTTGTCTGAGGGTGGTAGTTCACTGACGAAAGACACCCCTGTGGCAAATCACTGTGGGAGTTATTTGATCTGTCGTGGCTATCTCATTGTGTGTTTGGGGTTGGTTCCCTTGAAGAGGATCCCCTTAATGATAAGCTACTGTTGGTGATAATCCACATGTGGATTCTGTTTGAGTATCCTGTGGCCACCACTTTGGAATGACCCGTAGCTGAATTTGGGTGTGGTATCACTTGTGTTGAAAGGATATTCGTTGAAGATCACTGTCGGTGATACTTCGTGTGGGGAGTGGAACAACTTCGGAGATAAAACTTACTACTATTGTTATTTTGTATTGCTGTCATGGAATCTGTGGAATATCGACGTAATTGCCTTCTCTCGACATTTACCCTGGATTACAAATATCTCTCTCTCATCACCTATTCCGTGGATGAACTGAACTTTCATACTTTACCATCTCAAAACTCTAAGCCTTATTTCCCCCAAGCTCAATAGTTTGGGAGTTATATTTACACACAAATATACACATAACACTGTTAACATGTTTGATTTATCTGGTTATATATTACTGTATTGTGTAGTTACTAATAAATAGTATTAGTTAATAGCAATACCAGACTCCACAGTGTTTTCTATTTCTGCTGGTTCTTTAACCCGTCACGGTTAAATACATGACAATACATCCTTCAAGTGACTGACTGCATGGATTTCTTCCTTGTCCAAAGATATATGGGTTAATAGGTTAATGAGTTATTGAAGAATTGTCCTGTGATTAGGCTAGTGTTAAGGTGGTGGGTGGTGGGTTGTGGCTTGTTTGGCCAGAAAGGCCTGTTCCACACTGTATCCCTTAATACAAATAAAATTATATTAATTATTGTAACAATAATGAAGTCTTTAACCCAACAGATTTGTTGTTTATCTTTTCACATGCCTAGTCAGCTATTTTCAGTGTTCTGTGTTCACACCTAATGTCTTTCAACACTTACACAATCAAAAAGGACCTTTGACTCAGGAGACAACAGAGACTTCAAATGTGGGAAATCTGGAGTATCTCAGTGAGTGACACAATAGCTATGGAGGAAAACTGGCCGGATGATGTTTTTAGGATGACACCCTTCATCAGGTCTGGGGAAAACAATGGAGATAGCCAGTATAAAAAGCTGTTGGGAGGAGGGGGAAGGGATTGATGGAAGAAACTGGGAGGTTAAAAGGCTAAAGAAGTTGAAATTTGAGAGGATAGTGGAATATAGAATAGAGGGAAAGAGGTAGGGAATGAAACTGGAGGGAGGAGTGTGTGGGTGTTGGGGCTGACTGAGAGTGTGGGAAGGGTAAAGAGAAGGGATGATGGATGCTGGTGGGCTAAGATAAAAAATGGGGGAACGGAGAAGAGTGGTTAGCGAAGTTACACTACAGAAATCAGTTTGGGAACTACCAGAGCAGAATATAAGATGCTGTTCCTGTAATCTGCACCTAGTCTCAACTTGGCAGTAGAGAAGGCCATGGACAGACGTATCAGTATGGAAATGGGAAGTGGAATTAAACTGGCAGCTACCAAGAGATCCTGACTGTTACAGCAGACAGAGTGAAGGTGCTTGATGAAACCATTCCCTGATCTGCGTGGGCTCTCACCAAAGGTCAATTTCACAGGATGGTGATGGTAAATTGTGTGCTTGTAAACATGGAGAGCAGGAGTACTCCTACATTTGGGAAGTCAAATAAGGTTAGGGCGGGTACGTGTATGGGCGACAAGGAATGTTGACTTACAGAAGGAACTTTGGGGTTGAAGTCTGCAGTTCCCAAATACATTTGGTAAATACAGTGGTGCTTGCCTTCATTTGTTAGGACATTGAATAACACTTGGAACATTATGTTGCAACTTTACAAAACACTATTTAGAATACACAAGTAGTGTGCAGTGCTAATCACCATACCACAGGAAGGATGTGGTTGCTCTTGAGATTGTGCAAAGGAGATTCACCAAGGTGGTGCCTGGATTGGAGGGCTGTAGTTATGCAGAAATATTGGCTAGTCTAGGCTAGTTCTTCCTGGAGCAAAGAAGTCTGAAGAGTGACCTTGTTGACATATATAAAATTGTGAGGAAGAGAGGAACCAGATGAAAGGAATTGATGGGCAAACTTAGGAGACGGAGAGATGAGAAAGATGGGCAAAGGGAGAAGGAATCTAGGTGGTCAGGTGAGAGGAAATGGGAAAAGAATAATGGGGGGTGGTGTGGATTACCAAAAATGGAAAAAAAAAACATTCATACCATTGGTCTGTAAGCTAAACAAGTGGAAAAAGAGTTCACAAAAGAGACTGCAGATGTTGGAAATTTGAATCACACACACAAATTTCTGATGGAACTCAGCAGGTCAAGTAGTAAAAAGTATAGTCAATGTTCCAGGCCAAACCCCTTCATCAGGACCGTAAAGGAAGTGGGCAGAAGGATAGGGGTAGACAGAGGGTGAGGAGTAAACCATGGCAGCCGATAGGTTGATACAGGCAAGGAGGTAAGGGGCAGGCAGAGAAAATGATGCAAGAAGCTGTGAGGTGACTGGTGGGAGAAGCTGAAGGAGGAATCTGTTAGGAGAGAATAGAATAAAGGGAAGGAGGTGGGAAGCAGAGGGAGGTTGGTAAATGGTAGGTCATCAGGGCAAGGAAAAGGTAATACAGCCAAAGGAATCAAAGAAAATAAATGGGTAGGAATAGAAACAGATTGATATCTCAAGCTTCCAGTAACCGCTCCCTTCTGTTTATTCTGACTTCTTTCCCCTTCCTTTCCAGTCTTGATTAAGGATCTTGGCCCAAAATATTGACTGTTCATTTCCCTCTGTGGATGCTGCCTGACCTGCTGAGTTCCTCCAGAATTTGTGTGTGTTGGAAAATAAGCTGATGTTTCTCCTAGTGACTGGAGATGTATATTAAAGAGATAAATAGTGGCCAAATGCACTGGGGGGAACTATCTGTTGTTCAAAATCAACGTATCAAAATCCTCAGTATCCAAGAGGACAGAAGGGACACTGGCTCTGTGCCGTTCTCCAACAATAGAACATTTCCTGAGTCATTAACAGAATTGTCAAAGTAGACCTATCATTAAACAAGAATTTAACATTCAAAAACTTCTAACTCTCAGGCATCAGTGCTATCCACTGAGCCTTAACTGACACAGTGGATGGACTTCTACTATACAAGCTCAGTACTGTTAACTTCAGAGCATTTGATAATCTATAAAATACACCCGAGGCTGCATATTCTGAAATCGAAAGCAACAAACTGCTTGAAGAACCCAATAATTCAAGCAGCATCTGTGCTGGGGGTGGGGAGACAGGAGGAAACATCAGCAATTTGGGACTGAATGGAGAAAGCATATGGCCAGTATATGGGGGGGCGTGGGCATGGGTGGGAATGGTAAGAAAGGAGCCCAGGGTGAATGGTGGATTAGGGAGGGGTATAAAATATTATATTTGAATACATGCAGCATACAAAATAAAGTAGATGATTTTTTTTAGCGCAGATAGAAATTGGCATGTATGACATTATGGATATCACTAAGTCATGGCTGAAAGAAGATCAGAGTTGGGAGCTTAACATCCAAGGATACACATCATATCAAATGGACAGGCAGGATAGGCGGAGTGGGTGCAGTGGCTCTGTTGGTATAGAAATGAAACCAAGGCCTGAGAAAGAACTGACATAGAATCAGAAGATGTAGAATCCTTATGAGTGGAGTTTAAAATTGTAAGGGTATAAAATTTGAAGTAAATTTATTATTGAAGTACATATATGTCACCACTCCTGAGATTCATTTTCTTGCAGCTGTTCACAATAGAACAAGAAAATACAATAGAATCAACAGAAAACTACACACTAACAAACACTAACAAGGAACCAACGTGCAAAAGACCGTGATGGAAGTTATATACAGGCCTCAGGATGTGGAGAACAACTACAAAGGGAGAGAGTAAAGGCATGTAAAAAGGGCATTGTTACGATGGTTGTGGAGGATTTCAAAATACAGGTAGACTGGAAAAATTAGATTGAACCTGGATCCCAAGAATAGGAATTTGTAATGCCTATGAGCTGGCTTTTTAGGAGGAGTTTGTGGTTGAGCCCAATGAGGAGAAAAAGTAATTCTAGATTGGGTGTTTTGTAGTGAACAAGATTTGATTAGGGAGCTTAAGGGTAAAGGAATCTTTAGGAACCAGTAAACATAATAAGACAGAATTCACCTGCAGCCTGAAAGGGAGAAGATCTATTAGAGCAGAGTAAAGGGAACAATAGAGGTACAAGGAGCTAGCCAAAGTTGATTGGAAGGGCAGACTAGCAGGGGTGACAGCAGAGCATTAATGGCTGGAGTTTCTGGGAGTAACTTGGAAGGATAGGTTCATTGCAAAGAAAGAGTATTTTAAAGGGGGGGGCTGTTGAAAGACCCGAAACACCCGATGATTCCAGAAACATCACTGAAGATGTGTCCAGAGGCATCAATAGATGTATGTACACAGCTTACACTCTGAGTTCATCAGTGACAGCCAGGAAAGACTGGGTGACAACAGCGAAAAGAGTGGTGATGACTGGAGAGTCAGTGACAGCCCAGAGAGACGGCAACTGGGGCAGAACGGGCTGGCAACCCAATCTGTGTCCTCTGAGAGGAGGACCCCCACAAAAGCTACGATGAATCTAAGGGAAAGACTACTCCCAGGGGTGCCCGAGAGGTGGGGGGTTGGGAGGATGAGCACCCCACTTGGATGGACACAGTGGTATCAGACCCAGGCAACGAACAAACGACTGTGAGGAAGCAGTGTGCATGTGGCAAAATCTGCAAGAACGATCGCGGCTTGAAGATCCACCAAGCGAGGATGAAGTGTTTGGTAGGAGCAGGAGCAGCACAACGCGCAGGTGTCCAACCTGGTGAGACGAAGGAGGTGCCAGGCCCGGAGTCACTGCATAGTGCCTGGAACCTCCAAATGTTGAAAACTAATCCCTCGAACATGAAGTCTAACAGGAGGCGGATCAAATAGCCTGCAGCTAACATGACTTCACTGTGGAAGCAGTTTGATGAAGATGTCAACCAAATTCTGGAGGCAACGGTGAAGGGAGGGGTCGATAGGAAGCTGCAAGCCATGACAACAATCATTGTCAGCATCGCAGCTGAATGGTTCGGAGAAGAGGAGAAGGAAGACTCCAAAACACCTTACTCGAAGAACCAAAGAGCATCGAGGAGCCACAACATCAGGCAGGAGATGAAAGCGCTTAAGTCCCAGTACAAGGAGGCAGGAGAAGACCTTGGCCCAGCTGATGTTCATACTACAAAAGAAGATCAGAGTCCTCCACTGGGCAGAGTAGCATCAGAGACAGGCTCATGAAAGGGCCCGAAAACGTGTTGCCTTTATCACCAACCCCTTCCAGTTCACCAAGGAGTTGCTGGGGGAGAAGTGCAGTGGGAAACTGGCCTGTTTGCAGGAAGACTTAGACCAACATCTGAAGAAGATATATAATGATCCTGAAAGAGAGCAGGAGTTGGGAGAGTGCGACATCCTAATAGACCCACCTGAACCGGATGTGCAGTTCGATATGTCAGAGCTGCAACTAAAGGAAGTCAGAGAGGTTGTCCGCAAAGCAAGGGCAAGCTCGGCTCCAGGACCAAGCAACACCTCGTACAAAGTGTACAACAACTGCCCCAAACTCCTGCTGCGTCTGTGGAAGATCCTGCCAGTCTTCTGGAGAAAGGGGAAGATCCCAGAACAGTTGAGAATGGCTGACAGGGTGTGGATCCCAAAGGAGGAAAACGCCACCCAGATAGACCAGTTTTGCATCAGCTCCCTGCTGTGTGTCGAGGCGAAGATCTTCTTCAGTGCAGTTTCTAACCGACTGTGCACCTATCTAGCAAAGAACACCTATATTGATACATCCGTCCAGAAGGGTGGCATCTCAGGGATGCCAGACTGTCTGGAGCACATCAGTGTGGTGACACAGCTCATCAGGGAGGCCAGACAGAACAAGGGCAACCTGTCAGTGTTGTGGCTTGACCTGGCAAATGCATATGGCTCCATTCCGCACAAGCTGGTGCAGCTCACACTGACAAATATCACATCCCCAGCAGAATCAGAGACCTGCTGATTATTACAGCAACTTCAGGATGAGGGTCTCTTCAGGAGCAATTACATGAACCCGGCACAAGGTGGAGATCGGCATCATCACAGGGTGCACTATCTCAGTGACACTGTTCTCCCTAGCCATGAACATGCTCACTAAGTCTGCTGAACCAGAATGCAGAGGGCCCAGAATGAATTCAGCTCAACGGCAACCACCTATCAGGGCATTCATGGATGACCTCACAGTCACAACAGAATCAGTTTCAGGCTGCCGGTAGATTCTGCAGGGGCTCGAAAATCTGGTGGAGTGGGCCCGGATGCATTTCAAGCCAGCCAAATCAAGATCGATGGTGCTGAGGAAAGGGAAGGTAGAGAACAAGTTCTGGTTCAGCATCGCAGGCACAGCCATCCAACCAGCACAGAAAAACCAGTCAAGAGCTTAGACAAGGTTTTTGACAGCTCTTTAAGGGACACGACATCCATTCAGGTGACCTGCACTGAGTTGGATGGCTGGCTGAAATCTGTGGACAAATCTGGCCTACCTAGGAAGTTTAAAGCCTGGGTGTATCAGCATGGCATTCTTCCCAGAATCCTGTGACCCCTCCTCGTCTATGCCTTTCCGATCTCGAACCTTAGAGAAGAGAGTTAGCAACCACCTCAGGAGATGGCTGGGGCTGCCAAAGAGCCCGAGCAGCATCGCACTCTATGGACACCGAAACAAACTGCAACTGCCCTTTAGATCCTTGGACGAAGAATTCAAGGTAACAAGAGCCAGAGAAGTGCTACAGTATAGGGACTCAAGTGACCCGAAGGTGGCTAGAGAAAGGATCCAAGTGAGGACTGGCAGGAAGTGGAGGGCAGAGGAAACTGTTCAGGACGCAGAGGCGAGACTGCGTCACAGGAGGCTGGTGGGAATGGTCACACGAGGCCCAGCTGGGCTAGGATCCTTTCCAACTCCCCAAATGGTCACCAGAGGGAAGGAAAGGCATCCTCTAGTTCAGGAGGAGGTGAGAGCAGTAGTGGAGGAGATGAGAACCTTGGGGTGTATGGGGTGTCAGGGAGAGGTAGCACCTCTGGTGGGGTAACATGTCGCGTCCTTTTCAAGGCGGTTAGTCCACCTTTGGTCCCCACCTGGCACTCAGCTCTCACCTGTGGCTCCCCGTAGCTGTTTGCATGCGACAGCAGCCACACCCCGGGCAACGGCTTCGACAAGCCGGCTAAACCAGGTGAGGGTAGCCGACGGGTCTCAAACCCTCAGTGAGATAGGGAGTTGTCTATCCCAGCATGTGAAGACAGACTCCGGCGGATTGAGCGGATGAGACCAATGGAAGGTCCAACGGTCAAGAAGGCAGTCTCTGCAAGCATCGTGGAATGTGTAGAGCAGTACAAGACACAGAAGACGTCCTGGTCATCCACTGTGCCTAGTCCCATCTCCAGCTGTCTCGACTCTGTCTTGCCACTGGATCCAGATGGGAATTGGGAAGAGAGAGTGAGGCTGACGCTGCGCAACTCTCCCTCACTTAAATCCAAGTCACGCGCTGGTCTCGACACCATCATTATGGTGTCGAGGTCTTCATCGACGTCGACGATGGACGAACAAGGAGGAGATGAGAGCCTGCAAGGTGGCGGGAATGAAGCAACAGGAAGCTTGGACAAGATGGGAGAATGCGGTTGAGAGGAAAGTGACCTGGGCTGAGCTTTAGAAAGCCAAACCACACCGCATCCAATTTCTCACCCAAGCAGTGTACAATGTGCTTCCAAGTCCATCAAACCTGCACACATGGGGCAAGGCAGAGTCATCTGCATGCCCACTGTGCTCCAAGTGAGGAAACCTGGAGCACATCCTCAGTGGCTGCGCAAGGGCACTTGGTGAGAGACGGTACCGATGGAGGCATGATCAGGTCCTGAAGACCATCGCTGAAGCCATCAGCGGAGGACTTGAGTGAGTGAAGCGGTCCTGACCCTCCAAGCAGACCATTGCTGTTGTCAGAGCTGGGGAGCAGCCAATACCCACCAAAAGAACATCTGCAGGCATCCTGACCTCTGTAAAGGACTGGCAGCTGTTGGTGGACCTCAAACAGCAGCTGAAGTTCCCCAACCATATCACAGCCACCACCCTGCGACCAGACATTGTCCTTGTGTCTGAGTCTACTAAGCAAGTGGTGCTTGAATGGAAGCTCTCCAAGTATGCAGGACTGGTCAGCAACTGTCAGCAGCCTCGATGGAGAGCAAGGTGTCTCCCAGGGGAGGTTGGTTGTAAGGGATTCGCAGCCCATTCCTCAGCCAGAGCCTTCAGCAATTTGGGCATTGAGGGAGTGAGGAAGAGCAGAGCCATCCACAGTACCACCGATGCGGCAGAGAGGGCCTCAAGATGGCTGTGGCTCAAAAGAGGGGAGCCATGGAGTCATAAGTAGCTAGCCATCTGGACACAAGCTGGGGTCTGATCAGCTCCGGCTTGGTCACCTGGAGGAGGGTGTATGATGTTGGGGAGGGAGGGGAATGTCGGACTCAGACCATGAGAGGCCTATGATGTTGAAAGACCTGAAACACCTGATGATTCCAGGAACATCACTGAAGATGTGGCCAGAGGCATCAGTAGATGTATGTACACAACAAGGGAAGTCAAAGGTAGCAGAAAAGCAAGAGAGCACACAATATATCAAAAAAATGGTGACTAACTAGAGGATTGGGGAACATTTTTAAAACCAACAGTAGACAACTAGAAAGCACTAAATAGAGAAAAGATGAATGATGAAGGTAAGCTAGCCAAAAATATAATAGAAGATATCAAAGGTGTTTTTCGCCAAAAGATGAAAACTGAGGCAAGAGTAGATGTCAGACAACTGGAAAATGGCACTGTAGTAATGCGGGACAAAGACATGGTGGATGAATTCAATAATTTGCATTAGATTTCACTGCGCAAGATTTCAGTTGCATACCAGAAATTCAGGAGTTGGGGACAGACATGAATTACTAAGGAAAAGTGCTTGTGAAGCTGAAAGGCTTGAAGGTAGATAAGTCACCTGGACCAGATGGACTACACTTCAGGATTCTGAAGCAGGTAGTTGAAGAGATTATGAAGACATTAGCAGTGATCTTTCAAGAATCACTAGATTCTGAAATAGTCTGGAGGACTGAGAAATTGCAAATATCACTCCACTCTTTAAGAAGGAGGGAGATAAAGGACAAGAAATTATATGTCAGTTAGCCTGACTTCAGTGGTTAGAATCAATTATTAAGATTTCAGGGTACTTGGAGATACATGACAAAAATAGGCTGAATTAAGCATGGTTTTCTTAAGGGGAAATCTTGCATGACAAGTCTGTTTTAATTCTGTGAAGAAATAACAGGCAAGGGACAATAGCGAGCCAGTGAATGTTGTTTACTTGGATATTCAGAAGGCCTTTAATGAGGTGCCACACATGAGGCTGCTGAACAGAGCTCACAGCATTGCAGGAAAAGTACTAACATGGAGAGAAGATTGACTGACTGACAGGAGGCAAAGAGTAGGAACAAAGGGGCCCTTTTTTGGTTGGATATGTTGGAAACCATTGTTTTTTTGCCCAAGATAAATTAATACAAGACTGAAGTTGTATTTTAATCTTCACTTTTTAATAAACTAATTTATTTTTCCACAGAATGTGGTGGTTCATCCGAACTTACTGGCAGGAAGCAAGTATTGCAGCTAAACTAACAGTTTATCACCTTTCTCACTTTTCATTGGCTAAGTATTAACACATTGCCCAATTGATTTAATGGTGTCACCAATGATTTCTCATCTTGGTTATAAAAGTGATGGATTTTTCAGAGGCAATCTCTTAGCTTCTTTATTCTCTTTAATCTTAACTTTTCATTCATCTTAGCTGTTTCTCAACTCTTTTAGTTTGTTTAGAATCTGTATTTTCGTTTGTACTTTAAAATAAAATATCGTTAAGAATTAAGACTGCTTGCCATTCTTACCTCATGGAAAAACTTTAAGGGTCAGAAAATAAACAGAAATCCAACAGCTGCCAGTGACTAGTGGTGTTCTGGAAGTGTTGGTATTGGTACTATTTCTTTTCATATTAGATGCCAATGCTTACTCAGGATGACAGAATTGATGGCTTTGTGACTAAGTTTTCAGACAATAGAAACAGGTGGACAGGTAGTGTTGAGGAAGCAGGCAGTCTGCAGAAGGACTGACAGATTAGGAGAATGGGCAAAGAAGTTGCAGATGGAATATGTACAATGTAAGGGAGATCACGCACTTTTGTAGAAGCAATAAAGGCATAGACTATTTTCTAAACAGGAAGCAAA
The DNA here is from genome assembly GCF_030028105.1 of Mobula birostris. Classification (NCBI taxonomy): domain Eukaryota; kingdom Metazoa; phylum Chordata; class Chondrichthyes; order Myliobatiformes; family Myliobatidae; genus Mobula; species Mobula birostris. Next base: position 11,603,231 of record NC_092393.1, on the reverse strand, counting down.
TTGAGAAATCAGATGTGCAAAGGGACTTGGGAGTCCTTGTGCAGGATTCGCCAATGGTTAACTTGCAGGTTGAGTCAATAATAAGGAAGACAAATGCAATGATAGCATTCATTTCCAGAGAACTATAATATAAAAACAAGGATATAATGCTGAGGCTTTAAAAGGCATTGGAATATCGTGGAGTTTCCTACAGTGATGGAATCTAGGACCAGAGGGCACAGCCTCAATATTCCTCTTTTGAAGGAAGGCAGATGTCTCTTTAAAGCAGTGACAAGGAGGGTTTCTTTCACCAGAGAATGGTGAATCTATTTAACTCATTACACAGATGACCATGGAGGCCAAGTCGTTGCATACATTTAAAGCCAAAGTGGATACGTTCTCAATTAGTGAGGGCATCAAAGATTATGAGAAGGCAGAATGAGGTTGAGATAACACACAAGTCATGATCAAATGGTGGAGCAAACCTAATGGGCAGAATAGCTTAATTCTACTCCTGTATCTTATGAATGGGGCTGGACTTGACAGTGGCAAGTGTAAGAAAGATGAAGGAAAAGAAAGGGAATAAGGATAAAAGACAAGATGGGGAGACTGTAGTCCTGATTACAGGTCTTGGCTTGAAATATCGACTCATTACTCTTCCATAAATGCTGCTTGGCTTGCTGAGCTCCTTCAGCATTTTGTGTGGATTGCTTGGATTTCCAGCATCTGCAGATTTTCTTGTGTCAAAGGAGCAGTCACCTTTTTTCATTTAGGCAATGTTTCCAAAAACGCTGTGATTCTTTTTAAAAATACTCAAAGTTTATTTCTAAAAAGCAAAGTTTATAAAGTTTAGAATGGCAAATGATGAAAGTTGGTGACTAGTGAAAAGCATGCCTGCAAGACCAGGTGGTATCAAAGCCAGGCTTTACACTCACCACTGTGTTAACTGTATATACTGATTCTAGTAATCAGGTCAGAACAAATGGTATAAGGAACCTCATCCAAAATAGTAACATCTATTCTCTCTTCACTGGAGCTGCATCACCTGCTGAGGTACCAGCTTTTCCTTTCCTCATCCTCCTCAGGTTTTAAGTAAAATTCTATTAATCAAAACAAGTTTTGCTGTTATTCTCTTCATTCCTAATACAAAGACTAATCAATCAACTGTCACAAAAACAATGTAGTAAATAACCATTTTTGCATTGCTTAAACTGCCCCCTGCTTGACTTTGATTGTTGAGACTGCTAAAGACCTTAATGATGCAAATTAGTACAAGCATACTTCTTTGAAATCTTTATTTCAATTCATTATTGAAAAAAGGAATGTAATAAGAGATGTTCATGTTCCAACTTTATTTTTCTTTATATATATTTTGCATTATCAAGACAAGTAACAAAACCATTATTTGTAGTAAGATGCTCACTGTTGCCTTTAAGATCCTCACACTAGATGTCAGAATGTTGCAGATTGTTTTAATTCTATTTTTACAAATAAATGAATTTCAGGATCATGTACTGTATTCCAGAATCAAACACTGATACAAAAAAAGTCCAAGAATCTTAGTTATAAAATTTTAAAATAATCTTTGGAAAATGTTTGAGTCTTTATCTGCCTAAGACCAGATAGATTTAGCCAAGGCAAGATCAATCACAATCAAACTGCCAAGTAGACTTGAGGGGCTAACTTGTTAACTTCTAATTACTTGGAAGTTAGGTTGATTGCCCAGCGTGGCAAAATGTTTGCAGACGTTTCAGCTCCAATCGAGAAGCACAGTCACGAGTGTTTGCTCTTCAGAATGCCAGCTTATATACTTCCCAGGATCTGAATGGATATTGATTAGACATCATGAATCTTCAACTACTGTTCAGTATTTTGAACCAGCCAACCAGATCACGATATTGAATCAATATCCATTCGGATCTGAGTATATCAGCCTGCATTCTGAGGCAATAACACCCTCAACTGTGCACTGATGATGGCTTCTCAATTGGAGCTGGAACATCTGCAAACATTTTGCCAAGCTTGGTGATCAACCAAACAGCCAACCCAAATAATTTAGAGCCCAATGGGTATTATCATCGGTAGCAAACTGTAGATCCTGGAACCGGGAGCAAAAACAAATGCTGGAACTCAGTAGGTCAGGCAGCATCTGTGGAGGGAAAAGGGTTTCAAGTCACAATTTTTCATCAAACACCTAATTTGCATAGCAAATTCTTATGAGCAGCAATAGTCTGTATTAGTAATAATAGTCAAGACATTGTTTTGAGAAGTTCATTGATTTCTCTCCAATGCCTTGGGATTACTTGTATTCTCCATTCATTTGGTTTTACAACCCATACAAAAGCTAACACCCCTCACATTGCAGCACTCACTCAATACTACACTGGATTGTTGCCTAGAAATACTTCCCAAGAGTAGGACTTCAAAATTTCCACTCAAGGGCAAGCTGCTTCTATTGAGCAACTCTGGCAGTAGAGAGAATTTCGACTGTTAATAATGATGAGGAGGAAATCTACTGGTTCTTTACCAACAAAAATTCTTCTATTATCAGGGCTGAAGCCCGTATTATTGCAGAACCATTTATCGATACATTCATCATACCATTACATCCGGCTTTTAACAAAAACACAGTATACAAAAAAAATAGCTTTGAAAAGGGTCTGTTAATTCGTAACAATCTGATGACCAACATGTAAAAAAAATGAAACAAATTCATGAAGGAAAATGAGATTGAGGCATAAAACTCTATAAAACAATCTTCCCAATCCGAATGCAGTGTGTGTAAATTTGCAGTGACATATGCATTGTTATACAAGAACATTCATTCAACAATTATAAAACCTCTTGACTTTAACAAACTGAGTGCTAATAACTATAAAGTTACATTATTGTTTTTAACCTGATAAAGGGTCTCAGCCTAAAACATCAGCTGTTTATTCCTTTCCATAGATACTGCCTGACTTGCCGAGTTCCTCCAGCATTTTATGTTACTTTGGATTTCCAGCATCAGGGAATGCAGTGATTATTGTTGTTTTCCTTCAGGTTTTTTTTCTATTTTAAATTGTTTTTGAAAACTACAAGTACCAATTGTTATTTGTTTTGTTTTGGAATCACAGAATGTCTCATCTATGAAATTTTATTGTTTAGGCCAAAAGTATTGCTAAATCTCCAACCATTCCCGCCTCCTTTTTCCTTCCAGAAGAGAAGGTACCTCTTTAAAACAGAGATGAGCAATTTATTGAGCCAAAGGCTGATAAATTCCTGAAATTCATTGCCACAGAGTCATTGGATATCTTGATTAGAAAGGGCATTAAAGATTATTGAGAGAAGGCAAGACAATGGGGTTGAGAGGGATGGGAGATGCTGAATGGCCTAATTCTGCTAATTCTTAAGATCTTTTTCTCCCCAGTCCAACCCTGCAGTATCATTTTAAGGGGTACATAATACAACATTAAACCACCCTCAGTTCCCTGTAATTAAAGTCGTTCCAAATCTAAAACCAAAATATGCTAATGCTATAAAAATATCACTACGATTTTTCTTAGAAAATCCTGCAACATGCAGGGCAACTTGACACAGTGTGGTTATCTTTTTCTTGATGAGAAAGGAAGTCAATACTAATGGAGTAAAATTCTGCTCATCTGCAACTGACCATTCAAAATGTCAACACTCCAGCCCCATGCACTCACTGTAAATTCACCTAGTTCTGTTGGCTGCCCTACTTTAATATTTACCTTGTTCTCTTTTCCATGTTCCCTTGTACTGCTTTACAACGTAATGTTGTTTTGTTTAGAATCTGAATTGCATTGTAAGTGAATTTGAAGAGTACTGGAGTATCAATAAATCTTTTAGTCTGGTAACAAATCTGCTGGTTTAGCCTGCATAAAGTTCTGAGTACACCTGATTAATGGAGTGTACTATATGAAGCAGGCTGATACTGTTACAGAAATATTACACCTTGATTTAAAACAAACCACTTTAATCTCAGATTTTGCTGGTTTCTCTCAGGGCAGCCAACTTCAAAGCTCAATTGGCTGTTTGTTGGTACAAACAGAATTTTGATCAGGATAATTCTATGCATCTTTCACCAGAAATACTATGGAGAACTTAAGACTTTTTAAAACTAAGGTACTTCGTTCAATCTAGGTTGTTTGCCTGAATCGGAAAAATAAATTTTATTTGGAAAGCTCCTTTACAAGTGGTTGCAACTTCAACTACAATATTACTCAATTAGCCTACTCCACCATGTTGTTGGCAGATCAACAGATCTCTGTGACATTTAAGCAATACCTCCTAACTCTAAAGACACAAGGAAACTCCAAGAGTGTGTTGTTATAAAACAATCCAAGTTTCCAACAGAATCAATGAGAAATATCGACTGGTAATTTAAATTCCTTGAAGGTGTAGAAAGAAATATCTCCATTATCCACCACGGCAAACACGACAGGAACTTCACCACTTTGAAAAGCTAGCTTCTTCATCACACGCAAGTCTGGCACTGGCCCATCGAAGCTGCAGAAAGAACAGGTCAAAGGAGAAAACATTAGGAAAAACATTCCTGTACCTACAGTACAACTTCCACTGACTCAGGAAGCCCAAAAGTACTGTAACCTATTAAACATTTATGAGGTACAATCACTGTTTATAAATATGGGAAATAAAGCAGCCAGATCTGCATCTCTCACTAAACTGCAGCATGACAACTATCTGCTTCAATGTGATTGCTTGGACAATAGATACTGTCCAGTATACTAGATTAATTTTCTTGCTCTTCAAAATAATACCACAGGATCTTTTAGGGTTAGCTGAAAAGACAGAAAGAAACTCAGTACAAAAAAAAACCTTAACACCTGGTGACTTTATGGTCAAATCTCCAGATTGATTTGAGCCTACGATCCTGCTACCAGCGTACATAGAATTTATACTAAGCAAGGACATGAAGCTTCATGAAATCATGACAAAGAAAGTTCCTATTGTGATATAGCTATAACATCAAGAGAAAGAAGCAGTTTGTATGTTCACACTCTTGGTCCAGTAAAACAAGCTCCATACTCTGATCAAAAACACTAGATAATATAGATAAAGAACATAGAGGCAGACAGTAAAGTGGGCTAAAAGGCTTATTTTTTTCTTACTTATCTTTCCATATTCTAAAGCAAGGTTTTTACATATGAAGGAATAATACATTTTATGATTTCACTGTAAGAACTTCAGATAGTTACTCTTATGAGCGCGGTTAACAGCAAAAGCAGATCTGCAGATGTCTTACTGGTGTAGGCTGGAGGAAAAATACTGGAAGAACTCCCTACTCTTCTTCAAAACAATGCACTGAATTTGTTATATATTCACCTGCAAGATCAGCTGGAGGTTTTGATTATTGACTCATATAAAAGCCTGTACCTCCAACAATGCAACTTCCTCAGTATTGCATTGTGAATGTCAGCACTAAGGTCACTGAGCTGGGACTTCTGACTTAGGTTACAAGTCCCCCAAGTTGTACCATGTGCTACCATTGAGTTAAGGTTTCAATAGACAATAATAAAGAACATCTCTAAAGGTGTGACATTCCTGATGGTATATTCTTGTACAGTCTTTTACCCAATTCTATGGAATCAAAAAGGGGAAATCATTTATTCTTCAAAACAGAATAGCCAGAAATTTGTAATAAATTTGTTTGGAGGCTGAGATACAACTGGCCATGAGCAGGCTTGATCTCGATCAGGTCAGCATGAATCTCTGATGATCATCAAATTATAGGTTCTAGATATATTTTTGTTTAGGATTCAACTTCATCACAAGTTATGAGGACCTGCCCTACCATCCATACGTATTGCCTCTATTCAGACATCCTTACCCAAACTTACCCAGACAGCAGGAAGAGCACAAGCAGTGCCCAAACCTCAGCTGGCAAATACTAAGGCATTACTGTTGCATTGCCTGGGCAACCTTTTGCCCGCTAAGTGCAACGTAAAGCCTTTGTATTGTATTTTAAGTATCTCTGGTACTCATGGAAATAACAGTGATCTCAAGTAATAAAAATGAAATATTAGAAACTTATGAAAAGGAATTTTTCCTTTTACTCAAGATCAATGACTTCATTCCAATGGATGACCACAGTAAAGCTATGTACATGCAGCCCTTCACCTTTGTAGGTCAGTGCTCCACTGCCAGCGCCAGGGGCAAGGCAGACTCATGTGATCCAATGCATAGCCACAGAAATCACAAGGGAGACAAAGCTGGCAGTGCTCTACGCAACCTTCAGTCAGAGACAAGTACAGTTTGGCTGTTAAAGTAGGCTTTCAATACTAGCATGCCTGAAAATTACATTAAATACTAAGTGCTGATTCATAAGGAGGAATGTGAAACTTCGCTGAATCATGGTGACAGAGAGCAGAAGTCTGGACAAGTTGTAAATTTGATAACAGACGTCAACTAGAATGCACCCTAAACGAACTTACCTTTACTTTTAATAATGGCTTAATGTAACTTATAATCCAATATGAAACTTCCTGTGGGCTGCATAATTTTACCATAAGAATGCAAAAGAGAAAGGCTACTAACTATTATGAAATCACTGTACCACAAAAGGGGTGGGTGCAGGATAAGAATGGCACATGCTAATTAGTGACCAATTTAATCTACCCTCAGTGGCAACTTCACTAGGTACATCTATACACCTGCTCGTTAATGCAAACATCTAATAAACTAATCATGTTGCATAAAAGCACACAGATGTGGTTAAGAGATTCAATTGCTGTTCAGACCAAACGCCAGCATTGAGAAGAAACGTTATCCAAGTAACTTTGGCTGGGAATGATTGTTGGTGCCAGACGAAGTAGTTTGATTATCTCCTGGGACTTTCACACAACAGTTTCTAGAGTGTACAGATAATGGTGCGAGAAACAAAATAAATATTCAGCAAGTGGCAGTTCTATGAGCGAAATGCCTTGTTAATGGGAGAAGTTAGAGGAGAATGGCCAGAGTTCAAGCTGACAGGAAGACAGCAGTAATTCAAATAACCACACATTACAACAGTGGTGTGCAAAAGAGCATCTCTACATACACAACATGTCAAACCCTAAAGTGGATCGCCTACAGCAGCAGAAGACCTTACCAGGTTCCACTCGGATACAGTGGCCACTGAGTCTATGTGCTTGTTGATGTTTTCAATCACCTTTAACACAATTTAAAAGACATTTCTATACCTTTCAAAAAAACAATTCTAAAGTACCTCAACTGTGCATCCAAATATTTAAACACAATACCTGCAAACACACATTCTTGAAAAGGGTTTCCCAGGATTGGTTTTGCGGAATTTTGCCACAGTATCAGCTTGGTACACATCAAAGGAAATCCTGATGCTTTCAGAGATTTCTTGCAACCTGGACAGCACAATTGCAAAACAAAATCTCACATTCATCAAATAGAAAAGGTACAGCACACACCATTTGCTAAATGAGGCCATCACTAGTCATTTTTGGCCACTTCGAGAGAGCTGCTTGCAAAACAGGTAAGTCACTATCCTGAAAGCATGCAGTAATATGGTCTAAAATGATTTTTTTTTCTTCCTCACATTTCCATAAGCATTCAGAAGGAAAGTTTTCACAGTTTTCTATTTAAAGGCAAACCATACACAGGTAATACTTTTTTATGATTTCACTAAGAATTTTTGATATATAGTCAATCTTATGAGCTAGGTTAATAGCAACAGAAAGGCACAGCAGATGTTTTATTGATATAGACTGGGGATAAATACCGGGAGAACTCACTACTCTTCTTCAAATATGCACTAAATTTGTTACATTCGCCTGCAAGAGCAGCTGGAGGTTTCAATTACCACATCATCTAAAGGTTGGCACTGCCAATGACGCAGCATTCACTCTATTGCATTGTGACTGTCAGCCGTAAAGTCACTGAGGTGGGACTCGCACCACAACACTTTGACTCACTGGACAAATGCTACCACTGAGCCACGGCTTCTGTGACCAGTTGCAATGGACAGCAATATTAAAGAGTATTTGGATTCTGGTCAGGTCAAGCCGTACCATGTTAGCCCAGGTCAACATTTTCTTCCAGATCAGGATGATTTCCTACTAATTTTCTAAGAAATATGGGGCCTCTGTTCTCGATCAATGCTCAGCAGCACAGCAAATCTTTTCTTCAGCTTCTCTGCAAATGCCTTTTGTGTCCAGTCATATTAAACATGGAAATTCAGAATCAGAATCACTGGCATGTGACGTGAGATTTGTTAACTTACAAATTTATGAGCATCCAAGCTTGTGTCAAGCTGCATTTTAATTTTCTACCCAAAAAGAGTTATAGCTGAATACTCTACTGCAAGGCATTGCTGAATGAGATTGATATAATTGCTCTTTTGAGAGCTGGCATGGTCCCAGTGGGTTGAATGGCCTTTTCCTTTGTCATAAGAAGATTGTTTCCTTCCTTCATCCCACGGCATACACATCACTTAGGTGGAGCAGTTCAAGCTATAGCTTTGTCCTCCTCGACAGTACCTCCAGTTAACCTCCTTGTGCAGCACAGATTATCACTGATCCTTTTCCATGGAACTTTCTGGCAAAATGTCACCTGATTACTTAAAAGGTCTGAGTTGTAGAAAGGGCCTTAAAATAGACGACAGATAAACAAGAGAATAGAAATGGGGAAATCTGGAGCTATAGTGGCTGAAGACAGAGTTGTCAATGATCGAGGAAAGTACATAGATACAAAGAGATAGACAGTAGAACAAAGCACAGGAACAGGTTTTAGGCCTAGAAGAGGTAACACAGATTCGGGGATAGAGTATAGAGATCTTATAAAGAGGAAGTATTAAGTTTGAAGCTTTAGTAGGCTAGAAGACTGGAGCCTTAGATGAACAGCTTAGCGAGAAAGGAGGCAAATGGCAAAGTGGTAGACAAGCTGAAGGTTATTGAGAAGGGTGGCACATCATCCATAAAGGCACTGCATAGATATGTAGCAGTGGAGAAGAGGGTACGTTAGAACATGGAAACAGGGACGTTTTAAAATCATGGGGAATATATGGAGTTCATCATATTACAAATTGAACAAATTTGCCAAAGGCTTTATTCAACTAAAAACAGTGGTTAATTTGAAGAAAAACAACAGGAATTCTGCAGATGCTGGAAATTCAAGCAACACACATCAAAGTTGCTGGTGAACGCAGCAGGCCAGGCAGCATCTATAGGAAGAGGTGCAGTCGACGTTTCAGGCCGAGACCCTTCGTCAGGACTAACTGAAGGAAGAGTGAGTAAGGGATTTGAAAGTGGGAGGGGAGGGGAAGATCCAAAATGATAGGAGAAGACAGGAGGGGGAGGGATGGAGCCAAGAGCTGGACAGGTGATTGGCAAAAGGGATATGAGAGGATCATGGGACAGGAGGTCCGGGAAGAAAGACGGGGGGGGGGAACCCAGAGGATGGGCAAGAGGTATATTCAGAGGGACAGAGGGAGAAAAAGGAGAGTGAGAGAAAGAATGTGTGCATAAAAATAAGTAACAGATGGGGTACGAGGGGGAGGTGGGGCCTTAGCGGAAGTTAGAGAAGTCGATGTTCATGCCATCAGGTTGGAGGCTACCCAGACGGAATATAAGGTGTTGTTCCTCCAACCTGAGTGTGGCTTCATCTTTACAGTAGAGGAGGCCGTGGATAGACATGTCAGAATGGGAATGGGATGTGGAATTAAAATGTGTGGCCACTGGGAGATCCTGCTTTCTCTGGCGGACAGAGCGTAGATGTTCAGCAAAGCTCTGGCGGACAGAGTGTAGATGTTCAGCAAAGATGTTCACCTGTGAGTCGACTGGGGTGATATACTGCGTCCGGTGCTCCCGATGTGGCCTTTTATATATTGGCGAGACCCGACACAGACTGGGGGACCGCTTTACTGAACATCTACGCTCTGTCCGCCAGAGAAAGCAGGATCTCCCAGTGGCCACATATTTTAATTCCACATCCCATTCCCATTCTGACATGTCTATCCATGGCCTCCTCTACTGTAAAGATGAAGCCACACTCAGGTTGGAGGAACAACACCTTATATTCCGTCTGGGTAGCCTCCAACCTGATGGCATGAACATTGACTTCTCTAACTTCCGCTAAGGCCCCACCTCCCCCTTGTACCTCATCTGTTACTTATTTTTATGCACACATTCTTTCTCTCACTCTCCTTTTTCTCCCTCTGTCCCTCTGAATATACCTCTTGCCCATCCTCTGGGTCCCCCCCCCTTTGTCTTTCTTCCCGGACCTCCTGTCCCATGATCCTCTCGTATCCCCTTTTGCCTATCACCTGTCCAGCTCTTGGCTCTATCCCTCCCCCTCCTGTCTTCTCCTATCATTTTGGATCTCCCCCTCCCCCTCCAACTTTCAAATCCCTTACTCACTCTTCCTTCAGTTAGTCCTGACGAAGGGTCTTGGCCTGAAACGTCAACTGCACCTCTTCCTACAGATGCTGCCTGGCCTGCTGCGTTCACCAGCAACTTTGATGTGTGTTGTTAATTTGAAGAACTTGAGTGACAAGGGCAAACAGTTTGAGCAAGAAGGATGAACTGGAAGGAAGATGCCCATAGTCATACTCAATATTGGAGGCAAATCTTACTTAGGCGGTTAAAATCACCAAGCTGGTCTGGCTCTGCCAATGGTAACAGTAGATGCATCACTGATCAACACATCAATGACATGCAATAAATCTCAAGAATGAAGGTACATAGCTGTAGTGTTCAGTGACAACTTACCTAGGTATTTTGTCCAAGGTATGTGCGGACTCCATGATGCAGATACTTTGTTGAATCTCTCCTTTGTGAGAAGAAGATAGTAGATCAAAAAGAATGACATGCATTTATCTACTGGTTTTCACTGCCTAGGGACATTCCAAAATCCCTTCTATCCAATCAACAGCTAGGGTCTGATAATCTGATTTCAAAAATGTTAGTATACTGACAAGTTCATCAAATATTTCTTTGGAATTGTGCCATGACATCTTTTACATTTATCCAATGGGGATAAATAAAACCTTGTTCACATTCTAAAAAGCAGCAAACTTCTGAACCTTCAAAATGTAGCGCCTGCCTGGAGACATGGTTAAGTTTACATTGGGACACGAGGTTCATAAAGAGACAGGAGTGATAACAAATGAATTGTGACTGATAACCCTTTAATCTACTTGATTGCAGCAACATTTTTCTGACTGGCATCATGTTGTTAAAAATCGAATTGAGTTTCAAGCAGCGGAACACTGTTCATGCACTGTTTAAATGTAGAGCAGTTCCTTGTTGCCATTTTACATAATGGGGCCTGATTTTATCCTAATCACATCTCTTCAAACAGCAAAATGGCAGGCCAAATACACAAAGATGCTGATGGTGTAAAGCAAAAGGATTTGGTAATGAAATGCAAAGAATAACAAGATGGGTGGCCTCAAACATAAACAAATGCAACAGTACAAAAAATGAGGACAATGAGAGTAGAAAATTTAAAAGACGATAAAAAAAAAGCTCAGTATAATGTTAAACACAAATCTTGAGCAACACACACAAAATGCAGGAGCAGCTCACCAGGTCACGCAGCAACTATGAAGGGATGAAGGATCTCAACCCACAAAAAGTCAACTCTCCATAGATGCTGCTTGATTTACTGAGTTCCTCCAGCATTTTGTGTATGTTGCTCAGGATAACTTTAAACTCAATTTCCTGTGAAACTAAATGCCGATGGATAACGTTTTATTTGAATGCCTCCACTTGCTGCTCCATTAACATTATCCTGAGCAACATACATAAAATGCTGGAGGAACTCAGCCAAGTCCAATTCAGAATGCTAAATTGAAAAAGTAAATCAGAGAGATTTGAGATCTCAGTAGCTGGACTAGAGGAGGCAAAAGGGCAGTTATTGCCATGTGGTGGTGACCAAGGAATTCTTTACTGAATGCTTGTTGGTATCATGCACCAGGTGGTAAATATCCACTGAATCTGTAAGATGTTAAAATGGAAAGCAAACACAAAAACCGCATCAATGATTCAGGAAGGGAATGTAGAAAACAGGATGGCAAAATTGCAAATGGTATAAACTGCAAACATTTTCAAAACTATTTGGATAACATGACCTACAGGTATCAGGATTGATGTTAATGAAGTATTATGAGCGTTAGTATTCAATACGCTCACTTATTTGTTATATAACTTCTGTAAGGAATAGTCTTGTCCCCTTGTAATTTTGTGTAACCCACCATCCATCCCAGCAGGATAAATAAACTGGTCAAATATTAAAAGGGCTGAAGTCAGGCAATCTAACTCTTGATATCAATGGAAGGCCAGCTTTATTGCCCATCCCTAACTGTCCCTGAGAAGGTGGTGCTGAGCCACCTTCTTGAAATCCTACAGTGTGGTGGGTTGGGTATTTCAAAATTTAAACCCAACTACTGATTCTTGGAAAATCTTGGAACTCCCTACCCGATATTTAAGGTAGACATGCTTTCACTGGAAGGACTGCAGTGAATCAAGGCCTCAACTCACCAGTACCTGCAAGGGCAATTTAGGATGGGGGATAAACACTGACCTTGCCAGCAACACCCAGATACTGAAACTAAATACCGCTATTCCTTTTTTTTGAAAATAAACGTATTCCCAAATTCTAGTTGGTGTGCAACTTGCAGAGGGGCTTACAGACAGTGGTGTTCATGTACACTAACCGCCTTTCTCCTTCCTGGTAATAGAGCTCACAGTTTTTTGAGATACTCTCAGAATAGCCTAAGTGAGTGAATGCAGTGCATTGGTTGTGCAGGGAATGAATGTTTTGGGGTGTAAAGCAAGCAGACTGCTTTATGTTGGATAATGTGGAACTTTTAAATTGTTGGGAACACAAAAGTATTCTGCAGGTGCTGGAAAATTTGAGTGACACTCAGAAAATGCTAGAGGAACTCAGCAAGCATCTATAGAGGGGATGTTTAGGGCTGAGACTCTTCATCAGGGCTGAAAAAGAGAGGGGAAGAAGCCAGAATAAGATAATGGGGGTAGGAGGAAGAGTATAGTTTAGCAAGTGATAGGTGAAACCAGGTGAGGCGGAAGGTGGGTAGGGGAAATGAAGTAAGAAGCTGGGAAGAGACGGGTGGAAGAATTAAAGGGCTATAGGAGTTCGGAGTTTTACCCAACCAGGCAAGTTACTCAGTGTAGGATATCTATCCTCTGACATACTCTTGTAACCATTTTTGTATCTGTTCCAGTTGAGTTTCTGGTGGGGACCTGGCTAGTGTAAAGCCATTGAATGTTACTCTCTCTCATGCTGATGATCTATGCCTGGCAATTATTGTGCATAAAAGTTAGAAATGATCTGCCATCACCACCCTCAGTGTAGAGCTCAGTTGTGCAAACACAGCACTACTGAATGACCCATTGTCCTGTCACCCACCTAGTGAGCTGACTTGGTTCAGCTTTACAAGCGGTTCTATCTTATCCTTCCACAGATGGGCAGGCAACTTCTTGCCCTGGGCATTTTTCATCCTGAGCATCTCCTTGTATTCCTTCCAGTTGGAATACGGTTTGTTCTGCTTGTTCTTATTGATGTCAATTTTGCACATGTTCTTGTTCATTTTCTTCTTCTTATGCCGGGACAAATCCATAAACATCCGAGATTTTTTCCAGCTCCAAGCTTGAGCGACCACATTTGGTGGTAGGAGGGATTGGTCAGGTGCATTCAGCTTAATCTCTGGACAATCAAACGCGATGTTGGGGAATCTGATCTTTGTGAAGTCCCACCGGCACTTCCCAGCAGGGATAACTCTCTCTTGTAAACTCCAAGGGGAAGACACAGTGGAGTCTAAGGACTCATTCTGAAACCAACCCCTTTGTTTCAGCTCAGCCTGTTGCTCGCTCACGTCAGAACACCCAACAACACTACTTTCTTGCAATTGCTTCATATTGCTTTCTGGAGATACAGGTGTTTGTTTACTGAAATCCTTTTCTGGGTTCTTGCATGTGGCATCCTGCTGGTGAAGCTTACACTGCTCCTCTCCCCCACCAATGCTTTGCCCAGACTCTGCCTCTTCAGGTTGGTCAGAGTGGCTTTTCTTGGATCTAGAAGAGAGAATTTTGTTTGTATTAAGAGGTGCCTGGATAGATGTAAAACAGGTGTAAACCACAATCATAATACAATTTAGCAAATGTACCATGAAAATCGTCTCAACTCAGATGATAAACTTAAAATTACTCAACATCCAGATGTGAGATCTCTTGAACTTATTGTAACTGTCAACCTGACCCTGTGAAGGGCACATTTGTGGCACTGAAGCTGTTCTTATTTGTTTGGGTTAGAGGGATTAAGAACACTTGTGGGTTAGATGGAAGTGTGAATATGTTAAGAGGGTGACTCGTGGAGATAGTGGGTAAACGTGAGTCCAAGTATTGAATAGGAAGGCCACATCGGACGTGGGTGTTTGGGCTATTTGTCACCAGAGATCAGTGAGTGCACCTTTGCACAGAGTAAGACAGACTTACACCTTGGCAATGGCTCATTGTCCAGAAGATTTCTTTGGGTTGACAAGTGATAGATTATCTTCAACTTGATACACAGGAAAAGACAGACATCACCAAATGACCAATAGGGCACAAGAACTTTTTCTCAACCATTACAAAAGAATAAGAGCAAGAAATTTAAATTTTATGTGGCAAATTTGCTAATTTCTGAGGATCGGTTAAAGTACTATATCCTTCATGTAAATGTACATCCTGGAACACATAACTGATGGGAAGAAAACAAATCTGATTTATATTTAAATAAAACAAATAAAACTAAACTAAGAATGCATTTAAGACAAATTCAAGGAAGGTTTCTGATCAACGGAAATTGTATCTTTGATAACAATTTTGAGGAATGTCTAAATGATCACAGATGTTTCTGAAGTCACTATACATTCTGTCAAACAGCAGTAAGATGTCGGAAAAATGGGTGCATTTAAGGAGCATTTCCATGGTTAATGTCAATCTTCTTCACTGAAAGAGGACTGGTCTTCAGTCAACACCGACTCGACCTAATACATGAGTGAGGATGGGTATGTTTGCACTAGAACAAAACAGACAAGGATGCAAGGCTCTACAATGTTTTCGTGCAGATCGCAAATTAATGGGGAGAATTTCTTCCCCCACTAAAGCTATTTACTAAGTTTATATAATTTTAAGACCTATAGACACAAAGTAGTGCCTGCTGGAGTGCTCACTGTCAGAAATGTTTGTATCAAACCTTCAAAAATAAAATCAAACTTTAATTATCATTCAACAATACATGAATACATCTGAACGAAAGAGCATTCCACAGGGGCCAAGAGCAAACCATACACAGCACAACACATTCAAGATAATGAGTACACATACAGTCACACACAAAAAAATTATATATAGCCCAAGTCCCCGAGTAACATGACCCATAAGTTAATGGTGCATTTCCTGGCAGTCTGCAGATGAACACATACACGTAATCCAGCTTGTCATTCTACCTATCAAACACTGGAGAGCAGCACTGACAGGAAAGGCCAGCCCCTAACTAAGCATGGCCGCCATCCCACACCAGCTCCAATGTCTCCTCTCTTGCACAGCAGCAGTCAAGCCCATGGCTTGAGTCCCAGTCCTCACTACAACCAAGGCCACACAGCTCCCCTGCCGTCTGTCACTCCAGGAAACAAGGGAAATAGGCCTGTGGCATCTTACGTTGTCAAAGTCGAACAAAGTCTTGCGATCACAAGAGAAACGCCCAAAACAATCACCTCCCGGTTACACTTCACCCACCAATTCCAATGCCTTCCTGTAGCAGGCAGCAACACGGTCTACACGGTCCAGCTCCTCTGCCAACATGCAGCTCACTGATGGGGTAGACCTTCAGTACCCAAAGTTCCTGGAGTCCCACATTGTCTTGCAATTGTAAAAAAGACATTAAAAAACAGGAAAGAAAAACACCTTTGGTTGGCTGAGAGACCGGTGCATCCAAGTGCACTGCCATTTTACCAGAAAGCAAGCAAACAGGAAGATTTTAGACTAGTTTCTGTGATCTAATAACATGTATCTCATTCTGAAAGGCAAAGTTAGTTAGCCCCACCTCTGTTCCAAAGTTAAGTTTGCATTGTCACGGCTGCCACTTCGCTTCCTCTTGCGATGTTGGGTATCTGTGTCACTGCAGGAAGGATCCAAGTGTAGCTTTTGCTCATAAGAACTACAAACTGTACTAAAATAAGAGAAGTTGTATTTATAAAAACTTTTGCACAAACTGAAGGTGCTTTCCAGTCAATATATTATTCTTGAACTGCACCAAGTACAGGTTAGTAAAAGCAGGATACTAGTTAAATAAAGCAATATATTAAAAAAAAACATTTCAGTTACATTAGTCCAGGACATCGTTGGAATATTGAATACAATGGCATGCAAAAGTTTGGGCACCCCAGTCAAAATTTCTGTTACTGTGAATAGCTAAGCGAGTAAAAGATGACCTGATTTCCAAAAGGCATAAAGTTAAAGATGACACATTTCTTTACTATTTTAAGCAAGATTACTTTTTTATTTCCATCTTTTACAGTTTCAAAATAACAAAAAAGGAAAAGGGCACGAAGCAAAAGTTTGAGCACCCTGCATGGTCAGTACTTAGTAACATCCCCTTTGGCAAGTATCACAGCTTGTAAACTCTTTCTGTAGCCAGCTAAGAGTCTTTCAATTCTTATTTGGGGGATTTTTGCCAATTCTTCCTTGCAAGAGGCTTCCAGTTCTGTGAGGTTCTTGGGCCGCCTTGCACGCACTGCTCTTTTGAGGGCTATCTACAGACTTTTGATGATGTTTAGGTCAGGGGATGTGAGGGCCATGGCAAAACCTTCAGCTTGCACCTCTTGAGGTAGTCCATTGTGGATTTTGAGGTGTGTTTAGGATCACTATCCTGTCGTAGAAGCCATCCTCATTTCACCTTCAGTCTTTTGACAGATGGTGTGATGTTTGCTTCCAGAATTTGCTGGTATTTGAATTAATTCTTCCCTCTACCAGTGAAATGTTCCCCGTGCCACTGGCTGCAACACAAGCGCAAAGCATTATCGATTCCACCCCCGTATTTAACAGTTGCAGAGGTGTTCTTTTCATGAAATTCTGCACCCTTTGTTCTCCAAACATACCTTTGCTCATTGCAGCCAAAAAGTTCTATTTTAACTTCATCAGTCCACAGGACTTGTTTCCAAAATGCATCAGGCTTATTTAGATGATCCTTTGCAAAATTCTGACACTGAATTTTGTGGTGAGGACGCAGGAAAGGTTTTCTTATGATGACTCTTCCATATTTGTGCAGGTGTCGCTGCACAGTAGAACAGTGCATCACCACTCCAGAGTCTGCTAAATCTTCCTAAAGGTCTTTTGCAGTCAAACAGGGGTTTTGATTTGCCTTTCTAGCAATCCTACGAGCAGTTCTCTCAGAAAGTTTTCTTGGTCTTCCAGACCTCAACTTGACCTCCACCGCTCCTGTTAACTGCCATTTCTTTTTTTAAATACTTTATTTGCAATTTTCAGTTTTACAAAGACAAAATATATTGAAAACGTACAAAACAATACAAAGGAAATACAGCTCCAGGTGGAGCACAGACAAAACAAACCAAACACAGCAACAAAAAGGCTGCCAGACAATTTACAAGATTACAGAAACAAACTTCCAGAAAAAGAGTTGACACAATAGTGACATCACGGAAGCAATGTAAAGTAAATGAATAAAGAAATCCAGTTAGGCACCACACCCACTCATGAGATGAGACAGGTCAAGGTCACTATAAATGTGAGGTAATATGACACTGAGCCAATAAGGGTCCCCATATTCTCTCAAATATATTCTGTGTATTGGGTTTGTGCAGACACAGTCTTTCCGTTTGTATAATAGACACCATCTTCTTGAGCCAGTGTGCGAAGGTGGGTGCAGTAGTAGACTTCCAGGTCAGAAGAATAAGTTTCTCAGCCACCACCATTCCTACATGCAGAGCAATCTGCATGTCGTGCAGCAACTCAAGAGTCTCTGCAGAGCATCCAAAAATGGCGAGGTCGTGATTGGGCTGCATGTCTCTAGAATAGACTTTTGAGAGCCACTCAAAAGTTGTATAATGTAGGGCAAAACCAGAAAAGATGTGCTAGTGAGCCCTCAGCAGAGCGGCACTTATCGCATTCAGGAGACACAGATGGGAAGATGAGATTCAGTTTTGTTTTTGAATAATGCAATCTATGCATCACATTGTACTGGATTAACCTGTAGCATAAATTAATACAACAGTGAACCCGGGACATTGCCTCCTCCCAAAGTTCCGCTGATATCTCTGAGTTCAAGTCCCTGGCCCAGGCTTCCCTAATAAAATCTGCAGAAACCAAAGGAGTAAAGCAATTCACAAATTTTGATGTTAACTGTTTGGAGTCTGGAGGGAGCAAGAGGTTTTCAAGAAAGGGATGGGTGGTGGAAGTAGGCTCAAAGTGTGGGCATTTTTCCTTAACGTAGTGTCTGACTTGGAGATAGCAAAAAAAATGTGAATTTGGAAGGTTGAACTTAGTGCTTAATTGTGTGAATGATGCAAATTGGCCGTCGATGTACAGATCTAAGAAAGTTTTGATACCCCTCTCTCTCCAGACTGCAAACACCCCGTCTAACTGTCCAGGTTTGAATGAGTGATTTTGACAAATGGGAGCGTGTATGGAAACACTGGGAGTTTGGTGAGCCACTTTTATCTGATTTAATATTTGTAAAGAATTCCTTAAGGTAAAGTTTTGTTGGATTAGCTTGTCTGTTGAAGCGTAAGTGGAAAGCAGAAGAGCAGGAAGTGAAGAATATTTAACAACAGAGGCTTCCAGCTGTAGCCATGAAGGTTTTTCTTGGGTCTCAGCACATCCACATTTCCAGTATGTAAGAGCCCTGGAGCGAGCTGCCCAGTAGTAATGTTTGAAAATTGGCAGACCAAGACCGCCCTTCTTAAGAGGTTTGTGTAGGTGAGCCTTAGATATCTTGTGTGATTTGTAGCCCCACATAAAGGGCAATATGATAGAGTCAAGTTTCTTAAAAAAGGATGCATTTAAGTATATAGGCAGGCTTTGAAGAAGATATAGAAACCTGGGTAGGCTCACCATTTTAATCGCATTTACCCATCCAATCATGGATAAGGGCAGTATCCTCCAGGACTCGATATTTGTGCTGAGTTTTCCTAATGATTCTATAAAGTTAAATTTGAAAAGAAGCTTTGGGTTCTTAGTCAGTTTAATCCCCAAGTAGGTGAAACTTACTCTAAAAGGCAACTTTTTCAGGAAGTCTTCAGCAAATTGATCCACTAAGGGCATGAATTCGCTCTTTCCCCAATTTATGGTATAGCCAGAAATACTCCCGAAGGAACTTATATATTCTAGTAGGATGGGAATAGAGACCGCTGGATTGGCTAGACAGACAAGGAGGTCGTCTGCGTACAGAGTCACACGGGTCTCAATATTGCCCAACTTGATACCTTTAATGTGTGTGTGCCCCCTAATGCCAATTGCCAGGGGCTCCAGCGCTATGATAAATAGCAGGG
The DNA here is from genome assembly GCF_030028105.1 of Mobula birostris. NCBI lineage: Eukaryota > Metazoa > Chordata > Chondrichthyes > Myliobatiformes > Myliobatidae > Mobula > Mobula birostris. The sequence goes on along the minus strand of NC_092393.1, from coordinate 11,583,706 downwards.
GGTACAATGGATTCCCTTGGCGAACACCACATTGCAGGGAGAACGGATTGGACTTATCCTCATTTGTGAGAATGAAGGATTTTGGTTTAGTATATAATATTTTGACCCATTCTATAAAAGTGTCCCTGAATCCAAACTTCTTGATTGTTGCAATTAGATAGGGCCACTCTATCATATTGAATGCCTTGTGGGCATCTAGAGACAGTACAGCAGCTCTATCATCTTTCCCATAATCGGCATACAAAATATTGAGAATTTTGCGGACATTACAGAAGGAGTACCTGCTCGGGATAAATTCTGCTTGGTCCAGGTGAATGATATTTGCTATGTGCTTACCGAAGCGATTTGCTAACACTTCGGTAATTATTTTCAGATCGTAGTTTAGTAGTGCAATGGGCCTATAGTTTCCAGGGTCTGCTTCGTCTTTATCTTCTTTTAATAAAACACAGATGTTTGCTTCAGAGAGAGAGGGTGGGAGCCTCTTGTTTTTAAAGGTATCCCGAACCATTCTCAGCAAAGTCGGTGTAAGGACATCTCGGAAGGCTTTGTAGAACTCTGGCCCGAATCCGTCTGGTCCAGCTGCCTTACCAGTGAGAAATGCTTTGATGGCATCCTGTAACTCAGATAGTGAAAAATCCAAATCCAAATTCTCCCCGAAAGCTGCATCTAATTGTGGCAAGTGAAACAGATCAAAAAACTTATCAAAATCTTCCCGTGTAGCTGTTGATTTGGAGGTGTAAATTTCTGAATAGAACTCACTAAGTCATTTGTTAATATCCTTTAAGTCCGTAAGCATCAGGCCAGATTTGGATTTTATCTTGTAAATGGCTCGTTTTGCTTGTTCTCCTTTTAACTGCCTTGCCAATAACTTCTGTGGTTTGTCACCAAACTCAAAATGTCGCTGTTTAAGTAGTATGTTGCCAATTTGTTTCCCTAGTTGTATCCCTAGTTGGAGTTGTATTCGTATTTTAATTTGAGAATGTTATTATAATCTGATTGGAGCAAAGAGTTTTTGTAAGCCTGTTCAGCCGCTAGTAATTCTTTCTCAATCACTTCTAATCGACCTCGCTTAGCCCTTTTCAGTGTTGTTTCATAAGAAATAATTTGTCCTCCGATATACACTTTAAGTGTTTCCCACAGTGTTGAGTCATTCACCTCGCCGTTGTCGTTGGTCTCAAGGAACTGCGAGATGTGCGTCGTAATGTATTCTTTAAATGCCTGATCCTTGAGCAAAAAGGGATTAAAGCGCCAGTTATAGACAGCTGAAGATTGAGATTGACAGGACTATGGTCAGATATTATTATGCTGTGATATTTGGTGTGGTCAATATTAGAGATCAACCTGGAGTTGACTAAAAAATAATCGATCTGTGTATATGATTTGTGCACATGATAATAAAAAGAATAATCACCGTCAGATGGGTGTTGTAGTCTCTAAATATCCACCACCTTTTTCAACTTCATCAAATTGTTAAGAGTTTGCACAGCAAGAATATTGGATTGGGGGGGCAGAGGAGAGCCTATCTAAATACGGGTCCAGGTAGCAATTAAAGTCACCCCCGATCAACATGTGGCTTGAATCGTTATCTGGGATCAAGTCAAACACCTTGCGGAAAAAACCTGGATCATCCGAGTGCGGCCCGTAAACGTTTACCAGTGTAATGGGAAGTAAATTGATATGCCCAGTTAAAATTATAAACCAGCCATTTGGATCAATTGCGGATGAATGAAAATGAAAAGGCACAGTCTTATGGAAGAGAATGGCAACGCCTCTGGCTTTGGATGGGAAAGGTGCCTGATAAACCTGTGAAATCCAATTAGCCCTGAGTTTCCTATGCTGAGTGGCTTTAACGTGAGTTTCTTGTAAGAATATAATGTCAGATTTCAATGACTTCAAATGTGCGAAAACTTTACCTCGCTTTATTGGGTGACCTAAACCACGCACATTCCAAGAGACCAAGGATATGGAGTCAAGAGTACTATTCATTTGTGGTACCTTTTGCATTGTAATGAAACACAAACTTAACATTCAGTCTGGTAGCCAGCAAAAACCAACAAAAAATAACATGAACAGTTAACAAATATCTGAACAAAACCCCCACCCATTGCTTCCCCAAATGAAGCAGAGTTGCCCTCATCCTAATCTGGGACCGCCAGACAAAAGCAGAGAAAAACACCTCTCACTGACAGCCCCTCAATAGCACACATAATAAAAAAAAATTGAGGATAGAAAAAAAGAACTGCCATGATTAAAGTCTGCTCAGAGCACGTTTAGACTCTTCATTTATGTTGTGAAAAATAACCTTTCAAGGTTTTTGGTCTACAAAAGTCTTGGCTTCAACCGGGTTGCTGAACACTTTCACTTGCCCTTGGTGATGAACATGGAGCCTGGCCGGGAAATGTAGCGAATGCCAGACCTCCTTCTCTCTCAGCAGTTGCATCACCTCACGGACACTCCGCCGTTGCTCCATAACCTTCGTGGTGTAATCGGGGAAGATTAAGATTCAATGACCTCCGTAATCCATCGAGAGTTGCCTCCCAAGCCGCAGAATCTTTTTTTTCTCCTGTGTGTAATGCACCCGTGCAATTATCGTGCGGGGCCTTGAGCCTTCCAGTGGTTTGGGCTGTAGTGTGCGGTGCGCTCTATCGATAACGACCGGCTTGGTGAAGTTGTCATCCCCCAGCAGCTTGGGGGTCAGGTTAGCGACAAATTCAGTCGGCCTCCCTTTCTCCTTGCCTTCTGGGATGCCAACAATCTTTATGTTATTGTGTCTGGACCCCAGCCTTTTATTTTCTTGCTGCAGCTCAGCAACTGAAGTTTCCACCGCGTGAATTCGCTGCTCGTGGTCTGCGGTCTGATTTTCGGTGCTCGACAGACTCTCAGTGAGTGATTGCTGGATGGACAACAGACTCTGGAAACTGTGCTCAAACTTGTCAAACCGCTCGTTGAAGCACTGTAAGAGCTTGTTTGACATTTTCTGCCAAATAAGAGGAAGCTCGTCTTCCTCTTCGGCTGACGACATGTCTGGAGGGTTCTTGCTAGCTTGGTCCCGGCTGACATTAGCTGCAGCATCAGCTAGGGGGCGAGCGGCTCCCTTTCCACCTCGTGCTGTTTTACTGGACATGTTCATGTTACACTTTTTGGTGGCGTAAAAGAGAAACAAACAATGGAGTTCTTGCAACAAAAATTGAGAGTCAAGCGTTCAAAAAAGCAGTTTTAACTCGTAAAGTCTGGTGTGCCATGAGGAGCTCGAAAAAACACGTCTATACTGCACTCATCTCACTAGCACCAACCCCGCCCCCAACTGCCATTTCTTAATTACATTACGAACTGAGGATACGGCTACCTGAAAACATTTTGCTATCTTCTTATAGCCTTCTCCTGCTTTGTGGGCACCATTTATTTTAATTTTCAGAGTGCTAGGCAGCTGCTTAGAGGAGCCCATGGCTGCTGATTGTTGGGACAAGGTTTGAGGAGTATTTATAAAGCCTTGAAATTTGCATCACCTGGCCTTTCCTAACGATGACTGTGAACAAGCTAATTAAGGTCTATGACCTTGGTAAAAGTTATCTGAGAGCTCAAATCTCTTAGGGTGCCCAAACTTTTGCATAGTGCTCCTTTCCTCCCCCCACCCACTCTAAAATTGTACAAACAAAAATAATACACTAATCTTGCTTAAAACGTTGAAAAGAATATTTCATCTTTATGACTTTTGGAGGTCAGTTCATCTTCTACTCACTTAACTATTCACAGTAACAGAAATGTTGACCAGGGGTGCCCAAACTTTTGCATGCCACTGTATACAAGAGTTGAAGATGGGGTCAATAAAAGCCTTACCATCTCTTTACTAGCAATTACAGAATGGTCTGTCTTTCTGTTTTGTGCACCGTAATGGATCATCCTTATATGCTTTGGGCAAGTTTTTGTTTTACAGAGACTGGTGGGTGCCTGGAAGACACTGCCAGTTGTGATGGCACAAATGATAGAGGTGTTTAAGAAGCTCTTAGATAAGCTCCAGAATGTGCAGAGAATGGAGGGATATGGACATCGTGCATGCAGAAGGGATGTGAGCTTACTCAGGCATTTAATTACTTATTTTATTAGTTTGGCATCTCATGATGAGCCGAAGGGCCTATTCGCATGCAGTACTATTCTATGTCTATGTTCTGTGTGCCAGTAAGGAAACACATGAAAACCAGAATAATGACAAAGAGAAACATTTACCTGGGATCAAATCGCATGACAATATAACCCAGTCTTTTCAAATGGCTGTAAACCTTCAGAAACAAAGAAAGTTCAAAGAAGTCACTATCCCCACTGAATTAAGAGTGGATTAAACATCAAAAGCACTGAATGGCAGCGCCGCAGAAGTGCACTGTGCATACAAGGACATTCCCAAATTAAATGTAAATATGGAATCAAGTTATGTGCAGTGTTAGGCTATGTTCACACTAGACTAGATAATTTTGAAAATGCCGGTTGCATGTAAAAACGATAGGCATCCACAACAGGCGTTTTTGAAAATACCTCCGTCCACATTAAAATGGGTATTTGGGCGAATCTCCTCCTGCTGGGCATACGCAGGACACATCTACAGAAAACAAGCAAAGAGGCAATAGCATACTATTTCCGTTCCCGCGGCGGCGTTGTGCTATTTCCACTGGTCAAAAACTAGAGTACCTACAACAACAGCAAAAGAAAGTTTTCAACAATGTCTTCGAGGAATACAAAGAAAACCTCCACTGGAAAAAGCAGACCCCTGGGTGGCCCCACCAACATCTTCCCCACTCCCACAGAGGGGTCACCCTGGAACCATTTCCTACAGCCATAGCCTCTTCCCCGATGAAAGGGACAACAGCTACAACTAAATGCAATAAGGCTTGTTACTGGGCAAAAGTGAAATTTGCTGTTACCTCATTTGTTTGCCTTTACTTTTGCCATGTCTTCTTGTATTATTTTGCTGTATTTAACGTGCAATAAAAGAGTTACGGGGCAAAAGTGATTTTATTTTTACCTGAGTAAATGTGAAACTTACAATTTTCCTTATTTGGCCTTAACATGTTCATGTCTATGCCAAACATAAGCTACTACTTAAAAATGACATTTTGGAAGTAGTGACAATTGCATCTATTGAATGTTTGCACAAGCAATACATTAATAAAGCACCTTGTTAAATGTATAAAACATGTCTGCATCAGTGTTATCGTGTATTTCCATACAGCGTCGTGACAGCATTTTTAAAAAGCTCTGGTTACCCCGTACACACTACACCGCCCAACTGGCTTTTTCAGATTTACACACTCTAGAGAGTGTTTTAAAAAAGCTCTGTTTTCGGGGGAGGAAAACGCCATTTCAGTGTGGACGGAGGGTCAAAACGAAGAGAAAAAGCTTCAGTTACAGATTTATCCGGTCTTGTGTGAATGTAGCCTCAGAGTCACAGCCACACAGCATGGTATCTGGCCATTCAACCCACCAGGTTTGCACTATTTACACATCATTTCAGTCTTCCGACATTCCCATCAACTGCCCAGAATCATCCACACTAGGGGCAATTAACCTAGTGACCAGCAAGTCTTTGGCACATGGAGGCAGACCAGAACACTGAAAGGAACCCCACAGGATCACAAGGAGAAAATTCAAACTCCACACAAAAGACACTGGAGACCAGCCCAGAACTAGACTGCTCGAGCTACGAGGTATCAACTCAACTTGCTACGTTACTGTGTAACCCTCGAGATCTCTGATTCATTAATACTAGTTTTAATTAGGATCATTTCTGCTAATGAATTTATACCCGCATCTCCACATTTATATAAATAAACTCCCAGGGCATTAGATTTTTTTTTATATATCTTCAATATATTTCAGTTTTTTGCCCCTTTTATCCTCCTGTGTTTTACAGATAAGTTACTGCACTCATTGAACACTTTTACCCATTAACCTGCCCATTAGACAGGCCTGCTTTGATTCAGTTCTGTTCTGTACTGGGATTGCAAACAGCTTCAATGTATTTAGACAAGGGAGAGACCAGAGCAAAAAGCCAGCTTCTCTCCACTTACTGATTATCGTCAGTGATTGTTGCAAATCAGACTCAGTGATAGGCGGCACAGAAGTGTAATGGTTAGCACAAAATGTTACAGAACAGGCGACCAGGGTTCAATTCCCACCGCTCCCCATGACCACGGGGGTTTCCTCCAGGTGCTCCAGTTTCCTCCCAGTCTAAAGACATATCGATTGGTAGGTCAATTGGCTATTTAAATAGTCCCACGATTAGGCTAGGATTAAATCCAGGGGTTTCTGGGTGGTGCAGCTCAAAGGGCTGGAAGGAGCTATTCCATGCTGTATCTCAATAAATAAATAAGGTCCCCGTAGTTGTAGAATATACAGCAGGGAAACTGGCCCTGCAACCCAGCTTGTCCCTGTCAACCAAGGTTCTTGAGCTAGTCCTATTTGCCTGTGCTGTCACACATCCCTATAACTATTTCCTATCCATGTAACAATCCAGATTCCTTGTAAAAGAAAATTTAAATGTTGTAATTGTACCAACCTCTACCACCTCCTCTGGCAGCTCATTCCATATAACCAACACACTCTGTGTGAAAAGTTGGCCCTTCAAATAACTTCAGGCAGCTAAATAAACAATGGCTGTCACTTAGACCAATATCTGGTCTTAATGTGGAATTATAGATTATTTACCTCCATCATGGCCAAACGGTTAGAAGAGTTTCTACCCACACTGATACATAACAATCAGACAAGTTTTATACAACAACACCAAACACAAGACAATATATGAAGGACACTTCACGTTATGGATCATATAAAAAATTGAAATTGAAGCAATAGTGATAAGCGTGGACGCTGAAAAGGCATTTGATTTGGTTCACTGGAATTTTCTTTATAGAGCTTTACATAGATTTGGTCTACATGACACAATTATTAAAACTATACAGGCACTATATGACAATCCTACTGCTAGGATTAAAATCAATGGATATTTATCAAATAGTTTTAACCTAGAAAGGGGCACGAGACAGGAATGTGCATGGTCACCGCTACTCTTCGCATTATATCTGGAACCATTAGCTCAACACATCATACAAAATGAAGATATTAGGGGAATTATTGTTAAGGGGACAGAACATAAATTGGCCTGTTACGCAGATGACATTTTGATCTATCTAGGGCAACCAACATACCCTTTACCTAAATTGATGCAATCCTTTGAACAATATGGCCAATTATCAGGATACAAGACCAACACAGATAAAACCCAACTACTTTCATATAACTATAGCCCACCAAGAGAAATTAGAAGTAGATATCTTTGGGCATGGCAAACAGAGTCTGTCAAATATTTGGGCATCATTATGCCAAAAGATTTGGCAAAATTATCAGAATACAATTATCAGCCTATATATAAATTAGGGAAGATATAACAAGATGGAACCTAATTCCTTTTCTTGGTCTCAGTTCAAGGATTGAATCTATTAAAATGAAAATACTGCCCAGACTACTATATCTCTTTCAGACCCGACCAATAGAGATTAACCAAAATCAATTCAATGAATAGAACAAGATGCTATCAAGATATATATGGCAAGGTAAAAGGCCTAGAATTCATCTCAAAACTTTGCAATTAGCCAAGGAAAAGGGGGATGGGGCCTATCTTCTCTTAGAGATTATTATTTTGCAGCACAGTTGAGAGCTGTGATGTGCTGGTGCAATCTATCATATGACGCTCAATGGAAAAACATTGAGGAGAGGATACTTTCCATCCCCATACAGGCAATTTTGGCTGATAACAACCTACAAAGTTACATAAATACTATTGATAACGCACGGGTGAAATGGACTCTTAAAATATGGAAAACTATTATAAAAGAATATGAACTAGAGAGAGGCATTGCAATTCTTAAATGGTGTGCATATGACTTGGATTTTATGCCAAACTGGATGCTAGATTTAAGGACTGGGCAGCTAAAGGATTAACAGCTATTTGCAATATAATGAAAGAAGAAACACTGTTCAGTTTTGAAATGCTCAAAGAGAAACACTTAATAGAAAAACAAGACTTTTCAATTGATATTTACAGATGTGACAGTACGTTAATAGGACGGTTAAAAATGTAACCAAGGCAAGAACTTGTTTGATAGAGCTATTTAGAAAAGCATATAATTCGAACAATGGTAGTAGAATAATTTCAAGCATGTATAAGGGTTTGTCAAATCTTAAAACACATTCGACTTCATACATTAAAACAAAATTAGAGAAGGAAGGAAGGATAATAGTATCTGAGGAAGAATGGACAATAATATGGAGGTATCAATGGAAGTGTACCAGTTCACAGAAATGGAAGGAGTTTGGATGGAAAAACTTGATAAGATATTTTATTACACCCTCTCAGAAATCCCATTATGACAGTAACCTCCCTGTTTGCTGAAGAAATTGTGGAAATCAAAATGCAAACCATTATCATATTTTCTGGGAATGCCCCGTTATCAAAGACTATTGGAGTGGGATACACAATGCCCTACAAGACATCTTTAAATGTGAAATACCCTTAGAAAGTAAGACCATATATTTTCGGTATATACCTCAAGAATGGTTGAAAAGAGATAAATATTTAATGAATATACTGCTGGTGGCTGGTAAAAAGACCCTTACCAGGAAATGGTTATCACAGGACAGCCCAACTTTAAATGTATGGATGGAAACTACAATGGACATTTACAAAACGGAGAAGATAACAGCATCTGTTAATCATAAGTTGGAACAATTTGATTCATACTGGGAAAAATGGTTTAACTACATATCACGTCATAGGCTTGATTTTATTCTCGCAAGTCAATGAATATGTTGTAAAAAAAAAATCACTCCCTACTTTGTACATAGTTTTCTTCTTTTGTTTTTTCTTCCCTCTCCTTTCTATAAGTGTATACCTCAGATAAATACCATGTGGAGATTTGTGACAAATATTTCTATGATATATACGTACGATATCTGAAATACATCTTATGGAAAGTTTTGTTTGATGATGAACTTCAATAAAAAAAATAAGAAAAAAAATAAATAATGGCCATTACATGAAGAGGGCAAGAGAGCGATGTGTTTCCCATAGCTCAGCACACTACACCAAAAGTCTCCCCAAGCAAAACAGCAGCCAGTCTGCCTTAACGAACAGGAGCAGACTATATAAAAATCCATTAGCAGTCCTCAAAGCAGATCAGGTTGTTGGCAAGTACTGATGATGACCAGTGTGCAATGACTGATTGTTTAAGGACCTGTAATAATAACTGTGAAACCGATAAAGTGAGCAAATTTGAAGCACTTTGTAACTAGATAACTTCTGTTTGGATGCTTTGATACCCAGTGTTAATGACACAAGTATGGTAGAGCAAACCAAGAACAAATTGTAGTCTGGAAATTAAGGCTTTTTTTTTGTCCAACAGTACTTGGGTGACCATTGTTACCGGACTACAACTGTGGCCATTTCCCTCACTCCTCCCCAGAAATTAAACTTGGCACTTCCAACAGCCAACATCCTTTTTGCATCCACATCTGGGACAAACATTTTTTTCAAGGTGTGACCCACTTAGTTAAGTCCCTCATCTGTACTTCCAACATTGAACTTACAGTATCCCAACCCATAGACCCTCCCAACACTGCCAACTGCCACTACAGGGCACTTATCTCTGGTCAGCCACTTCCCCTGTACCAAATTTGCAGCCCTGAACCAAATCCCTAATTGCTGGCCTCCTTCACCCTGACCCCATTTTGATCATGGATTTTCATTAAGTGTGCCTTACAACACACAGAGGAACATAGGAGTTCTGTGGTGTTCATGGCTTTAGTGATGTCACTCCACACATCATGGCCCATAATGCACCTTCGAGAGGACACAGCAATTATTAGGCCAGTAAATTGTTATAAATGTGACACGAATTCTGTGGCTCTCAGAACACATTACCTTACATTTTAGATACTTAACTCTTATTTCCAAGTACCAAGAAGCAAACAAAGAGAAAATTTATTTGGTGCTGCAGACAGTTTGAGCTTGCACTGTAATAAAGTGTCTGGCAACTCAGATGCACTCATGACCCAGAGTTAATGCAATCACTTCCAGTACCTGGTACTGTTCCAATGGAATAGTTCTTGTTGACAGTAAAACTTCGTATGCTTCTTGAATGGACAGTTGCTGATCTCTGTAATATAGCTGAATGGACCCCTGGAACGCAAGGAAACTGCAGGTTAAGCATTGTCTGAGAAAGAAATCTTATTGATAACATAACTGCAATAAAAAAAATACTTGTGTCTCTTCAGGGAAAGCACAGGATGAAATAACATTCTTAGTCATAATGGTCTGCTGGTCTCAGATAATAAGAGTAAAGATACAAATTTGCTCATAAAGCACTTTAATAGCATTTATCATTGCTTTTTATTGATTTGGAATGCTTTTGAGAGAGTTGGGGGAACACGCATTGGTAGCCAATTGGAATTAATTTTAATCAAAGTAGGGATGAAGTGCCAATGATATCAGCAAGAAATCAATTTTAATTTTAGGCCTGCATGAGTAACAGTCATGGATTCTGTACTGGACCTGATGTCAAAAAGAGCTCCAATAGGGGCACAACCTTCCCCATCATGAAGACCTCGAGGAGGCAGCATTCATCACAAAGTACTCTCACCATCTAGAACTTGCCCTTCTCTCACTTCTACCATCAGGAATCAGAATCAGGTTTATTATCACCGGCATGTGTTGTGAAATTTATTAACTTAGCAGCAGCAGTTTAATGTAATACATAATATAATAGAAACAAAATAAAATACAGTCGGCCCTCCTTATCCACGAGGGATCGGTTTCGAGATCCCTTGCAGATACCAAAAAATGCGGAATCTCAAGTCCCTTATTCAACCATCTCAATGCAGTGGACCTTAGGACCCAGCAGAACCCTGGACCCTATTTAACCTTGCGCAGTGCGGTGGACATTAGGACCCAGCGGCGGAGTTCTGAAGCTGCAGTGTTTCTGTTCACAAAAAAAATCACGATCACGATTGAAAATAAAGTGGAAATAATAAAGTGATCAGAGAGAGGTGAAACGCCATCGGTCAATGGAAAAGTGTTAGGCTACAGTCGGTCAACGATTGGAAAAATTTTAAAGGATAAAGTGAGAAAGGCCCTGCCCTAATGAAAGCTACAATTATTACTAAGCAACGCACTGGTTTAATTATGGGTTTTAGGGTTTTGGGTTTTTGATCCTCCACGTCAACCCGGCATGGATGGTGAGCACGCTCGGGAGCGGTCTGTCACTAGATCGAACTCGGGAGCTTCCATTCCTGGGCGCTGAAACATATGTTTCTTAAGTGTTTCATATGCATAGAAAGGTAAAATATATACTACATACTAAGACAAACGTTTGACTAACTGACGCTAAATAATATCGGATGTACCTGTTCCGACTTACTTAGTAAGAGAACTTCCGTTTTTTTTTATCCCGATCCACGATAACCTACACACATCCTCCCGTATACTTTAAATCATGTCTAGATTACTTATAATACCTAATACAATGTAAATGCTGTGTAAAATAGTTGTTATACTGTATTGTTTAGGGAATAATGACAAGAAAAAGAAAGTCTGTACATGCTGGAACAACAAGTGCTGAAAGAGCACTTCTGGGTTTTCTCGATTCGCGGTTGGTTGAATTCGCGCATGTGGAACTCGCAGATAAGGAGGGCAGACTGTAATAAATAAATTACAGTATACATATATTGAATAGATCAAAAATCATGCAAAAAACAAATAATATATTTAAAAAGTGAGGTAGTGTCCAAGGAAATCCCAAAAGAACCCAATTAAAGAAAACAAGGCCAATTCTCGATGTTCACAAGAAAGAAAAAAAACACAACACGTAAGCAACAGCATTCCAAACCAGAACTGAGTCCTCAGATCCGAACCCCAGAGTAGGTCAAAGCCTCGCGTACCAGTTTATCGTATTAGACACAGAGCACAGCAATCAAGGGCAGTCTTCGTAGCCTCAGTGTCGTAAAAAGAGAGGGGAGTGACCATCGTGGAGAACGAGTGTTATTGGCTCTCCTCCTGGATCCCAACACCCTGACTTTTCAGTCCATCTGAGCAGGCGTTTAAATTGAATCAGAATCAGGTTTATTATCAGTGGCGTGTGTTGTGAAATTTGTTAACTTAGCAGCAGTTCAACGCAATACATAATATAGAAGATGAAAAAGAAAATCAATTACAGTATGTCTAACGAATACATTAAAAATCGTGCAATAATATACATTTTAAAAAGTGAGGTAGTGTCCAAGGTTTCAATGTCCATTTAGGAATCCGATGGCAGAGGGGAAGAAGCTGTTCCTGAATCACTGAGTGTGTGCCTTCAGGCTTCTGTATCTCCTACCTGATAATAACAGTGAGAAAAGGGCTTGACCCTGGGGGCTGGACGTCCTTAATAATGAATGCTGCCTTTTTGAAGATATCCTGGGTACTTTGTAGGCCAGTATCCAAAATGGAATTGTCTAAATTTACAACCCTCTGCACCTTCTTTCAGTCCTGTGCACTAGCCCACCCCCCCGCCCCCCCGCCATACCAGACAGTGATGCAGTCTGTCAGAATGCTTTACACAGTACAAAGGGTGGGGTTGTTGTGGATAGTGTGGAGGGCTGACAGAGGTTACAGCAGGACATTGATAAAGATGCAAAACTAGGCTGAGAAGTAGCAGATGGAGTTCAACCCAGATAAGTGCAAAGTGGTTCATTTTGGTAGGTCAAATATGATGGCAGAATATAGTATTAATGGTAAGACTCTTGGCAGTATGGAGGATCAGAGGGATCTTGGGGTCCGAGTCCATAGGACGCTCAAAGCAGCTGCACAGGTTGACACTGTGGTTAAGGCGGCTTACGGTGTATTGGCCTTCATTAATCATGGAATTGAATTTTGGAGCAGAGAGGTAATGTTGCAGCTATATAGGACCCTAGTCAGACCCCACTTGGATTACTATGCTCAGTTCTGGTTGCCTCACTACAGGAAGGATGTGGAAGCCTTAGAAAGGGTGCAGAGGAGATTTACAAGGATGTTGCCTGGATTGGGGAGCATGCCTTATGAAAACAGGTTGAGTGAGCTCTGCCTTTTCTCCTTGGAGCGACGGAGGTTACCTGATAGAGGTGTACAAGATGATGAGAGTCATTGATTGTGTGGATAGTCAGAGGCTTTTTCCCCAGGGCTCAAATGGTTGCCACAAGAGGACACAGTTTTAAGGTGCTGGGGAGTAGGTACAGAGGTGATGTCAGGGGTAAGTTTTTTACTCAGAGTGGTGAGTGCGTGGAATGGGCTGCCGGCAATGGTGGTGGAGGCGGATACGATAGGGTCTTTTAAGAGACCTTTGGATAGGTACATGGAGCTTAGAAAAATAGAAGGCTTTGGGGAAGTCTAGTAATTTCTGAGGTAGGGACATGTTCAGCACAACTTTGTGGGTCAACAGGCCTGTATTGTGCTGTAGGTTTTCTATGTTTCTATCCATAGAAGTTTTTGAGTGTTTTTGTTGACATATCAAATCTCTTTAAACTCCTAATTAAGAATAGTTGCTGTCTTGCCTTCTTTATAACTGCATTGATATGTTGGGACCAGGTTAAGTCCTCAGAGATCTTAACACCCAGGAACTTGAAACTGCTCACTCTCTCCACTTCTGATCCCTCTGAGGATCGGAATGTGTTCATTCGTCTTACCCTTTCTGAAGTCCACAACCAGTTCTTTCGTCTTACTGAAGCTGAGTGCCAAGTTGTTGCTGCAACACCACTCCACTAGTTGGCATATCTCGCTCCTGTGCGCCCTCTCGTCACCATCTGAGATTCTCTGACAATGGTTGCATCATCAGCAAATTTATAGATGGTATTTGCGCTATGCCTAGCCATACAGTCATGGGTATGGAGAGAGTCGAGCAGTGGGCTAAGCACACACCCCTGGAGTGCACCAGTGTTGATCGTCCATGAGGAGGTGTTATCAATCCACATATTGGGGTCTTCTGGTTAGGAAGTCCAGGAAGTGCTAAAGGGGGCCTGAAGGTCCACACTCAGCTTCATCCACTCCACCATCAGATTATGGAATGGTCCATGTACCCATGAACTCTACTTTGTTATTCTTTTTTATTTGCACTATTTATTTGTATAATTTATGGCAATTCTGTCTTTGCACTGTATTGCCGTCACAAAACAACAAATTTCACGAGGCACGAATCAGGAATAATAAATGTGATTCCAAAGTGTGAAGGACCGCAAAATGAAAGTATTTTATTTTGTTTCCTTGCTGCCTGGAAGGAAAACAATTCCAAATCCAGGTTCCAGAAGAAAACGAAAAACAAAACTCCTGTTTACCCTTCATCTCCAACAGTGACGCCTCTATAACTACTGAGGTGATTGGCAGGGGAATATCATGGATGTCAGCACTGGCCTGGCCCTCAGGGGCTCGAGCTGGAAATGAACCATATTGGCAAGGTCTGGAAGTTAAAGTTCCCATACTGCGAGGGCTCATGTGGATTTCTGTCTGCACCAGCTTTGCCCACTGATCAACAATGCAGAAATAAGCATCCAACTCTTGCTAGCTTTCCTGAAAGACCTCTCCAAGTGCAAAGCAGCTGAACCACAGGAAACAAGCAGCAACACCAGATTTGGATTTCCAGCATCGGCAGATTTTCTCCTGTTTGTGATACTACAAATAATTAATCTGGCAACAGGCTACAATAGGTGAGAATAGACAACATTTACTTCACTCCTGGGCCCCTTGGGCCCCTGCCAGTTACTCATACAAAGTAACACTTTTCCTGAAGAGGTTTCAGAGTGAGATATTCCACCTCAACAAGCTTTGCATCCAAGTCTCTCAATCTTTGTCTTTTCCAGCAGTATAACAGAAATCAACAAGTAAGAATCCATCGTCCAGTCCAATTATCTGGTTTCTAAGATCAGGGGTCCCCAATCTTTTTTGCACCACGGACCAGTTTAATATTGACAATATTCTTGCAGACCGGCCGACCAAGGGAGGTGTTCCAAGTAGGGTTAAACTGACCTCAACACATCTTTTAGTTAGGGTTGCCAACTTTCTCACTCTCAAATAAGGGACAAAAGTTGCATTTAAATCCCGAGACACTTGTGTTTACCCCAGGAAAGACTACCATGACCATGAAGCCTTGCGCGGGCACCTGTGACAATTTTTTCCTCCCACAAATCTGTTTTGGCTTAATCTTCCTGACTATATTGTACATACATTATTTCTACTTTATATAGGCTGTGTATTTATTATATCATTCCTGCTTTTACTACATGTTAGTGTTATTTTAGGTTTTGTGTGTTATTTGGAATGATTTGTTAGGTTATTTTTTGGGTCTGGGAACGCTCAAAAAATTTTCCCATATAAATTAATGGTAATTGCTTCTTCGCTTTACACCATTTCAGCACGAAAGGTTTTACAGGAACGCTCTACCTTAGCGGGGGAAATACGGGACAAGGGCAGTCCCGTATGGGACAAACCAATTTAGCCCAATATATGGGATGTCCTGGCAAATACGTGACAGTTGGCAACCCTATGTTCAAGTTCAACAGTGCGTGACAGGGAATGAGGAAAAGGTGCAGCTGACTCATATCGTTTCCTCGCAGCCTGGTAGCACATGCTTTGCGGCCCGGTACCAGTCCGCAGCCCGGTGGTTGGGGACCGCTGCCTAAGATAACCAAATCAATTAAACAACTGAGAAATAAACTTGACTACTTTCTAAATTTCACAAAGAACTAGCTAACTTTCCGCAGTGTGAATACATCAATAGCTTGAAGCATGAACTTAAAGCTTTCTAGTATAGTCATACTTTATTGATCCTGGGGGAAACTGGTTTTCATTACAGTTGCACCATAGATAATAAATAGTAATAAACCATAAATAGTTAAATAGTAATATGTAAATTATGCCAGGAAACTAAGTCCAGGACCAGCTTATTGGCTCAGGGTGTCTGACCCTCCAAGGGAGGAGTTGTAAAGTTTGATGGCCACAGGCAGGAATGACTTCCTATGACGCTCTGGGTTGCATCTCGGTGGAATGAGTCTCTGGCTGAATGTACTCCTGTGCCCAACCAGTACATTATGTAGTGGATGGGAGACATTGTCCAAGATGGCATGCAACTTGGACAGCATCCTCTTTAGCAAGAATATAGCAAGTATGTAGAACACGGTACGTCTTACTCACACACTCAAGAAGGTACAGTGCTTCCTCAGGATAGAGCAGTTGTTTCCCTTCTTCCACATGCCCCATGGTGTGCCAAAATTTCCCCTGTGTAGAATTAAGGCAGGTAGTAAAGTGTGAAAATGGGAAAACATAGTATTGAAATGAGATTTATTCTAAATAGTAATGATATATTAATGAAATGAACTTCTGTTCCTAAACATGAAGAAATAATTGACATCCTCAGGTCATCCTCAGTAAAACTCATTAAAACAACTTCCTTACACTTAATGATAAAATTCAGCAAATAAGGTCCGTTTGGTGAAACTGCAAAGAAAATATTTACCAGGATCTTAGTAAGGATTCCCCATTCTTCATTAATTGGACTCATTGAATCTTTTATGTTAACCAAGAAGGCAGGTGGGACTTCTTTTTAACTTTCCTTCAAAAGCCCAGCCACTGAAGTGTGACCCTAGTTTACATTTCCACACCTCTGGAATGGGACAAACTCAAAAGGTGGCAATCCACTGGCACTGATGCAATTCAGTAAGGTGGTTGGGAAGTTTATTGGAAGATATTGTAAACTGCTACTTTCCAATCAAATCGCAGATAGAGTAACAAGGTTCTAGACTTGATATGTATGTTATAAGGTCAACCACGGTGAGGCTTGACAAATTTGTCTTCCACATTATGAACATGGAACTACGAGCAGGATACTTGATCTTTCAAGCCTGATACATCATTCAATATGACTGTAGTCAAACTAATCGTTACCTTAACTCTGCGTTAAATGTGTATTTTTTACGATTGCAAGACTGTGCTGGGCTCCAAGAGCTTTAGGTGCTACGAATATACTCCATCAGTGAGATGCTCGTTGATTGGAGGAGCCAGCCATGGTGTCCAGAGTGTAGGTGGAGCTAGATGGGGTTTGGAGGAGCTGGCCTGCGTGCAGACCATATTGCTGCCTACTTATCGATGCATGTTTTGCACCTTGGCCCCAGAAGAACTCTTTCGTTTGGTTGGATTCGTATATGGTTATTAAAATTGAATTTAATTTAATTCCTATCCACCCACAGTAACCTTTCTGCCCCCTTGCTCATCAAGAACTAGTTACCGACTTATAATATTCAAAGTTTCAGATTTCCACTGCTCTTCAAGAGTGCCCTGAAAACTCAAGAAGTGCTAAGAGAAAGAATTTTACCTCACCCATCTCAAAGTGGCAACACCAATTTTTTGAACAGTAATCTCTAGTTCCAAAAGTAGGAAGTACATCTCACCATCCCTCACAAGAATCTTCTGGATCTTGTATTTTCCAAAAGCCTCTTCAGTCCATTAACCTACTGCTTCTCTGAGCTTTCCTCACAAGTCAACCCACTTGCTTCAGCTACAAGTCCAATAAATCTTTTCTAAACTAATCCAATGCATAACAACCTTGATTAGACAGGGAGACCAATACCGTACACTGTCTCCCCATGCTTTCTGTATGCAGCACAAGTACAGCCTCCTTGCTTTTGTGTTCAAATCCTTGAACAATAAACACTGTTGCTTTTCTTAATCACTTGCTGCAAATTGTATTTCACCAAAATTCTCCGGGCTTTTCTGCTTCTTATGAATCATCCACTAGGACTCTCAGTTTCTTTGTGACTCTCTCACTTCTAGGCAATATACTTTCTTTTCAGGCATTAAAGTCAGAGTAAACAGCACAGAAACACTCATCCATGCTAACCAAGGTGCCTGCTTATGGCCCATACCCTCTAAATAATGCCGTATCCAAATATTAGTATTATATTCCATTTTCTGGATCTTTGCCTTCTGACTTAACTGATTGACATCCTTTTGAAGCCTGGTCATATCCTCCTCATACCTTATTTTCCTCATCAACAGCAAAGTTAACAACCATACCTTGATCCAAGTAATTTATATAGAGTTAAACTGAGACCCCAGCACTGATGCCTGTGACATACCACTTGTTATATTATGCCAACCAGAGAAAAATCTGTTTACGTCTGCTCTCCAATGTGACTAACTAAAACAGCCACACAGGGCTGAGAGCTGTAAATGGAAGATATTTAAGTTTTTATTTACAAAACAGATCTTCTGGAGCTGGTCCTATCTGAAGAGAATCTCACTCTCCTGACACAATTTTTACACTTTTCTTTAAAAACACAAAGATAACAATTAATTAGAGTTTGAATCGTTATAATCACCCACTTAACCATTTCAGATATAGTCAGGTAACTGTGCAGAATTACATTTTTTACTATGTTGGTGTATTCCTACTAGCAAAACCACTTTTGAATACAGGCATCCGACTTACGAACAACTCGTACATATGAAAGGAGGAAGGAGAATGCCATCCGCCATTCTAAGTCGGATCACAACGCTGTCCGCCATTTTAATTCGTTGCCGTTAACACTGTGTTGAGTGTGTAACTTTGTATTTGGCTTAAATCTTTCTTAGCAAGATTCACCCTGACCCCCCTCCCCCTATTCCAGTCAGCACCGCCCCCACTTGGCCCATTTAACCTGTCTCAGTGCAGGTGGACTTTAGGGCTCGGGGGAGCTCAGGTCAGGACCCGCTGCCCGCAGCTGCTGCTGAATCCGCAGTGTTTCTGTTCTGTTGACGGAAAACAATCACGATTGAAAATAAAGTGGAAATAATAAAGCGATTGGAAAGAGGTGAAATGCCATCGGTCATTGGAAAGGCGTTAAGCTACAGTCAGTCAACAATCAGAACAATGTTAAAGGATAAAGTGAGAATAATGGAGCATGTGAAAGGCCCTGCCCCGATGTAAGTTACTATTATTACTAAGCAACACACTGATTTAATTATTGAAATACATATGTTTCTTAAGTGTTTTATATGCATAGAAAGGTAAAATATATACTATATACCAAGACAAATGTTTGACTGACTGATGCTAAATAATACCAGATGTACCTGTTCTGACTTACGTACAAATCTGACTTAAAAATGGACTCAGGAACAGAACTCATTCGTAACCCGGGGACTGCCTGTAGTTGAACACTGGTATCTGGTCCAAGAGCTACACAGCACAAAATTCCGACACTCAAAGTATACTTATTTTGTTGCAGTGTTGAAGGATGACTACCTGAATATACAACTACCAGAATATTAAACGACGAAAGAGCACCCATCCTGAACTGTGCATTAATTACCAATGTGCTACAGAAGAGGGCCACATAATGTCTTCCCCGAACTCATTCTGAAGTTTTCAATGACAAACACAATAACATCTATTGTCTTCCCCAACAGGACAGAATCAGAATGTCCTATACCCAATGATTAGTTTCAAGTATCAGTTGAAAATAAACTGAACAGGTTTCATTTCTTGAAAACTGATTTTTGTTTGGACTAATACCTGCCATGTTCACATAACTCTGTAACTCCTGAATTCCTGACACTCCATTGCCTGCAGGCCATGTAATTTTTTATCTATGCCAATGTATTTATTACCCCCTATACCAGGTACTTTAATTTGATGCAACACCTCTTCAAGTGCCTTCTACAATGACAGACTGCTACTGGGGCTGAGTTTCAGCAATGCAGCTTTTATCACAAAGGCAAAAAGAGCGAGCCCAAAAGGTGGAAGTGGGCTGCAGATCATTTTATAACTTTCCATATAAATTAAAATTGTTACAGAGATTGGAAATCTGAAAGAAAAACAGAAAATGCTGGAACCACTCAGCAGGTCAGGCAGCACTTATGGAATGAGAAACAAGTAATGTTTCAAAGTCTTTAACCTGAATCATTAATTGTTTCTCTTTGCACTAATGTTGCCTGACATACTAAGAATTCCTATTTCCATCTTTCTTTGCAATTAAAAAAAATAATGTATTTAGTTCAATCACCTTTGTTAAGTATCCACTGGGATTGGATACAGATTGGATACAAATGCAATTCCATTCCCCAACCTTTATGACAAAGTGGACTGGTTGATGGATCCTGACCCGGATCTGGGCCATACCCTCCAAATATCCGGACCTGCCTCTTGGTTTTTTTGCACTACCTTACTTTCCATTTTTCTATTTTCTATTTATGATCTATAATTTAAATTTTTAATATTTACTAATATTTACTAATTTTTACTATTTTTAATATCTAATATTTGTAATCCAGGGAGTGGGAAGCGCAGAATCAAATATCACTGTGGTGATTGTACGTTCTAGTACCAATTGTTTGGCGACAGTAAAGTATAAAGCATACTTTTCCCAAAAAAATAAAGCTCTTTGTTACCAACACTGTTAAACTGAGTGTAAAAAAAAAATTCTTCCATGGGAATTCAATTGCGCATGCTGTTTTCTTTATTTGCTTTTCTACCCGTGGAAGTTGTACTTTTCTGCAGTAGATTGAAGTAGCAACTATTTCTGAGTCACTTTCTTCCACACTGCAAAGTTGACCGGGCACTTCCTGGTGCAGGTCACACACACCCTGATGTTATAAGAGCCTCGTGTTATCACTTTTTCCCCGTGCAATAAGCCTGTTCAAGCACTATGGGGAAACTTGGACCACACTGCCTGCAAACAAACTGACATCAGGTACACACTGCTTCTTGTGCCCTTTCTTGCACAGATCTCGGTTAGGACACTTGCCAGAGCAAGTCATTATTGCATCTAACTTTTGGCTGTATCCTCTTCCCTGACCCCAAAAATCATTTCCAGTCTCCAGCTTTGGATATCTCCTCACCCTGATTTGCTGGAACCACACCCAACCTTGTGATCTCACTTGTGGAAGTTCCAGTCCCCACTGTTCACTGGATGCTGGCTTCCCGATATTGCCAGCAGCCCCTACGTAGAACCCCTGGCCCTCTATCAAGTGCCTGAATGGCAGACTTTTGAACTGCACCCACTCGAATCTCCCAGTTTCCAACATCCCCAGAGTACAGCACATGTTCTCCACCATGTAAAGCACCCGAGCACCACATGTATAGTTGGGAGGCTCGCTGCTGCACACATCTAGCACTCCCCTTAGATAAGAGTATTCTGCTTTAGCTAAACTCACTGCGTTGGACTTCAGCTCTACGATGCCCTCCTGGGGTTTCCATTCTGCTTTTATCAGGCTCCCTCTACACAAAATGAAGAGAATAATTTATGCAGCTGTTTTCCACAAATAAAGTAACACAATCAGCAAGAATCTGCTGGCTCAATTAAGAAAAGGATACAAGTATTAACCAATTTATTTTTTAAGTAGTAAAAAAAACCCATAGTCTACATTATACTGAGCTCTCAACTGTCACCAGGATTATTAATTGGTTCTAAGTGTCAGGAATGCCTCCCTTTCAGAACATGCTACTAAAATTATGCTAAATTAGCTATTCATTTGGAACAACTCCACAGTAGTATAAAACAGATTTAATGGTCTCTAACCCAGGCTATGCATGTCCTGGGAGAATCAGATAGGACAGAGTAATTCTTCACATATTCATTCTATCTTGCTCTTTAAGGCATTTGAAGGGTGAACCATTTGATTGAAGAACCTAAAGGGATAACTTTACAACTAACTTATACTAGAAAATGCATAGATATTGCGATCAATAAAATGTAAACCCATACCTGTGAGACCTCACACAAGCAATGAATGAACTGCACTAAGCAGAAGACCAAATATTAGGCTGAACAATCACCTTCTCTGTATCAACACATACCAAGCTCCCATACAAGAGAAGTTTCTCCAACCACCCCTTCCCATTGGCTCTCTGCATCATGTAGGACAAACCAGCCAAGTGTGATCATTGACTACTCGCAGCTATGCACATTCTCTTGAAATCTAAGCCCTGGTAACTCTGGTCAATAAGCAGCAGGACTTACAGTCGCTCCACTCGTTCTTCAGACAGGAGCTGCCACTGTTCCTCTTGACACACCTGCAGCTTCTCCGCTTGCTCTTCAGAGTTATCCGGGATGAAGTCCTTCTGGCCATGAGTCCGTTGGGGAATCTTGTGATCGCAGGATCGTGCTAAAAACAACTCTTCAGGGCTTTAGGAGGAATAGGAAAAAAAATCAATTCACTTACTGGCAGTCACTTATTCTTGTGCTGATTTGATTTTCCTGGTGCTGTAGGTATGCCTGCATTTGTTTCAACTGTTCAGAGATGATCAGAGATCTTTTTTTCTTGCCCGGAACACAGGAGGCAGAGGGGCAACCTTAGAGCTTTATAAAATAAAGTGGGGAACCGATATGGTAAAAGGGCACATTCCCTTCCAGGGTAGAGAATTCCAAAATGAGAAGATATATTTAAAGTGAGGGAATAGATTTAAAAGCATCCTGACAAGTTTTTACACACAGAGTGGTGGGTGCACAGAATGAGCTGCTAAAAAAAAATAGTAGAGGCAGTTAAGACTATGACATCCAAAACATATTTAGACAGATACAAGGATAGGAACCTCCAGGAGGACCACAACCTTGCTGCAGATTGGAGGCTTGTGTGCCTCAGTGACCTGGAGGCTAGAGTCAGGGCTTTATTCTTTGGCTGTTGGTAGGGTCACCCATGCCAAACAGGTCAAAGGGTAGAGACCAGACGAAGAGTGGTCCACCGGTCCTCCAGGTTCCGAGGTTCAGCTCAGGGCTAACAATCCTGACTGGAAAACAACAGTGAAGAATTCACTCTACAACTCTATTATCAAGAAAAAGGGTCATATATGGTGGGGGGGGGGGAGGGAGAAGAACCACATGCAATGGGGCACGGGGGGGGAAGAGGAGGTGAGAGACACGGATCTAGGGGAGTGACACTCAGTGACTCAACATATTCCTTCTTTACAAAAGAAGCTGTCTACATCATCCCCTGACTAATGTCTTCAGGAATAATAAAGATACAATGGGGGGGAAAAAAAGAGAATGGAGTTCTTGGCCCATTATTCCTGACTACAATTCTGGATGCCAATCTAATAACATACTAATAGAGCATTTGACAAGATACTTGCTAGGTAGGTTCATCCAGAAGATTAAGACGTATAGGATATGAATAAAAATGTATGGATATGAATATATGTTATGAGTTGTACATCAGACACTTTGGATTTGTACTGTATAAATCTTTTTGTTGGTTTTTTTTGTTGTAATGTAGAAACTCAAAAAAATTAATTTAAAAAAATGTATGGGATATACTGGCTTGCCCATAGGGGAGAATAAATAGTAGTGATGAATGGGTTTTATTCTGGCTAAAGGTGTGTGACTGACGATGTTCCACAAGACACAAAGATTGGTGGCATTGTGGACAGAACAGAAAGTTGCATCAAAGGATGCAGTGGGATACAGATCAGCTGCAGACAGGCATGAAGAAATGGTAAATGCAGTTTACCAGGCAAGTCTGAGGTGCTGCAATTTGGGATATCAAATGTAAAGGGGAAGTGCACAGTTAATGGCAGGACCCTCAACATCTGTAATGTACAGTGGCATACATGAGACTTCCGGTTAAGGTGGTGCTACCAAACATGCGCAACAGCCTCCTGGTAGTCAAAAGGCAAAGAAATCCAACCAAAAGCATCACCAAAAATACACTTTCTGAGGTAAAGTTGTGTTAAATTATCGCCCAAACAGTGAAGGGGCAAGCAATGGCGAGGCGAGTTTGGGGGGGGGGGGGGGGGGAGGGGAATGAATCATTGCAGACGGCTTTTCGATAACCGTACAGTTGACCCGGCAACAAGTTTGGGTCACTCTAGGCACAGACGGGAAGGAGAAATTGGGGTCCAGTCAGAGGAGATCTGATCTCTATGGTCATACAACTAGCTCTGGTGCAAGGTTGGCTCGCTCTGGGCGCTGAGCTGATTTAAAGATCTTGAGAGTGTGGCTTTGGGCTAGGCGACGAAATCTGGGCCCGGAGCACGTTGCTGGGCAGCATGATCTTGGCCCAGGGCCTTTCGCAGCGAGGCCTTTTCTGGGCGAGGTGCAATGCTCTTTTAGACAATTTAAACACCAGCCCAGATTTGAGGCGAGAGCTGATTTCACTCGCTCTCCATGATGTTCACTCCGCTCTCCGGGGCACCGGAGCCTTTTGCTGTTCCATTGTTGAGTGAGCAGTTTCAAGTTCCTGGGTGTCAAGATCTCTGATGACCTAATTCGGTCCCAACATATCAATGCAGCTACAACGGCAGCAAGACAGCATCTATACTTTATTAGGAGTTTGAAGAGATTTGATATGTCAACAAAAACACTCAAAAACTTCTATAGGTGAGCTATGGAGAGCATTCTGACAGGCTGCCTCACTGTCTGGTATGGGCGGGGGGGGGGAAGAGGGGGCTACTGCAGAGGACTGAAAGAAGCTGCAGAGTGTTGCAAATTTAGTCCACTCTACTTTGGGTACCAGCTTACAAAGTACCCAGAATATCTTCAAGGAGCAGTGTCTCAGAAAGACAGCAACCATTATTAACGACCCCCAGCACCCAGGGCATGCCCTTTTCTCAATGTTACCATCAGGTAGGAGGTACAGAAGCCTGAAGGCACACACTCAGTGATTTAGGAACAGCTTCTTCCCCTCTGCCATTGTGATGAAAGAGGGTTACAAAAGTACACATGACTAAAATGTTAACTGTCCTGTGCTAGCACCAGTGGGATCAACAGTTGATCTGCCACCTGTCTTCAGGACAGAGAGATAAGTAAGACAATGGAGCAGCATTTGGAAATGTTAATGAAGAGTTTAACGGAAGGAGACACCGGTCTGAGTATTGTCAAGACCGGCTCCTTTTGAACCCTGAACTGTTTGAAGTGTGATGGACAGGCGATACACCAGCAGGGGGATAAAAAGGGGCAGGTTCGCTAAGACACTACACACGACACCACGAGGTAACGAGACCCTGGAAGCGGTGCGCCCCCACAAGTTGGTGGGAGTTTTGGAGGTCTGGTCGCGGGACCAGCCATAGACACACAGGGTGGAAAGATACGGTCGGCGGGAACCTGGTGTGTGTCCGCCCTTGCCTGGGTGCCGGGTTCACCGCTGAAGAACGATCGTGTCTGGAACGGAGGGGTCACAGTCGGTGACCTCAGAAGACATTACAAAGGGCTCGCCCAAAAGCTAACTGCGAGGAATATCAAAGGTCTGTTGAATCTGATTTGAATATCAGCATTCGCTCTCTCCCTCCCCAACGGCACAGCGGCGATTACTGCGAACTGAACTAAACTGAACTCTGTCACTTGTGATTGAACATTTTACCCCTAGACTGCGATAGAGCTGATTGACCCTATTATCCTAGTTGTGTACACGTGTTTATTCATTGCTAACCTGTTGCATTTATATCCTTACTATTAGAGTACCGTGTTGCTTATTTCTTTAATAAACTTTTCTTAGTTCCAGTAATCCAGACTCCAACTGAGTGATCCATTTCTGCTGGTTTGGCAAACCAGTTACAGGGTACGTAACACCATCTGATTCCTAAATGGACATTGAACC
Organism: Mobula birostris; assembly: GCF_030028105.1. NCBI lineage: Eukaryota > Metazoa > Chordata > Chondrichthyes > Myliobatiformes > Myliobatidae > Mobula > Mobula birostris. The sequence goes on along the minus strand of NC_092393.1, from coordinate 11,558,091 downwards.
CTTGGATACTATCTCATTTTTTAAATGTATATTATTTCTGTTTTTGCACAAGTTTTAATGTATTCACTATAGATATACTGCAATTGAATTTTTTTTTCATCTTCTATATTATCTATTTCATTGAACTGCTGCTAAGTTAACAAATTTCACGACACACGCCAATGATAATAAACCTGATTCTGATTCAATTTAAACGCCTGCTCAGATGGACTGAAAAATCAGGGTGTTGGGATCCAGGAGGAGAGCCAATAACACTCGTTCTCCACGATGATCACTCCCCTCTCTTTTTACGACACTGAGGCTATGAAGGCTGCCCTTGATTGCTGTGCTCTGTGTCTAATACAATAAACTGATATGCGAGGCTTTGACCTACTCTGGGGTTCGGATCTGAGGACTCAGTTCTGGTTTGGAATGCTGTTGCTTACGTGTTGTGTTTTTTTCTTTCTTGTGAACATCGAGAATTGGCCTTGTTTTCTTTAATTGAGTTCTTTTGGGATTTCTTGCTTTGTGGCTACCAGTGAGCAAACAAATCTCAAGGCTGTATAATTTATACATTCTTGATAATAAATGTACTTGAATCTTGAGAATTCAAGTCCGAAGCTCCCTGAACGTGGCTGCATAAGTTAACAGTGTAAAGCATTCTATTTAGTAGCCAAGGTATTGAGCTCAAGAATCAAGTAACATTGTAGCTTTATAAAACTTTGGAATATTACTTGTGATTTTGGCCTCCCCATTCTAGCTAGGATGTGGAGGCTTTGGGGAGGATACAGATAACGAAAACCTACCTGGATTAGAGGGCAATGCTATAAGGAGAGATTGTACAAACTAGGGTTTCTCTGGAGCGACAGAGGGCGAGGAGAGACCTGATAGACCAAACTATTTGACTGCATCGCGGTGTACACGACTGATTTGGTGACTTTGTCCCACTCACCCCTTGACTGGTCAGCGGCTCACACCCCTCACGAGGGCTCCCACTGCCAGCTCCAGCGCTTCCGCTACAAAGGACAAGGGACCCAGACACAGGCCGTACAAGTTTTTTTCGCTGTTCCCCTGCTCCGCCGCACACCCCAATGGGGCCCACAGCCCACGAGGTGCTCCTTTTAACAGAAACCGGGATTGCAACGGCAGCCTAAAGCAGCAGTAATACCGCTCCGCTGTGCCCCGAAGCCCCTGGGCCCCGGCGTTTACCTCAGCATACGACCCGCAGGGCTCTCCACTCGCTCCTCGACGGCCTCCATTTGCGCAGCGCCATCCATAGCGCCAGCACCCAGCGTCCGTTGTATTTCTCTTCCGCTTCGGCTGGCGCTTGCTCACTATTGGTTCCGTCCCATGAACTGTGCTCGGTCTCCACACGGATCAGGAACTCCATCGGGTCCTAGTGCTCCTCTGGCTTTACTTCGGAACATCCGTTGTGTTCTGGCGTTCGCTGACTGAGTTCCCATCTATTGCAAACGTATGAACAGTAGTAAAGCAGCCTGTTTCATCAATCGAAGATATCGTGGTTGATCTACAAGGGATGGATAATAAATCCTGTCCACAATACTAATGCCCATATTTCTGTTCAATCGATATACTAAAACAATACAATTATAAAGTTCATCAGTAATACTGCCATGCGTGCATGTCACTTTTTGCGTTGTCTTGCGTTGCATATTTTGCATGTATTGTAAACACAAAATAATCTGGACATGCTGGGGTCAAAGCAACACGCACAACACGCCGAAGGGTCTCGGCCCGAAACGTTGATTGTTCGTTTCCGCGGATGCTGCCCGACCTGCTGAGTTCCTCCAGCGTGTTTTGCATGTATTGCATTGCCTGCCAGATGCACTCATTCCATGTGCACTATGATAACCCATTAATTCAAAGTTCAAAGTACATTTTATTATCAAAGTTTATATGTCACCATATACAACCCCGAGATTGATTTTCCTGTGGGCATACTCTACAAATCGAAAGAATAGTAACTATAACAGGATCAATGAAAGATCAACCAGAGTACAGAAGACAACAAACTGCTAATGCAAATATAAATAAATATCAATAAGTAACGAGAACATGAGACAATAAGATAAAGAGTCCTTGAAGTGAGATCATTGGTTGCAGGAACATAATGATGAGACTATGGGTTTTCACTAATAAAACATGTAAGGCATTTTATGTTTAAGAAAAAAACCATAATAACTCATTTACTGAACTCCAAAAAACTGAACACAAAGTCCAGTAAAAGTACTTAATGTAATTACATAATCCTGTCAGACCCATAAAGTGAACCCCAACTCAATGTCACAAGCAAGAGAAAACTTACGGATGTGGCAAATCCAAGCAACACTCATAAAATATTGGAGGAACTTAAAAGGCCGGGCAGCATCTTTGGAAAAAAAGTACAGTCAATGTTTTGGGCTGAGACCCTTTGGCAGGGCTGGAGAAAAAATGCTGAGGAGTAGATTTAAAAGGTGGGGGGAAGGGAGAGAGAATCACCAGGTGGTAGGTGAAACCTGGAGGGGGATGGGATGAAGTAAAGAGCTAGGAAGTTGATTGGTGAAAGGGACAGAAGGTCATGGAAGAAAGAAAAAGGGGGAAGGAGTGCAAGAGGGAGGTGATGGGCTGGCAAGGGGATGAGGTGAGAGAGGGAAAGGGGGATGGAAAATGGAGAAGGTGGGTGTTGGGGGCATTACCAGAAGTCTGAGAAATCAATGTTCATGCTATCAGGTTGGAGGCTACCGAAATGGAATACAAGGTCCTGACAAAGGGTCTCAGCCAGAAACATCGACTGTACTTCTTCCTACAGATGCTGCCTGGCTTGCTGCGTTCCACCAGCGTTTTGTGTGTGTTGCTGGAATATAAGGTGCTGTTCCTCCAGCCTAAGTGTGGTCTCATCACAATAGTGGAGACATAGCGGAATGAGAATGGGAAGTGGAATTAAAATGGGTGGCCACTGGGAGATCCCGGTTGTTCTGGTGGATGGAGCATAGATGCTCGGCAAAGTGGTTTCACTGATATACAGGAGGCCACACCGGGAGCATCGAACACAGTACATGACCCCAACAGACTCACAAGCCAAGTGTCACCTCACTCGGAAGGGCTGTTTGGGGCACTGGAGATGGACATCAACACAGAGGAGGAAGCCATGGATGGCCTTCTGTCTCTTTCACCAATCAACTTCCTAGCTCTTTACTTCATCCCCTCCCACTAGGTTAGCTGCCCCCGGCAGTCACCCCACCCAATGACACGGCACTTAAATTACTCCACTCCAACCCAAGTTGATGTTTACTGCATACCTATGAAAACACATTCTTAACATTCATGTGAATAGACTTCAGGCACATGTGAGTCAGAGGAGAAGAAAATACCACAGCCTTGCAGTTAAAACAGACATCCAGCCACAAGACCATCCGAGAAAGGTTGTATAAATGGAAAGAGGATCACTGGATAACATGGGGAATATCTAAATGACCACTGGATGACTGAAACAATAGAGTGCACAGATTTTCTAAGTTTATTTTCCTAATCACTGAGGTACTCAGCCTTGTGTGTGGGTGAAGCTGGGTGTGATACCTTCAGTACTCATGACCTAAAGACTCAAAAATGGCATGTTTGTGCAAGTGGCAAATTGGTGAGAGTTTTTCTTTTCTGTTAAGACCTGAAGTCCACAATACCCTGACCTGTTGGGATGCTCACCCTCGTGCCAATATTTGGCCAGCACACGTTACAGTGTTGGAGGGCCGATCAGCCATTGCATCCGCAATACGGAAAATGCATCGCACTCTGCAAACCAGACAGTAACTATTGGGTAGTCACAGCCCTTTGGACCAAGAAGTCAATGTCAACCATAGTGCCCACCACCTAGTCCTAATTTCCTGCAGTTCACCCATATCCCTTTAAGCCCAACCCCTGCACGTGACAATGATACAGAGAGTGTAGCAACCAACATCATTAGATTGACATATGGAGAGATGAATTCCACCCTCATTTCTATGAAAGGCATTTAGATATCAATGATTTGCTGTGTAAAAGGTGAGAAGGTATAGGATAATATCAGTGTGTTCTGATGTTTATTGGAGTAGTTATCAGGTAGGATAGGAAAGTCCATAGGCAGTTCTCCTTTCCCCAGCTCAATTGTATTTGCATTTTATAACAAGGAAATTGAACTTGGAGTTGCAAGTCACGGACAGTGCTGATTCTGGAGGCCAAACTCACTGACAACTCATTCCTCTGCACATCAACTGCTAAGCAAATGTCTTCCACCATCCTTTTCCAACATACCATTCTGCCTGCAGGCAATAAAGGGCCAACATCTATAGCCCAGGAACCACCTCTCAGCAAAGGCAGACAGTGACAATGAAGTTTGTCATTCAGGGCACCAACATTTCCCTTAGCTGTTTGAAGAAAAAAGGCGCTTGAAGATCAAAACCTTACACTTGACACAAAGCACATGATTTATGAGTTTTCAGTGCTCCCTGTCTGCCAATATGCCACTGAGGCTCGGACTACTGGTAACAGGCCAACATAAAACCATCAAAATCATGTTTTTTTATCACTGACAAGTTGTGTTTTTTTTTCCCCTTTGCAGCAGCAGAACACTGTAAGACTCAAAAATTACTATAACATACAAAATAAATTAATGTAAAAGATGAATAATGAGGAACTGTTCTTCAGTGCCCCCCACCATCCACAGTAGACCCAGTGCTGCAATGAGCGAATGAAGCAAACGCAAGTGCAGGACACAGGCACGGAGATTGAATTAGGATGCTCACACAGACATGAACGTTGAACAGCAAACAGAAGGGATCTTGACTGGAGAGATGGAGTTTCTTAGGTAAACCTTGAAACTGGAGCTAAACTTAGAACACACGGTCCTAAGCAGCCAGGAAACATTAATTACCACACAGGCAAACCCAACGATCTGGCGACTAGTGGTTGTAACGCCAGGGTTCTTATGCTGCAGGTCTTGATGGAAACCAGGTGTGCCGTCATCAAAGAGAATTGGAAGCAAATGGGAAATTAACGGTCAGGACCGTGGCACAATCAAAGGAAATTAGGTGAAAGATGGGGAATTAATGATCAGGACCGTGACAGTACCCTCCCCTCTCAACGGGAGTCTCCAGACAATCCACCAGGCTTGTCAGGATTGTCTCAATGGAAATCACAGATGAGGGAAGGATCCAGGATAAAGGAGCAGGGAATTCAAGAGTGTTCCTCCAGACCGTATCCCTCCCAATTGACCAGGTACTGGAGACCCCTGCTTTGGCGGCGCACATCCAGTATTCGCCGGACAGTGTACACTGGGTTGTCGTCAATGATCCAGGCGGGTGGAGGGGGTTCTGCAGGAGGGCACAAAGGGCTTTCAGATACAGGTTTCAATTGGGAGACGTGGAACGTGGGATGAATGTGCATGGATTCGGGCAGTTTGAGTCTGACCACCAAGGGGTTGATGACATTCCAGTGGCGGTACTGACCAGGGAGTTGTGGGCGTACTCTACCTAAGTGAGATGGGTGCTCCAGGATGACGTGTTGTTGGCAGTTATGCAGCTCAGTGCTGCTTCCGAATCCTGGTTTTCTCGTTCTGTTTGACCATTAGCCTTGGATGGAAGCTGGAAGACAGACTTACTGAGGCTCCAAGGGCTTGACAAAAGGATCTCCAGATATGAGAGATGAATTGGGGGCCCTGGTCAGAAATAATGTCAGAGGGAATCCCATGAAGGCAGAAGGCGTGATGAACAAGGAGGTCTCACGGGCTGTAGGGAGTTTGGGAAGGGCTACGAAGTGCACAGCTTTGGAGAAGCAGTCCACCATGATGAGTACAGCAGTATTCCCATATGAAGGGGGTAGCTCAGTAACGAAATCCAGTGGAGTGTGAGACCAAGGGTGGCTAGGGACAGGTAGGGGTCGAAGCAACCCAGCAGGTGGTCGGTGGGAGGCTTTTCCGTGGGCACACACAGTACAGGCAGAGACGAAGGAACAAGTGTCAGCATCCATGGAGGGCCACCAGAAATGTATCTTCAGAAGGAACAGAGTTTGATCGATCCCGGGATGGCAGGCAAAATGAGAAGTGTGCCCCCACTGGAGAACCTGAGACTGAACAGAGTCAGGCACGAAGAGGCGATTGGGGAGTCCATTGCCTGGGTCAGGATGAGTTTGTTGGGCCTCTTTGACTATGGATTCAATCTCCCAGGTGAGGACAGCCACTACACAGGATGTGGAAGGATGGTCTCGGGGTTGGAGAAGTATTGACGGGAGAGAGCATCGGGCTTCCCATTCTTGGACCCTGGACGATAGGCAAGTGCGAATCTGAAACGGCCAAAAAATAATGTCCAACGGCCTTGGCGGGAATTCAGGCATTTTGCGGTTTGGATGTATGCGAGGTTCTTGTGGTCTGTCCAGACAATGAATGGATGTTCTGCTCTCTCCAGCCAGTGCCTCCACTCCTCCAAAGCAAGTTTGATGGCCAGTAACGCCCAGTTCCCTATGTTGTAGTTCCGTTTGGCAGTTCAGCTCCGAGAAGGCTGAGTCTGCTTCGGGGGTCCAGTGAAAAGGGGTCGCAGGAGAGGTGAGTCGAGTAAGGGGGCGCTGCCACCTGGCTGTAATCCCTGATGAAGCAATGATAAAAGTTTGCAAACCCCAGAAATTACTGGAGTTGCTCGAGTCTTGTGGGTTTTGGCCACTCCGCCACCACCCAGATCTTTTCAGGATCTGCCCTTATTTGCCCGCTGTCAATGATGTACCCCAAGAAACTGACAGGGGGGACATGAAACTCACACTTTTCAGCCTTAATGAATAGCTTGTTCTCCCAAAGCCTCTGCAGAACCTGATGGACGTGGTGGATGTGTTCCTGAAGACTGCGGGTGAAGATTAAGATGTCGTCCAAATAAATGAAAACGAAATGGTTAATAAAGTCTCTAAGGACATCATTTATCAGGGCTTGGAAGGCAGCAGGTCCATTGGTGAGACCAAAGGGCATGACCAGATATTCGAAATGCCCAAGAGGGATGTTTTGAAAGCTGTTTTCCACTCATCTCCCTCCCTTGTTCTGACCAGATGGTAGGCACTCCGTAGGTCCAGTTTAGAAAAAATGGTGGCTCCATGAAGGGGTTCGAAAGCAGAGTTGTTAAGGGGTAGTGGATACTGATTCTTTATGGTGATGCTATTCAGGCCACGGTAGTCAACGCAGGGGCGCAGTTAGCTGTCTTTCTTCCCCACAAAGAAGATCCTGCGCCTACAGGGATGACAATGGTTGGATAATACCAGTCACGAGGGGTTCATTTAGGTGAGCCTCCATTGCTTCCCTTTCTGGCCGGGACAGGTTATACAGCTGACTGGAGGGTAGAGGGGCTCCGGAGAGAAGCTCAATTGCGCAATCGTAAGGGTGGTGTGGAGGCAGCGAAAGACTGTTTGCTAAACACTTCTCGCAGATTGTGATACTCTGCTGGAACCTTGGATAAATCGGGGGTTTCTGAGGCAGACGAGGTCGCAGTGACTCCCACAGGGGAAAGGGCCGATTGTAGACAAGTGGAGTGACAGAACAGACTCCAGCTGACTATCTTCCTTCCTGACCAGCTGACTGTCTAGTCAATGTGGGGGTTATGGTGGCTTAACCAGGGATAACCAAGAACTATTGGAGCTTGAGGAGAGGAAATTAAATTGAATCGTATCTGTTCCCTATGGTTCCCGGAGAGAAAGGGTTTGGTGTGCAATGAGTGTCTTAGGCCAGTAGCCTACCGTCCAGTGCCCAGGCTTCCAAGGGGTTACTCAACGGCTAGCGAGGAATTCCAGCCCGGGAAGCTATGTTTTCATCGAAAAGGTTTCCCTCAGGGCCGGAGTCCACTAGTGCTGACAGAGGCAGGGACTGTTGGTTATAACGTAAAGTAGCTTGCAGCTGCATCTGGGTTCAGGGAACAGAAGGGAATTCTGTCTGGCTCTCCAGGGTCCCCCTTTCTACTGGTGAACCTTCCCTTTTTGGCCGAAGGGGACAGGTAGCATGGAAGTGGCCAGACTGGCCGCAATACAGACACTCCCCCGCTCTCAATCTCCGGAGTCGTTCTGTGGGGGAAAGGCGGTTCCGTCCCAGCTGCATTGGTTCCTCTCCCGGGCCGGTGGAAACGGCCGGGCTGGCAGGTACTCTAGGAGCAGAAGGAAAGAGGCTTGTTCTGGCGGGAGGCGGAAATGAGTGCCATGGAGTGGCCAAAGGTGGTGGACGACTCATTCTTTCTCTATGGTGTTCTTGGAGACGGTTGTCCAACCTGGTGGCTAGGGAAATCAAAGAGTCCAGGCCGTCAGTATCGTCTCTTGCTGCCAACTCATCTTTTACCATGTCGCTGAGACCATTCCAAAAGACCCCTTGGAGTGCCTCATCGTTCCAGCCCGCTAACGTCCGGAACTCCACAGAATATTCGACAACACTGCGTAAGCCCTGGTGGAGATTGAGTAGGCATTTGGTGGTGTCTTTACCATGGACGGGGTGGTCAAAGATCTTTCTTATTTCCACGACAAAAGTGGCGATTATCCCAAACATCTGTAGCCCACGCAAAGGCACTTCCCTGGAACAACCCCATGATATAAGCAATTTTTGACTTATCCGTGGAGTACATGGATGACTGCTGTTCGAACACCAAGGAGCGCTGCAGAAGGAAGGCCCGGCACTTCCCCAAATCCCCAGCGTAGTGTTCTGGTTCAGGTAGTGCTGCTCCCTATGTGTTGCCCCCTATGGGGGTTGGTGAGACAGAGATCCAGAAGTGGATGGGGTAAGATGAGTGGATACACGGTCCACCTGGTCACCAATCTTCATTATGTCAGCAGACAGGGAATGGAGGTTCTCCATGGCCTCCCGGAAGAGTTGGTCATGCAGACCCAGTAGGGAGCCCTGGCTGGCGAGAGCTTGTTGCGGGGTATTCATGTCCACTGGGTCCATTGTGGCCAGATCGTTCTGTTGCAATGAGCGAATGAAGCGAATTCAAGTGCAGGATACAGGTACACAGATTGAGTTAGAATGCTTACACGGACGTGAACGTTGAACTGCAAACAGGAGGGATCTGGACACAGAGCCTTGACGCAGAGAGATGGAGTTTCATAGGTAAACCTTGAAACTGGAGCAAAACTTAGAACACATGGTCCGAAGTGGCTGGGGAATGTTAATTACCACACAGGCAAAACCAATGATCTGATGACTAGTGGTTGTAACGCTGGGGTTCTTATGCTGCACGTCTTGATAGAAACCAGGTGTGCCATCATCAAAGAGAATTGGAAGCAAGTGGGAAATTAATGGTCGGGACCGTGGCACAATCAAAGGAAATTAGGAGAAAGATAGAAAATTAACGATCAGGACCATAACACCCAGGTCCCTATGTTCCTCAATATTTCCCACTATTGATGGTGCCTGTCCTACCCTGGTACACCAAGGACCCTTTGTTCCTCAGAAATATGAAGCATTTCCATTATCATATCCTTGTATACCAAGGTCCCTCTGCTCCTCATTACTCCTTACCATTCATGCTGTATATCCCACCCTTGTACACTGACATTTCTCAGTTCCTCAGTGCTCCCCACAATAGATGGTAGGTCCTAAGCTTGTACACCGAGATCCCCCTGTTCCTCAATAGTCCCGACCTCTGCTGTGCACCACCTACCTTTGTATACCGAGGTTTCTCTGTTCCTCAGTTTCCTAACATTCATGAAGCGCGTCCTCAATGTACCTTGTACAGAAGGTCCCACTCTTCCTCAGTTCTCCCACGATACATGTGTGTTCTAACATAAGACCCTGACCCAGAGACCCTGAGGACCATTTGATGGTTCTGGGCCTGTGCTCACTGGATTTTAGAAGAACGAGGGAAGGATCTCATTGAAACCTATTGAATATTGAAATGCCTAGATAGAATAATACTGGTAGGGATGTTTCCTACAGTGGGGGAGTCGAGGACCAAAGGGCACAGCCTCAGACTACAAGATGAGGAGAAATTGCTTTAGCCTGAGTGTGGTTAACCTGTGGAATTCATTGCCAAGGGTGACTGTTTAGAATGAATCATTTAGTATATTTAAAGTGGAGGCTGAAAGATTCATGATTAGTAAGGGCATCAAAGGTTATGGGGAGAAAGCAGGAGAATATGTCTGAGAGGGATAATAAATCAACCATGATGGAATGGAGAATCAGGCTCGACGGGCCACATAGCCTAATTCTGCTCCTATGGACTGATGGACCCTGAGATCCCTCTGTTCCTCAGTACCCCCTACCATTCACAGTGTGTGTCCCACCCTGTACATCGAGGTCCCTCTGTCCCTCAGTACTTCCTGAACATTCACAGTGTGTGTCCCATCCTGTTCATCGAAGTCTCTGTCCCTCATAACCCCCTAACATTCACAGTGTGTGTCCCATCGCATTGAGGTCCTGTTGTGTTCTTTATATGTACCGTGTGTTACTAAGAACAAACCATATTCTGGAAGAATAAGAAATAGAACTTTCATTTACAACAGCAAACAGCAACACATATGTCTTACAGCACTATGCTTCTTGAAGTTTCTATCATTTCTGCGCATGCTCCGAACTCTGTCCAATCACATTCTTACATGTGACATGTGATATCACCACATCTTTCTTTCCTTAAAAAGAAAAACAATTAGCAACATTGATCAGAACAAATGCATGATTTAACTTGTCTCTGTCAGTCTCTCTGGGGGTTTACAAACATGAACCCCAGCTGTGCCTGCCTTTTTGTCAACTACATGGAAGAGTCTATGTTCCAAGCCTACACGGGTATTGCTCCCCAACTCTTTCTGTGCTACATTGACAACTACATTCTTCCCGGCTCTGTGCTGAGGTTGTCAATTTCATCAACTTTGCCTCCAACTTTCACCCTGCCTTCAACTATAATTGGCCCATCTCTGAGACCCCTTTCTTGATTTCTCTTTCTTCATCTCTGAAGACTGGCTATCTTTTATAATTCTGCTGACTCTCATAGTTATCTTGATTATACATCTTCGTACCCTGTCACATCTAAAAATACTATTTCCTTTTCTCTGTTTCCCCCCATCTCCATTGCATCTGTTTTCAGGACGAGGCTTTCCATTCCAGAATATCTGAGGTTCTCTTTCTTCAAAGAATAGGGTTTCCCTTCTTTTACTATTGATGCTGCCCTCGCCTGCATTTCCTCCATTTCCCAGACATCTGTCCTCAAGCCTTCTTCCCTTGCCAAAACAGGGATAGAGGTTCTCTGTTCTTACCTATCATTCCACGAGCCTCCGCATCCAACACATCCTTCTCTGTACAGTATCTTCCATCAGATTCATTGGTATCCTACCATTAAACACATTTTATTGTGGATGTGCCTCCCTCTCTCCATTTTCCACAGGAATCATTCTCTACATGACCCCTTGTCCCCTCGTCCCTCCCCACTGATCTCCTTCCTATTGCTTAACCCTGTAAGGAGGATAAGTGCTACACCTGCACCTTCACATCCTCCCTTACGCCATTCAGGGCCTCAAACCATCCTTACAGGTGAGGCAACACTTCACCTGCAAGACTTTTAAGGTAATCTAATGTATCCAAGCTCCTGGTGTGGCCTCCTCTACATTGGTGAAACCCAATATAGATAAGGATACCTCTTTGTCAAGCACCTTCACTCCATCCACCACAACAGACGGGATTTCCCAATGACCAAGCATTTTAATTCTACTTCCCATTCCCATTCCAACACATTGGTTCAGAGCCACAATGAGGCCACTCTTAGGCTGGAGGAGCAACAACTCATATTCCATCTGGGTAGCTTCCAACCTGATGGCATGAACATTGATTTCTCTAACTTCCATGTAATTTTCCCCCCTCCCCTTCTCCCTTTTTCCATAGTGTTTTTAATGGTGAAAATCTCCCTTCTACTTAGCGAGGGCGTTCACTGTCATTGTGCTGATTGCTGTTTACATCTCTACCCCCATGCTGGTGCTGGGGGAGCACTGCAGGAGCTCGACAGTGCTATCTGCAAGCTCAAAGCCTCTCACTCTGATGGTTTCTCCATTGTTAATGGTGACTTCAATAATGCCAACATGAAAATATACCTGCCAGTTTGGCAACTTTAAAATCAGAAGAGAGAATAATTGACCTGGTTTACACCAACATTCCTGAGCCTACAAAGCTGCCCCCACCCTCACCTCGGGTACTCAATCTACATATCCAATTTGCTAATCCCTGCATACAGACCGTTGGTTAAACAAGTCAAACCAGTTTACAGGTTACCTGTCCAGCCGGTGCTACCTCAGCACTGCAGGACTGCGTTTGAAAGCACAGACTGGAGCCTATTCAGGGACTGGAATGGCTATCTACGATCACATCAACATTGATGAAAATGCAGTGACCAGCTACATAGAAAATTACATCGAGGACATTACTCTGATTAAATACTGCATGGCAAGGGCAAACCAGAAACCGGGGCGGACTGCTGCGGTTCATTCACTGCTTAGGGATCAGGATACTGCCTTCAGATTGAGAATTAGAATTAGAATTTATTTAAATCTTACATCCATCCCACAATGTGAGGGAGTAAAAATCCTTGTGTTATGACACTGTTGTAGTGTACAGACATATGAATTTTAGTCTAATGGCTTGTAGAAAGAAGCTGTCATGTAAGCGGTTGGTCCTGGCTATAATGCTGCGGTATCGTTTGCCAGATGGAAGCAGCTGAATCAGTTTGTGGCGAGTGTCCTTGATGGCCTTCCAGGCCTTCTTCGCGCACCTGCTGCTATAAACGTCTTCAGTGGACAGCAGAGCCATGCTCTCCCATGCCATCAGGAAGGCAAGGCACGAGTACGCACAGAAAATTCACAGACACCTTTGTGACACCAGGGACACATGGCACATGTGACAAAGTGTACAAACTATAACCAATTGTAATTGTAAGTCCACCTTGCATGTTAACAACACCGATGCCTCCCGTCCTGATAGGCTAAACGCCTTCTAAGCATGGTATGATAAATTGATGTAACTTCAAGGAAGGCCCCCTCTCCCATGAGGAACAGGCACCCTGTCTGGCCACAGCCAAGATGAGGAGCATCGTAGCCAGGGTAAACCCATGCAAAGCTTTGGGCTGGACAACCTACCTGATCAGGTGCTGAGGGACTGTGCATTTCAGCTAACCGAGGTCAACGGACACCTTTACTATTTCTTTGAAGTAGTCCACTGCCCTTGCAGGTCTCAAGGCCCAAGTGAGCGATGGTATCTGGTCTAAACGATTACCACCCAGTGGCATTGACTTCAATACTCTTGAAGTGTTTACAGTGGCTGGTAATAGATCATATAAAATTCCACCTTCCAGCTACATTGAACCCTTTCTCCAGAGATAGAGACAGAAAGATCAAGAAAGGAGAGGGAGGTGTTGAAAATTGACCAAGAGAGATCGAGAAAGGAGAGGAAAGTGTTGGAAATGGACCAGGTTGGGTCTGGTGCCCAGAAATAAATGGAAAGCTTTGAGATCTTCCTGGTGAGGGATGGAGGTGTAAAGGGACAGGACATCCATGGTGAAGTAAGATACTCAGGGCCAGGGAACTTGAAATTATTGAAAGATCAAGAGCGTGCGAAGTGTTATGGATGTAGGTCCCCTCCACCACCATCTCCTCTGTCAAGTGGAACTTGTTCCCACTCTCAATAATTTCTCCTTTGGCTCCTCCAACTTCTTTCAAAGAAAAGGTGTAGCCATGAGCACTTGCATGGGTCCCAGCTATGCCTGCCTGTTTGTCGGCTATGTGAAACAGTCTATGTTCCGAGCCTACACTAGTGTCACTCCTCCACTTTTCCTATGCTACATTGATGACTGCATTGGTGCTGCTTCCTGCACCCATATGGAGCTCATCAGCTTCATCAGCTTTGCCTCCAACTTCCACCCTGGCCTCAAATTTACCTGGTCCATTTCCAACACCTCCCTCCCCTTTCTCGATCTCTCTCTCTCTCTATCTCTGGAGGCAGTTTATCTACTGATGTCTACTATAAACCCACTGATTCTCACAGCTACCTTGACTATACCTCTTCCCACCCTGTTACTTGTAAAAATGCCATCCTCTTCTCTCGATTCCTCTCTGTCTGCCGGATCTGCTCTCAGGATGAAGCTTTTCATTCCAGAACTAAGGAGATGGTCTCCTTCTTCAAAGAAAGGGGTTTCTCTTCCTCTACTATCAATGCTGCCCTCAATCACGTCTCTTCATGCACGTCTGCTCTCACCCCATTCTCATGCCATCCTACCAAGGATAGGGTTCCTCTTGTCCTCACCTACCACCCACCAGCTACCCCATCCAGCACATAATTCTCGGTAACTTGTGTCATCTCCAACAGGATCCGACCACCAAGCTCCCCCTTCCCTTCCCCCACTTTCTGCTTTCTGCAGAGATTGCTCCCTATGTGAGTTCCTTGTCCATTCACCCCTCCTCACTGATCTCCCTCCTGGCACTTATATTTGTAAGTGGAACAAATGCTACACCTGCCCCTACACCTCCTCCCTCACTACCATTCAGGGCCCCAGACAGTCCTTGTGTCTGTCCCCAAACTAATCCCACTAGCATGATCTCTCCTGATGTCCACTTGTTTGTCCCCAAACTAATCCCACAGGCATGATTTCTCCCATTGTCCCTGTGTTCATCCTCAAATTAATCTCACTGGCATGATTTCTCCCATTGTCCCTGTGTTCATCCTCAAACTAATCCCACTGGCATGATCTGTCCCAATGTCCGTCCCCAAACGAATCCCACTGGCGTGATCTGTCCCAATGTCCGTCCCCAAACTAATCCCACTGGCATGATCTCTCCCAGCCCTGCAGCTGTCCTTCAGTCCACAGGCTAATTCTACCGACATTTCTCAGACTCCCAGCCCTTGCTCTGTCCCTAAGCTAATATCACTGGGGTCATATACTGTGTTTGGTGCTCCCGGTGTGGCCTCCTGTATATCGGTGAGATCTGATGTAGATTGGGAGACCACTTCGCTGAGCACCCACGCTCCATCTGCCACAAAAAGCAGGATCTCCCAGTGGCCACCCATTTTAATTCCACTTCCCATTCCCAGTCCTACGTGTCAGTCCACGGCCTCCTCTACTGCATGATGAGGCCGCACTCAGGTTGGAGGAACAACACCTTATATTCAATCTGAGTAGCCTCCAACCTGATGGCATGAACATCGATTTCTCAAACTTCCGGTAATGCCCCCCACCCCCACCATTCCCCATTCCCCTTTCTCTCTTTCACCTTACCTCTTGCCTGCCCATCGCCTGCCTCTGGTGCTCCCTGACCTTTTGTTTCTTCCATGGCCTCCAGTCCTTTCCTATCAGATTTCCCCTTCTCCAGCCCTGTATCTTTTTCACCAATCAACATTGCAGATCTTTACTTCACACCTGCCGCCCTCCTGGTTTCACCTCTCACCTTTTGCTTCTTCCTCCCCTCCTCCCACCTTCTAACTCGGGCTCCTTATCTTTTTTTCTCCAGTGCTGTGAAGAGTCTCAGTCTGAAATGTTGACTTTTCCATAGATGCTTCCTGGCCTGCTGAGTTCCTCCAGCATTTTGTGTGTGTTGCTCGGATTTCCAGCATCCACAGATTTTCTATTGTTCCTGAAGTTTTCAGAGTCAGAAGGCTTTAGGCACTTTGTCCACTGTCATGGCAGTTAGTTTCCGATGCCTGCCTTCCAGGTTTTAAGAAGTACCGAGGCCATGATTGCCAGAGGATGTGTCTTGTACTCTGCCCCCCCCCCTCAATTCATGGGACAGCTACATTTCTGTCCATGGATTGTTTTGGGGGACGAAGTTGGAACAGTCTCCTGTGTAAGGTGGCAGCTACCTTTTGATGCCTTCCTTTGGACTCACATGGAGAGGTAGCAGAAACATCCTCACCCTCTACATCTGAGAGGGATGTGAGAACTGTGTCAAAACACTGCTCTTCTGCGACGGGCTCTAGATCTTCATCAGGGACCCATGGCAATCAGTGGAAGTGCCCGCGATCTGGCAAACGGGTGCTGCCAACCTCCTCTTTCTCCACCAACTGCAGCACAAACAAGTCCACTTCGCTGCTGGGTTGTCCGAATCTACTGGCTCCGGGGTGTAGGTTGGAAATCCTGCCTTCTCCAGGAACCTCAGCAGTGATGACGACAGCTTCAGCAAGCTCTTCCCTGATGCTTGTGAAGCCATTGGCAGCCATGGGAAGAGGAAGGACTGTCTCCACCTCACACCCTTCCACCTTTACTGGAGCAGAGGGGTCCACAGGTCCTGCTGGTAATTCTACTTCCTCCCCCCGTGGGATTGATCAGAGGGTAACATCTAACCACAGTTACTGGTTCTGTTCCAGGGTCCGGGAGCACATAGGCCGAAGCCTGCACAGTGAGCACGGTGCAGATCCCACCAGCATACACCCTGGGGGTGCTGGGTGCTTCTGCAACATCTGAGTGCCTTTCCTCCCAGTGTACTGGTTCTCTGAGACCTCGAGGAGGTAGGGAATCTGTCTGGAAGACAGCCTCTGTGATAGGTGTCACCTGTTGAGAGTGCCTTAACTTACAGCCAGAAGTGTCACTTCAATCTGGGTAAATTTCTCTTGCGGTCATTAATATATAATCCATGTAGACACATTCATCTCTCTTCAGTGAAGGGAAAGGGGACAGATTGGGGGAGATTGAGGAGTAAACAAAATGCTCAGACAGACATGCTGACCAGCCAGTAGAGATTAACAGGGGGAAGCAAGGAACAGAATGTGTCTGGTCGATCAGGTAGCTATGAAGGCTGTGGATACAAAAGGGCAATAATTTGTACCTTGACGACACCAGGTGATGTCAGAATGGCTTCATACCCAGTGGTGTGAGCTCATTAAGACCCAGTGGGAACGAGGCTGTCACAGTGGGGGGGCATTGGGAGCGAGGGTGGACCCAAATGCAAGACACATCTTGTAAGGTTAATTAAATTGGGTTTATTGTTTGATACCAGGAGAGCAAAGCAGAAGCAGGAATAGCGAACTGGACAAGGACTCAGGACTACGACTAGGCTGGGACCAAGTGTCTGGGCTTGGACTCGGAATCGGATCCCAGAACTAGAGGCGATATGGACAGGCTACAGTATGGACTCCGAGCCAGGGACTGGACAAGGACCCAGTACCTGGGTCTTGCCTTGGGCTCGGACCCCAGAACCATGCATGGACATGACATGGGCTAGGGAGAGGAGGAACATAGGAACACAGAGCCTCGGTCTTGGGAGAGCAAGTACGTGGAATCATGGACACATACACGGAACACAGAGTCCGGATCCCTCCTTGGGTACAGGACATAGGGCCGGGACTCACACACAGAACAGAGACCCGGGACCCCTCCTTGGGTACAGGACATAGGGCCGGGACTCATGACCCCCCGCAGGGCAACGGCAAGCGGCCTGACTTACCCCATGGAGGCGAGGACAAGACAAGACCAACACAAAAGAACACCAGGCAGTACCTATCTAGCTCCGGCGATAGAACTAGACCAAGGTGCAGGCGACGGCTGCAGACGAGGGCTAAAGGCTAGAGGGGCATAGTAGGGATTCAGGTAGTGGGGTAGGACAGGAATCACAGACCGCCAGGGCCAGGACTTGACTCGGAACTTGGATGCGCCAGGGCCAGGACTTGACTCGGTACTTGGATGCCGCCAGGACCAGGACTTGACTCGGTACTTGGATGCCGCCAGGGCCGGGACTTGACTTGGAGCTCCAGGTAGTGGCGAGCTCTTGACTCGGCCCGGGAACAGTAGACAGCAGTTCTTGATTCCCTCCGGCGGGTTAACTGACGGACCCACCTCGGTGAGGAAACTTTGCAGGCTCGCTTTGGCGAGGTAACTTGACAGGAGTGCTCCAGTGTGGAAGGGCGAATTACCGGCACTCACTTCAGGCGGAGACTAGGCTTGCTCTGGCCAGATGACATTGGCACGCTGCACCTTTGGTGACTTTGCAGACGCTCTCGCGCCAAACAGTTGAAAGCCGGAGACTATAAACTACCGCTTCAGCGGAGAGTAAATTGCCTCTAATCACCAAGGCTGAGGGACACAGGAAAACAGGGAACCAAAGGGAAACAGGGAGTCAATGGTCTGGATCATAACACAAACAAAATAAATAAAAAGAGACCCCGATCCGGACCATGACAGAGGCAGTCTTCTCTGAAACAGAAACACAAGTTCATGGCTAACAAACAAAGGGAGGGATGGAAAGAGGGTCAGAAGGAAAGAGAAAGAGGGAGAGAGGGCCAGGGAGAGGAAGAGGGATGGGGGTGGAGGAGAGGAAGACAGAGACAGAGGGAGAGAGGGAGAAGTGGGAGAGTGGCAGAGAGAGGGGGAGAGAGTGAAGGAGAGCCAAGGTGTGGAGAGCCAAAGGAAAGATCATCCCACTGGCATGATCTCTCCCAATGACTCTGTGTCTGTCCCCAAACTAATCGCACTAGCATGATTTCTCCTGATGTCCACGTGTCTGTCCCCAAACTAATCCCAATGGCATGATTTCTCCCATTGTCCCTGTGTTCATCCTCAAACTAATCCACTGCCTGATCCACTTCAGTGCTGGTCCCCAAACTGATCCTGTCACACAGTGGTCTCTCTCCCCACAGCTGTGTTAGTATTCACACTAATACCACTCCACAACTGTGTCTGACCCCAAACTAATCTCCCAGCACCACCCTCTCCCCACAGATCTGTGCCGGTCCTTAAAATAATCCAACTGCCCCGTAATCTCCCAAGAGCCCCGTGTCACTCACCAGACTAATCCTGCTCCCCAGCTCTATGGGAATGAGATGTGTTTGAAGACAGACACAGGAACGTAAGAAGAAACCCACATTGGATTATTTTGATGTCTTTTACTTGACATTTCTACCCAGGGAAAAGCATATGGAAAATCCATGTTGGTCTGTGGAATTCTCTGCCCAATGAAGCAGTGGAAGCTACCTCAGTAAATATATTTAAGACAAGATTGGATAGACTTTTGGAGCAGATGGTCTACTCCTGCTCATTTTTCTTATGTTCTTATGACACATTTATTTCTCTGAAGTGAGGGGGCAAGGGGACAGACTGAAGGCAGAATGAGGGGTAAACAAAATGCTCACACAGAGGTGATGGCTGGTCAACAAGGGGCAACAAGGAACAGAATATGCCTGGTAGATCAGCGAACTGCAAAGGTCACATATACAATTGGCAACTGATGATACCCGGCGGTGTCACAATGACTTCATTCCTAGCTGTGTGACCTCATCAAAGCCCAAGGGTTAGGAGACAGCTCTCCCTGAAACAGAAACACAAGCTCATGGCTAACAACCAAAGGTCAAGTGCAACTCGGAAGGAGGGTGAGAGAGGAAGAGGGGGAGAGGGTCAGAGGGGGAGAGGGTGACAGAGGGGAGAGTGAGAGATGGAGAGAGGGAAAAAGGGAGAAAGAGTGGGAGAGGGAAAAAGGAAGGGGGAGTGGGGGAAGGAAATGGAGAGGGGGAGATGGAGAGAGGGAGATAGGGAGAGGGTGAGCGGCAGAAGGAGAGAGGGAGAAAGCAGAAGGGAGAAGGGAAAAGGTGAGGGGGTAGTGAGAGAGTGGCAGAGGGAGAAGGTGAGCGAAAGGGGAGGGAAAGAGGGAGAGCAAGACATGGGGGAAACTGACAGGCAGGTAACT
Organism: Mobula birostris; assembly: GCF_030028105.1. Taxonomy (NCBI): domain Eukaryota; kingdom Metazoa; phylum Chordata; class Chondrichthyes; order Myliobatiformes; family Myliobatidae; genus Mobula; species Mobula birostris. Next base: position 11,538,492 of record NC_092393.1, on the reverse strand, counting down.
CACAGAGGGGTGGTGAGAGACTGGGGAAGAGACAGGGGGAGACTGAAGGTCAGAGAGACAGAGGGCCGGCTAAAATAGAAGGAAGAGAGACAGAGAGGGGGAGAGAGATGGGGGAGAAAAGGGGAAGAGACGGGGTAAGTGACAGAGGGGAATGACAGAGGGCTGGTGAGACAGAGTGTGGAAGACTGAGAAGGAGGAGAGACAGAGGCAAAGGGGGAGAGATAGTGGGAGCAAGAAATAGGGACGAGAGAGTGGGAGGGGGGGTTGGCAAGACAGGAGGCAAAGGACAGATTAGGACAGCCCTGCAGCAGACTCAAAACCAATTCCACTGCCTTGCTCTATCACTTCACAGCCCTGTGTCAGAACACAAACAAATGCCACTGCCTAGTAGACTTCCCACCGCTCTGACTGGATCGAGAAACAATGAGTGCACCACTCTGTTTGCAAAACCCCATCAAAACCAAAGTCATCCCACCTTCTGCACTTGCCCTACAGCCCTGTGTCCCCAGACAAATCCCACGACCCCACTCTCCTGCCATGGCCCAGTGCCAGTTGCTAATCTAAACCCTCTGCCATGATCTCTCCCAATGTTCCTGTGTTCATCCCCAAACTAATCCAAGTGCTCCTCTCTCTCCCCACAGCCCTGCGCCAGTCCCAAAGCAAATGTCACTGCTACACTTTCTTCTCCACAGCCTTCTCGTCAGTCCATAGTCTAATTCCACCAACATTTCTCAGACTCCCAGCCTTGCATTTATACTTCAGTCCATAGACTAATTCCACCGACTGAGACCCCCAGCATCTTACTACCCCCAGCCCTTCATCTGTCCCTAAACTAATACCATTGCCCCACAGTGTCCCAACAGCTGTGCTAGTCTTCAAGGTAACCACAGAGCCTCACATTCTTCCCACAACCCTATTTCAACCCCCAAACTAATCCTACTGCCCACTCTCCACCTACAGTCCAGTGTCGGCCCCCAAACCGATCCCATCACCCCACCCTCTTTTCCAACAGCTCTGTGATTGTATTCAGACGGACTACTCTCACTCCCTCATTCTCCCTCCACAAATGAATCAGACACCAAACTAATCTCCCTGCCCCACCCAGCCCCACAGAGTGCCCCAGCTTTGACCTAGTCCTTAAAGAGTGACAGTGCCCATTCCATTTCCAAAGTCATTGATTTGTCCCCAAACTGTTCACATTGTCCCACTCTCTCCCCATAGCATTCTTTCAGTCCCCAAAGTAATTGCATACCACGCGTTCGCCCCCAATCCCCGTGTAAGCCCCCAAATTAAACCTTCTCTCCCCTGCTCCCACCTCACAGCTCTGTGTCAGTCCCCAAACTAATCCACTGCAGGAAAATGTGGGACAGTGGTATTAGCTTGTGGACTGATGCAGGACTGTGGGGAGAGAGTGATTGAAGGCCACTGCAGAAATGTGGGAAGAAACGCTCATTGGATTAGTTTTTGTGGGCTGACTCAGGGCTGCGGAGATATCTCTAGTATTTAAAATTTCTATCCTGGGAAAAGAGAATATTTACCCTATATACAGCGTACTGGAAAGCTCTACAATGGGTATTCAAAGGTGACCAACTCATCTCTGGCACCAGCCTACCCACCATCGAGGACATATAGACAGAAAGGTGCTGGAAAAAGGGCCAGTAACATCTTAAAGAATCCTACTCATCCTGCTCATAGACTGTTGGTCCAACGCCCATCAGGGAGGAGGCTACGTAGCATCTACAGCAGGACCACCAGACTCAAAAACAGTTACTTTTCCCAGGCAGTAAAGACGATCAACACCTTTAGCCACTAACCCACCTGTCCACCATGACTTAATTGTGCTTTTTCTGTGTCTTATCAGATACAGAGCAGCAATTACATCATTCTCCTTTACACCTATGTACTGGAAATGACATTAAACAATTTTGAATCCTGAAGGCCGCAAGACCCTGCAGGATTGTGATCACAGCCCAGTCCGCCACACAAACCAGACTCTCCTCCACTATCTCTGTCTACACTTCTCATTGCCTTAGGAAAGCAGCCAGCAGAATCAAGGAGCCCTCCCACCCCAATCATTCTCTCTTCTCCTCTCTCCCATCTGCTGTAACGTTTATAAAAGCTTAAGAACATATATTACCAGATCAAGGACTGTTTCAATCCCACTGCTCTCAGAATATTGAATACATGTCTCAAATGCTAAAAGTTGGATTTTGTTCTCCCAATCGACCTCATCATGGCCCTTATTCTTCCTTTGTCGACCTGCAATGCACATTTTCTGCTTTTTGTTTTCTTTTTTCTGCCTCAATATACTGATGTATGGAATGATCTGTCTGAATGGCAATCACAACAAAAGCTTCTTATTGTATCTTAGTGAACATGACATTGGTAAACCAACTCTAACAAACCTCAGCTCATCCCTGTGACAAAAGGGCAATTTCTTTACCTATGATGTTTCATTTTGAAATTACTGAGTATTGTGATACATAAAGAAACTATTATTTATAGTAAGACATCTCTGAAGCCTCAAATGTCAGAAAGCTTTAGGTCTTTAGTCCGCTGTTGTGACAGTTAGTTTCTGATGCCTCTCTTACCGGTTTTATAATGCACTGAGATAGAGTCATAGGAAACTGCAGCATAGAAACAGGCCCTTTGGCCCATCTAGTCCATACCAAACCATTTAAACTGCCCAGTCCCATCGACCTGCTCCTAGACCATAACCCTCCATACCCCTCTCATCCATGTACCTATCAAAACTTCTCTTGAACGTTGAAATAAAAATTGTAACCACCACTTGTGCTGGCAGCTCATTCCACACTCTCACTCCTCTTTGAGTGAAGAAGTTTTCCCTCATGCTCCCCTTAAATATTTCACCTTTCACCCCTAACCTATGACCTCTAGTTGTAGTCTCACCCAACCTCAGTGGAAAAAGCCTGCTTGCATTTACCCTATCTACACCCCTCATAATTTTGTATACCTCTATCAAATCTCCTCTCAAACTTCTATTTTCTAGGGAATAAAGTTTTAACCTATTCAGTCTTTCCTTTTAATGCATTGAAAGATTGCCATAATTGCCAGAGGATGTTTCTTGTACTCTGCCCCCTCCTTCAATTCACAAGAAGGCTGGACTTCTGTCAGTGGCAGGTGTCAGGATAGGGAGTTGAGTGAGAATGGTCTCCTGTGTAAGGTGGCAACTACCTTTTGATGCCTTCCTTTGGGCTCACATGGAGAGGTAGCAGAAATGTCCTCACCCTCTACATCTGAGAGGAATGTGAGAACTGTGTCAAAGCACTGCTCTTCTGTGACAGGCTCTGGAGCTTCATCAGGGACTATGCAGTCAGTGGAGGTGCCTGCAACTTGGCTAACGGTGGGCCTCTGTCTTCCTAGTTGTCCACCAACTACAGTGAGATCACTGAGTCCACCTCACCTCTAGTTTGTTGGAAACTACCTGCTCCAGTGTCTAGATTTGAATCCTCGGCTTCTCCAGGAACATCAGCAATAATGACATCATCAGCAAGCTCCTCCTGATGCTTGTGATTGCTGCACCCAAATCTTCCCCGATTCCTCCGACTCCACCTCCTCTGACTCGGAGGTTCTGACATTGCTAGATGCTGGGACATCAGGGACCCACCCAGACTCACCGTCTGAGAGTTCAGCTGATTCATTGCTTGCTGCAGCACACTCAGCCAACCCTGACGGCTACTGGTAGGGGGTCGGTTGTTGTTTCAACAGCTCATTCATGTGTTCGATCAGTCCCTCCACCTGTGGGTAATATAGGTCATGAAGCACCCACAAAATGCCAGATTCTGTGGCCCAGTTCCGGACCGTAAAATGAGAACCCTTGTCTGATTGAATCTCCCATGAGACCCCAAACATGGACAACAAACATTGTAACCCCTCGATTGTGTTTTCCTGGTCAGCACGATCACACAGCACTGCCATTAGGACTCTAGAATTAGTATTGACCGTGGCCTGGTGTATTGCTTTTTATTTTGTCATTGCAGAGGCCCAATGTCATCCAGCTGACTGGCTCCTGTACCCCTCTGAATGTGTCCCAAGGGACCCACCAGCCATCCCCTGGGTTTAGCACATCAGCAGTTCAGGCAGATAACATTCGCCATTTTGGCTTTGTCATAAGTTAACATCTATTTTCTTATCTTGTCCACTCCCAGATGCTCAGTTTTCTGTTGTGTCTGGACCGCCAAGCAACTGTGATCCCCTTGCCCGGAATACACCTTGCACTGCTCTATGTAAAGCCTTGTGGTTTCCCGAGAGGTGCGGGCATCTATGTAGTGGACTGTAATCTTCCGCTAGTGTGAGTCCTTCCAACTATGTTCCCAGTAGAAGTGTCCTCAGACAGGTCGACCATGCACCTCCCAGTTTTGCTTGTGCCACCGAACCATCCATTCCACCGTAATATTGGCCACTGCCCAGGAGTCGGTACAGACTCTAATTGGTCTGGTCACCTCTTGGAGGGGCAGGGATACGGCTACCAACTCAGCCACTTGGTTGGATCCGCCCTCTGCCTCCTGTGTGACAATTCTACCCACTCCCGGGTGAAGAGCAGCAGTCTTCCACCACTACTACCGCCCTGCCAACGGCTGGAACCATCAGTAAACCAAATTTATTTCTCCTCGGGGGTCAGACGGTTTATCCCACTGTATGGGTGGGGGGTCAATGGCAGGGACTTCATCATTGTGTTGTGGTCATGATTGGGCAGGGACATGACCTGTTCATGGAGATGACTCACCCCATCTCTGCCCTGTCTGCCATGTACTGTACTGTATAGTTTTCATCAACAATCGAGGACCGTTGGGCACCGCCCTGCTTGTCGGGTTTCAGCTACTGCACGATAGGGGAGTGTGGTCGCAACAGGACTGGCTCAGAGGCTGGTGCTAAGTGGCTAGGAGGGCCCAAATACAAGTTAACAACTACCTCTCCAAGGAGGTGTATCGGATCACTGCCTCAGGGAGAGTCTTGCTCCAAAACCCTAAGAAGAAGCAACACCCCTTCAATACTTGGCACAGTTTCCACTCGGTGATCCTGGGGGTTGCTCAAAGGGTACCCCGCTCTGTCTAGGGGCTAATGGGAGAGTCTGTTCCACTGCCTGCTTGCCGTTCAGGACCCCATTGAAAAGCGGCCTTCTTTTGGGAAACAATATTGAGGTTAAATGAGGAATATGTTGACACCAGTACCCAGGGAATCCTACGAAATGTTACATCTCCTCCATGGAGATGGGGGTCGCAGCATTCTCCATCTTGCTTTTCCAATATCTCCTGCTGCCCAGAATATCAACGTATTCCCAGAAATGAAACATCCTGACTCGGACTCTGTATCCTATCGGGGTTAATAAACCACCCTGCTTCTGTAGGGAAGTGACCACTTCATCCAATGCCTGCCTCACTACTTCCTGCGAGGGCCCCTGTAGCAGCACGTAATCTATGTAATGGGATACAGAGAAACTGGGGTCCAGCTGTAGATTTCGAGCTACTGGGCTGAGCAACTTGGGACTATGTATATAGCCCTGGGGGAGGTGGCAAAAAGTGTAGTGCTGACCCTCCCACGTGAAGGCAAATTGGTCCTGCAACTGTGTACTCAATGTAATGGAGAAAAAGGCAATGGCCAGGTCAGCTACTGCATATCAATGCTTCCCCTCCCTGCCCCCTAAATCTTCAATAGTGATCACCACATCTGGAACAGCTGCTGTGAGCGGTGGTCCATGTTTGTTCAACTACAGATAACCGACTGTCATACGCCATGTTCCATCTTTCTTTCACACTGGCCACACTGGACTACTATAGGGAGAGATGGCAGGGCAGGTGTGTGGTAAACCATATATATGTTGTAACTGAGTTACCTGTCTGGACACACCCCTCTGCTGACTGCCCCTGTGGCTCCTCCCACAGATTCCTGAATAAAGGTGATTTCGCCTTGCCCCTCCCCCTCAGTCCAGGGGCAGACACTCAGCATGGAGGTCGTATTGTACAGCAAATAAAAGCCTTTCAGTATCTACCCAACTTCAGTCTTTTGAAGGTGCTTCAATTTTATTCGCTGTAATTTTAAAGCATGGAACGCGCTCTGAAACCCGACAAGTTAGATCTTGATCCGCAAATGCCGGAAGCTGGAAACGCTTTCGAACTCTGGCTGGCCTGCTTCGAATCATACCTAGAGGAGATTAAAGCGACTAACCCCACAGTTCAACTCTCCAGGGTCAGTCCACAGGTCTATTCGCTGATCAGAGACCAGCCGAGCTACAACGGCATGATGAGCGCACTCAAAGGACAATACCTATGACTGATAAACAGCGTCTATGTGGGACATCACTTAGCGTCACGACAACAACGGCCTGGAGAATCAGGTGCTGAGTTCGTCCGAGTCCTACAGACACTCGTGCGAGCCTGCAATTGCCAGGAGCTGACGGCGGTGCAGCATGCAGAACTCCTAGTGAGAGACGTCTTCGTCATGGGGACCAGGTCAGTGTACGTGCGCCAGCAGCTGTTGGAAAAAGCCGATCTTACCTTTAGTTCGGCAATCGAGCTGGCCGACAAACTGGAGGCCGCTCTGCATAACCCTGAGGTTCTCCAGGCATGCGATCCCCCGATGGCCTGTGGGCACCGCAGACCCCGCAACCCACTGGCAAATCGACTTCAGCTGCTGCCAGTCGCGAGACCCCGCAACCCGCCGGCGAATCGACCTCAGCTGCTGCCAGTCGCAAGTCCGCAAAGTGCTACTTCTGCGGACTCGAGAAGCACCCCTGGAAACGCTGCCCAGCTCGACAAGCTACCTGCTCCAGCTGCGGAAAGAAGGGCCACTTCGCCAAGGTTTGTAAGTCCAAACCGTGAGCGGGATCGAGCAGCGCTGCGTGCGACACATGGGGGTCGCCATCTTGCCTGCCGCCATCTTCTCTGCACGCTGCCACCACGTACGAGACATGGGGGTGGCCATCTTGGTTGGCGCCCCCTCCCACTGCCTATGACAAATGGGTGCTCACGGGGCACCCCACCGTGCCGGACCAAGACAGCGACTCAACCCTGGGCTCCGTGACCCTCGACCAAAGCACTCCCCACCAGCTCGCAAGGTCAATGATGGACATCCTGGTGAAGGGGCGCAGGACAAGCTGCCTGTTTGACACAGGCAGCACGGAGAGTTTTATCCACCCGGACACAGTGCAGCATTGTGGACTCGTGATACGGCCGGTAAGTCAGAGGGTCACCGTAGCTTCCGGGTTGCATACAACAGACATCCGGGGGGGTTATGTAGTGACACTAGTGGTGCAGGGCACAGAATATTGAAACTTTACGTTACTGGTCATGCCTCAACTGTGTGCCCCTGTGCTATTGGGGCTCGACTTCCAGAGACACCTGAAAAGCATGACAATGAAGTATGATGGGCCCCTCCCACCAATTACTGTCGTAAGTCCCCAGTTTTGTAGGGATATGTCACATACCCCACTACTGACCACACACATACACCGACCCGCACATCCCACCCAACACCATACCAACTGCCGCACTACCGACACCACTTGCGGCCTCTCCACCCTCAAGATCCCTCCCCCACCGCTGTTCGCCAACCTGACCCCGGACTGTAAACCTGTGGCAACTAAAAGCAGGAGGTACAGCGCGGGGGACAGAGCTTTCATTAAGTCGGAGGTGCAGCGGCTGCTCAGGGAGGGGGTCATTGAGGCAAGCACAAATCCTTGGAGGGCGCAGGTGGTCGTTGTTCGGAACGGGGAGAAGAATAGGATGGTCGTGGACTATAGCCAGACCATCAATAGGTTCACGCAGCTTGACGTGTACCCTCTACCCCGCAACGCGGATGTGGTCAATCAGATAGCACAGTACAAGGTGTACTCGACCATAGACCTAAAATCCGCTTACCATCAACTCCCCATCCACCAGGAGGACCACCCTTCCACCGTCTTCGAGGTAGATGGCAGGCTTTATCAATTCCTGCGCGTCCCCTTCGGTGTCACGAATGGTGTATCTGTCTTCCAGAGGGAAATGGACCGGATGGTGGACCAGTGCCAACTGAAGGCCACGTTCCCATATCTGGATAACATCACCATCTGCGGTCACGACCGGCAGGATCATGACAACAACCTCCGAAAATTTCTCCAAGCGGCCAAAGCTTTCAATCTCACCTATAACAAGGAAAAGTGTGTATTTGTGACCACCGGACTTGCTATCCTTGGGTGTGTCGTGGAGAATGGAGTCATTGGCCATGACCCTGACTGTATGCGCCCCCTGTTGGAACTCCCTCTTCCCAACACCCTCAGAGCCCTCAAAAGGTGCCTGGGCTTCTTTTCATATTACGCCCAATGGGTCTCTAACTACACAGACGAGGCCCGCCCCTGGTCAAGTCCACCACATTCCCCCTCTCAGCCGAGGTCCACGTGGCCTTCAGCTGCATAAAAGGGGACATTGCCAAAGCAGCAATGCATGCGGTGGATGAGGCCATTCCCTTCCAGGTAGAGAGTGAAGCCTCCGACTTTGCACTGGCTGCTACCCTCAACCGGGCAGGAAGACCAGTGGCGTTCTTCTCCCATACTCTTCAAGGCCCTGAAATTCGGCACTCTGCGGTGGAGAAAGAGGCCCCAGCCATAGTGGAAGTTATTAGGCACTGGATGCACTATCTAGCCGGCAAAAGATTCACCCTGCTAACTGACCAGCGCTCAGTCGCATTCATGTTTAATAACCAACAGCAGGGCAAAATCAAAAATGATAAAATTCTAAGGTGGAGAATTGAACTCTCCGCCTACAACTATGACATCGTGTACAGGCCTGGGAAGCTCAACGAGCCCTCCGATGCCCTATCCCGGGGAACGTGCGCCAGCATGCGGATCGACCGGCTATACGCCCTACATGTAGATCTTTGCCACCCGGGGTCACCCAGCTTTTCCACTTCATGAAGGCCCGGAACCTGCCTTGAGGAGATCAGGACGATGACCAGGGACTGCCAAGTCTGCTCAGAGTGCAAACCGCACTTCTACTGACCCGAAAAGGTATAATTCATCAAGGTCACCCGCCCCTTTGAGCGACTGAGTGTTGACTTTAAGGGCCCCCTTCCCTCCACCAACTGCAATATGTACTTTCTTAACGTTATCAACGAGTACTCACGGTTCCCCTTCACCATCCCCTGTCTGGACACCACTACCACGTCAGTTATAAAAGCCCTGCGCAAGCTCTTCACTCTGTTTGGATACCCATGCTATATCTGCAGTGACAGAGGGTCCTCATTTATGAATGACGGGCTGCGCCAATACCTACTGGCTAGGGGAATTGCAACTAGTAGGATCATGAGCTATAATCCCCGGGGGAATGGACAGGTGGAGAAGGAGAATGCTACGGTGTGGAAAGCCAAACTCTTAGCCCTCAGGTCAAAGGGACTGCCGGTCTCCCGCTGGCAGGAGGTCCTTCCCGAGGCACTCCACTCCATCCACTCCCTGTTATGCACGTCCACCAATGCCACCCCTCATGAGCGACTCTTTTCTTTTCCCAGAAAGTTGACCACTGGGACCACCCTACCAACTTGGCTGATGTCCCCAGGGCCAGTGCTGCTCCGGAAACATGTGAGGAGCAATAAGTACTCCCCGATGGTCGAGAGGATTCACTTACTTCATGCGAACCCCCAGTATGCCTATGTGGTTTTACCTGATGGGCGGGAGGACACGGTCTCCATCGGCGACCTGGCGCCCGCAGGAGGACCGGGCCCCTACCCTGAACACTCCGTGGTGACTATTGACCACGTACCCACCAATGTATGTACCCGCAAGACACCGTGCACTCCAAGCCCTACACGGACACCACACAACTCTCCCATACCCGGCGCGACGCACACGCACGAAGGATTAACAATGTCTAACGTGCTGGCACCTCAAGTCAGGCCAGAGCCAGCACAACCGTCGTCGCCGATGCAATCACCACCGGCGCTACGTAGATCACAGCGACGGACTCAACCGCCTGATAGATTTGACCTGTAAATATACTTGTTTAAATATTGTCAGTCACTTCACCCCGCAGGACTCTTTTTAAAAAAAGGAAGGGTGAATGTGGTAAACCATATATATGTTGTAACTGGGTTACCTGTCTGGACACACTCCTCTGCTGACTGCTCCTGTGGCTCCTCCCACAGGCTCCTGAATAAAGGTGATTTCGCCTTGCCCCTCCCCCTCAGTCCAGGGGCAGACACTCAGCATGGAGGTCGTACTGTACAGCGAATAAAAGCCTTTCAGTATCTACCCAACTTCAGTCTTTTGGAGTTTTCAAGGTGACACCCTCTTGCCGCAGGGTTTCTAGTCTTTTTGGTGCCTCCTGAGACCCAGTACTGTTTGGTGTTAACCACTCCCGGGGGGGGCTGAATCACTAAAGGCTCCCACTTGGTCGATTCCACTGGTAGCTTTGCCCAGTCTGCCCCAAAAGTAAAATGGGCCCGACTAGTTTGCAGGGGTCCACTCCTCAGCGCATTCATTCCAAATCAGAATTAGAATCAGGTTTATTATCACCGGTGTGTGATATGAATTTTATTAACTTCACAGCAGCAGTTCAATGCTATACATAACATAGAAGAAAAATAAATAAATAAATCAATTACAGTATACGTATATTGAATAGATAAAAATCATGCAAAAGCAGAAATAATATATATTTAAAAAGTGAGGTAGTGTCCAAGGTTTCAATGTCCATTTGGGAGTCAGATGGCAGAGGGGAAGAAGCTGTTACTGAATCGCTGAGTGCGTGCCTTCAGGCTTCTGTACCTGATGGTAACAGTGAGAAAAGGACATGCCCTGGATGCTGGAGGTCCTTAATAATGGATGCTGCCTTTCTGAGACACCGCTCCTTGAAGATGTCCTGGGTACTTTGTAGGCCAGTACCCGAGACAGAGCTGACTAAATTTACAACCCTCTGCAGCTTCTTTCGGTCCTGTGCAGTAGCCCCCCACCCCGCTTCATACCAGACAGTGATGCAGCCAGTCAGAATGCTCTCCACAGTACATCTGTAGAAGTTTTTGAGTGTAGTTGTTGACATACCAAATCTCTTCAAACTCCTAATGAAGTATAGTCATTCGTCTTGCCTTCTTTATAACTGCATCAGTATGTTGGGACCAGGTTAAATCTTGACACTCGGGAATGCAAAATACACATGGGGTGGCATGACCAAGACAGCCAAGGGTATTGGCTGTCCTGATCTGATGGCCAACTGAAGAGCAACCTCCTGGGCCGGTAGAATGGACCTACCCTAAACCCTCTATAGCAACCCAGGGACCTCACCAAATATCAGGGTTACCTGGAAAGATGGTATGCTCGGCACCAGTGCCATCCATCATTGCACATTCCTTTATGCCAATGGGCATGTAAGGCCTCAGGTCTAAAACTGGAAAAGGGCCGGCAAGCATATCCACTGGGAGACCTGACTCCACCCCAGTGGGAGTGGGTCAGGAGAGCTCCACCCACTGATGGACACCTGCTGCTGCGGGTGTTCCACCACCACTTCTTGTAGGGCCTCCTGCGAGGGATACAAATAACCTCTATCTTGAGGTGGGGTCTTCAACAAGGGATCAAACAAACCCTCACCCAAAGAGGGATTAGAAGAGGAATCCCCTCCCTTGCTCCACCTCCCCTGAAAATGCACCCTCCACATAGTGTAGAGGGTGGGAATGGGAACCCCATCTACCTGCCTCTTCAGTACACCCACCTTGAGCAAGGCTAAAACCATCTCTCTATAGGACATGCCGAATGCCCAGCTCTCCACCTCCTTATCCAACTTCCAGACCCAGCCACTTGCACCTTCTTCCACATTCTCCAACCCTTCCAACAACCGAATGGTTTCGTGTATGGTTCTGCCAACTGTTGGCCCGGTTTAGAGCAGCATCGCTCCTTTCCCTTCAGGATGTACTGTTGTGAACAAATGACTCACCATGACAGGGTATGTGGAAGAAGGTACAAGCAGCCGGCACAGGGATTAGCTTAGAGCCCTTTGGTGGGCTATGACCATCCATAGTCGTGTAAGCCCATAACTAAAGCCCGCTCATGTAGGGCCCTAGTCCTGTCCTCTGCTGTATACCACTCCATCCCTGACTGTAAATACCTCTCAAGGAACAAAGGGTAGCTTACCTTAACCACTGCTACCACCCAATCCCATAATGATGCCCTACACCCAAGGGAGTTGAGCGGTAGCCTCAGGGCGTGTGTTGGGGCGACAGTCCTCCCAGGTTGCGTAACTCTCCATTAGACAGGCTCACGCCAATACCCCCCTCATCCCATATCCATAATAACCATGTGTTCAGAGGCTCACCTGACTTCTGCTGGTACCTATACCCCAATCTTGCCAGTTCCTTGTCAAAGAACTCCCTGATCTCTGTTGCCTCAGTGGGACCCATTGTACAACTCCTCACCTATCCCTGGTCCTCTAGTTACACGCACCGAACCCTGCTTGCAGTGCCAAATGCTGTATGGAAGCAGATTCGTGGGTTCAGTAAGTGAGACAGCAGAGACTGATTGTGAGTATGTATAGCCACTGTTTATTCGCAAGCAAGCAAAGAAACACTTTACTTGTGTGTAGGTCAAACAAGCACTCATCCAAGTCACCCAAACTATACAATTTACAACACTAAACATTCAATATACTTGTTAAATCCATCCAAGTTACACAACAAGATTAAACAAGGGATAAACAACTATTTAACTTAATGTGCACCTGAAACACGAGCCACTTCCCCAATTAACTGCAACACACTTTCTAAATGGTTTCTCCAGCACAGCCCACGGATCACAGCCTGAAGCAAGCTCATGGGTCAAAAAAAGCGAGCACACCTACATGTTCATGTTTATACCCCTAAAGACCAGGAACCAGATGCTGATATTGCAGCACGTGACCTGGGATCAGAAACCAGGGCATGGGAGATAACCAATGTGAAGGTGCCTACATCCCTTGAGCCACCATTGACCAGCACAGTGGAACTGACTTTTGGAACAATGTTTGATCAGCTGATAGGTTAACCTTCCACAATACATTGCCATAACGCACTACCAGAGAAGTCACCGTGATCTGAATGGGTTGTGTGGCTTAAAGTGATGAACATTCTCTAACAAACCAGCCTTTTCACCAGTCTAAGCATTATGTAATGCATTCGTCAAATAAATTTCTCTCTCTGCGATAAATCCATGTTAATACATTCATTTTTCTGTAGTGAAAAAGCAAGGAGACAGGTTAAAGGCAGGATGAGGAGTAAACAAAAACCCACATATACCTGCTGGCTGGCCTCCCAGTAGAGATGAATGGGGCAACAGAAATAGGATTTGTGTGGTAGATCAAGTAACTACGAAGGCAATGTATACAAAATCCAACAATTGATACCTTGACGACACCAGAAAATGTCACAATGGCTTCATGCCCAGAGGTGTGACCTCATCAAGACCCAAGGAAGAGGGGACTGCTTTCCCAGAAACAGAAACACATGCTTGTGGCCAACCATCAAAGGTGAAGTGCAACTCAGAAGGAGAGAGAGAGGGATAGAGTCAGAGGGAGAAGGATAGAAAAGAGGGAGATAGAGGGAGGGGGGAGAGAGAGAGAGAGAGAGGGAGAGGGATAGGGTCAGAGAAGGATAGAGAAAAAGAGGGAGATAGAGGGAGGGGGAGAGAGAGAGAGAGGGACAGAGTCAGAGGGAGAAGGATAGAGGAAAAGAGGGAGATAGAGGGAGGGGGAGAGAGAGAGGGGGAGGGGGAGAGAGAGGGAGAGGGGTAGGGTCAGAGGGAGAAGGATAGAGGAAAAGAGGGAGATAGAGGGAGGGGGAGAGAGAGAGAGAGGGGGAGGGAGAGAGGAATAGAGTCAGAGGGAGAAGGATAGAGGAAAAGAGGGAGATAGAGGGAGGGGGAGAGAGAGAGGGGGAGAGAGAGGGAGAGGGATAGGGTCAGAGGAAGAAAGATAGAGGAAAAGAGGGAGATAGAGGGAGAGGGAGGGAGAGAGAGAGAGAGGGGGGAGAGAGAGAGAGAGGGGGAGAGAGAGAGGGGAGAGAGAGAGGGATAGGGATAGGGTCAGAGGGAGAAGGATAGAGGAAAAGAGGGAGATAGAGGGAAGGGGAGAGAGAGAGAGGGATAGAATCAGGGGGAGAAGGATAGAGGAAAAGAGGGAGATAGAGGGAGGGGGAAGAGAGAGAGAGGGGGGAAGAGAGAGAGAGAGAGGGATAGGGTCAGAGGGAGAAGGATAAAGAGGGAGAGGGAGGGGGAGAGAGAGAGAGGGACAGCAGGAGAGAGGGAGAAGGAGGGAAAGGTATGGAGAGGGACGGACAGGAGGAAAGACAGATGGAAGAGAGAGAGAGGGGAGAAGAAACCGAAGGGGGAAGACAGATGGGGATGGGAGAGAGCCAGAGTGGAGAGAAAGAGCGTAGAGAGATACAGAGTGGGGAAGACAGAGGGAGAGAGGGTGGGTGGGTTATGTATGTTCTCAATGAAAGACAAATTTGAGTGGGAAAAAAAACTACCACTTTGTTTACTTACAGAATGGCTTCAGCTCGACCTCATTTTACTCTGGACACTCCAGCCTGCCCAGAGCATGTGTGACCCATTCCTCAACATCACTTCCAGTTCCGGGTGAACCACCTGCATTGAACACTGGGAACAGAAGATCTTGATTATGTACAAACATCATAACACATCTTCCCCATTTAAAGAAAAACACAGTCAATACTATGTCCTCATAAACATGCAAGACTCAACAATACTTTCCAGCAAAGATATTTACATTAACTTCAATTGTAGTGAGCAAATCACAGTCCCTTATTCATTCAACAACTGTCAATTAGCCTCTGAGGTGGTTTGTGATGATCATTTTTGGTCTGCTATTTGCCTCCACAGATGTATTGCTTTCACTTGCTGTGTTAATATTAGTGTCTTGCTGTGAACTCTAAACAACAAGTCTATTTTTCACATCTGCTGGCCCCTTTGGTGTACTGATAGGTGACATGTCACAGCTATGGGTTGGAGCTTGAGGTCGTAGATTCACACGGTTCCCTCTCAGAGGTGTCCCTCGCTCTGTCAAGATCTGGTAGGAATGTGGAGCAACTTCCTCTTGCACATATCCTTGCATGGACCACGTGCCAGAATCGTGATCTCAGATTTGCGCCTGATCTCCAGGTTTCAAGACTGGTAGGCTTTTCGCAGTCTTTTGTGACACTGTTTCTGCTTTTCTGTCCCTTTTCCTTTAGCCAATTTGACCTCGCGTGTACCTTTAGGTGTCAACAGGCTTTCATGCACTGGAAGGTTTGTGCGTATGCAACGACCCATCAGCGTTGTGGCTGGTGAAAGGTCATTCTCTAGTGGTGCACTTCTGTAAATCATCAGACCTTTGTGGAGGTCGTCTCGTCCATCTTGCACTTTCTTCATGAGGCCCTTCGCTACCTTGACTGAACTCTCTGCTAGGCCATTAGATTTTCAGTGATGTGGGCTTGATGTTTTGTGTTGAAACCCCAGTCACTGGCAAAGGATTCAAATTCACAGCTCAAAAATTGTGGACCATTTTCTGATAAAACCTCACATGGAACCATGTGCCTCACAAACAGCTTTCAGGAAGGTGATGGTCGCTTTGCTGGATGTTGATTGCAGTGTTGCATCCTCTGGTTAATTGGAAAAGTAGTCTGTTATGATATTATGACTGTTCCTAATGCATTTAAACAAATCCACTCCAGCTGAAGTTACGGCCTGTCTGGTACAGGGTGTGATGTAAGCAGTTCTGCTCACTGCTGTGGTCTGTAGGTAAGGCAT